>NC_051078.1:16784733-17129943 GCF_004664715.2 Peromyscus leucopus | reverse complement strand
GAGCTGTGTCATCCTAATCCTCTGGTGATGAGTTTAGACTTATAGTATTTGGTGTTTGGTATGCTGGATTTTTGGGTAGGTCTGATAACTTACTGCAAAACTTTATTTCTTACATTGAAATAAGAAGGTATACCCTGTGCCATTGTATGTTGGACTATCTAATTTGATCTTTGATTTTACTTACAGTTAAATGATTTCCTGTAGTTTCAGAATAGACTTTGGATATTCGAACAATTTTGAATTATTAACGACTGTGGGGGGATACACAGATATTACACAGATATTCTAGAGCCATTGCTCACTTTCTGCTCATTTTCTGTTGAGGTAGAGATAAAACACGAGCAGCCAGCTTTCTGCTCCTGTTGGCATGACTTTATCATGATGTACTCCATCCTTGTATAACTGAGAGCCAAAACAAACACTTTCTCCCTTAAGTTGACTTTGTGTAGGTTTCATTACAGAAAGAAAAAAAGTAAATTATACTGTTTATTTCTTTCACATACCCCCAATGACAAAGTTTTTCAGTATGTTAAGTATTTAAAATATTTGTGTTATCACTATATTTTATCCATTTAATTTTTTTGGTAACCAAATTGTAATGAGGTTGTGTTTGAAATGCCTAGACATTAATAAGGACATGGTGTCTTAAATTTTTATACTTTCTTTCATTTCTGAATCTCAAGTGACTTAAATATACCCCATTAATCACTAATGCCTACTTGGAAGTATGTAGGTGGAGGATCTGAAAATTATTATCAACAATTAAATATTACCTTGGAGACAAGTTTTATTTTTATGACATAAAGGAAGTATACTTTTTATCTTTAAAAGGCTCATAATGAATAAAAGAGAAAGACACTCAAATATGAACATATCCTCAAACACCCTGTCAATTTTCGATGGGATAATTGCACAAAATGAATTTGAAAGCCATAGTGAATAAAATACTCTCTTTAGAATATATTAGATTTTTGTGAAAATATTTTCAGTAGTTTCAGGCCTGCTGGGTATGATTAAGTGCATTAAAATAGTAATTTTACTTATTATTGACACAGAAATGCTTCCTGGCTTAGTTTGCTTCTCTGATGCTGTGATAAAAAACACTCTGAACAAACACAACCTGGGGAGGAATGGTTCAATTTTATCTTACACATGCTAGGCCACAATTCATTACTAAGGAAAGTCAGGAAAAGAACATGAAGAACATAACCTGATGGCAATAACCTGGAGGCAGGGACTGAAGCAGAGACCAACACTGCTTATCGGATGGCTCATTCTGACTTCAGCATCTAACCTTCTTACACAGCTCAGGCCCACATGGCTCCTGATAGCAGGGGCCCACAGTAGGCTTCACACTCATACATCAATTAGCAATTAAGAACATGCTGCACGGCCATGACCATAGGCCAGTCTGACCTGGACAATTTTTCAGTCTGGGGCCTTTCTGCCCAAGTGACTCTAGTTTTGGGTCAGGTTAACTGAGAAACATTGCATTTTGTAATGACTAAATTTCTGAAAAAGTCTTATGAGTGAGAATCTTAATGAGAAGCTAACAGAAGGATAAGAGTAAGCATGCATTCTTTAAAAGACAAATACGATAGTTCATATATATGTGTTTAAATATTTCTAGGGAATAATTTCTATCCAGAGAGATTCTTTATTTAGAAAATACTGTACATAAAAAGCTGTAAGAAAATCTGATTCTGTAGTAAATTAAAAATACTAAAACTTTGTGTGCTATGGCACATGCCTGTAATGTCATCACTCAGGAGGGTAAGAGACAGGGACCTGAGTTCCAATTAAGCCTGGACTATATAATGAGACCCACACCTCAAAATTAAAATATGAAAAATTCTCCTTAAACTTTTTTGGGGAAAATATATATATCCAAGAAAGTTTTGATTCAAATTAAATTAATCAGAACTGCTTATAAACTGCTTTTTCAAGTAGCTCTCAAATGCTTCCAATTTGCTTGTGTTTGATAATGAAGTATCCACTAATAATTTGTATGTACTTCTCCAAATATTCTTGACACAAGTATGCAACAACTAGCATAGAGAATTAATTCATTTTTCTTTAAAAAGTAATAATAAATAAAGAGGTTTAGGAACTATACCACTTCATTCCTTTCTGTATTAACCATTCTTAGAAATACAAATGGTATCTGATTTGTGTTGCTTGAAGGTATGACCTCAATGTGTATTTGTACATACAACAACCCCACAGAAAGATTTGGATATTACATACAGATTCAAATTCCCTTCTGACTATATCCTTGAAATTTTGGTATGATTTGGAAAACTCATTCTTACATTTGCTACAATGGATCATAAGAAATATTTTTATTTCCATTAAACCATTAATAAAAGTAATATGAAAATTGGAGACAAGAGCCAAGCAGCAATATCTCATTCTCCATTGTAGTTGGAAAAGGATCTGAGTCTACCCAAGACAACAGAAAACAGAGGTGAGATGCGAAAGGAAAGAAGATGATAACAGAAACCAAAGTCAATGACCCCCTCCTTAGAACTGGAAAACTATGTTCAACTTAGGTACAAACCACCAGCATATATCATTACCGATATTATTATGATTTGTACAGATAAATAAAGATTTCAATTATAAAGATGACTGTTGAAAAATAGAACCAAAAACATGTTATGACTAATGTGTCCTCAATTTAGTAGCACAGGAAGCTGAACATCAAGCTAAATGACCGTTTAACTTTGTTCTAATCCCAGGTCCACACAGGTGATGGAGGACAGGGATCAATGACTCTCAAAATTTCATAACGGTTGAGGACTTTTGCCATGTCACACATTCCTCATAAATTGTAACTCTGTTAGAATTCTAAATGTTTTAAAAGGATAATTTGTCTAATTGACATTTTTATACATGTCAGCCCTTGTCCCTCCATGTTATACTAGCTCAGAAAAATAATTATTGCAGATAAAATACAAATCTTTTTCTAATTACACCAAAGATTATGTAATGTGTTAACCATTGAGGTTTATGTTATGGATTACAAAATCTAGTGAACTATCCAGTGATTTCATGGATTTATATTTGCTTTCTTTAGTCACTAAAAACTTGCTTTCAGTCTTCATTAGTATTTCTTCAATTCCTTCACAGAAAAGACCACTGCAAAAGACTTTGTGGAAGGAAATCCCTTACAGGTCTTGTTCATGATAATAAAATAACAACAAAATGTCACAGGGGAGAATTAACCATCAGAATAAGTTGGAAAGCTGGGACTGATACAACTTAGAGAAGACTGATATTTTTCCTTTCAAAATAAAAGTTTCTAGGTATTGAAGATACATGCTGAGATGGCTTAACATTCTATGGGAAACTGAAACAAGGCAATGGGTATTGTGAAGCAGAAACAGACTTTTTAACCTCATGTAGCATGAGAGTGATACAGATTTGTTCCATCAATTGTGATTGTCATGGCAATGAGATAAAATATTCACCAAAAGCAGCTTCAGGAAGGAAAAGTTTATTTTTGTCTGATGGTGTCAGTGATTTTGGAATCCATTATACAGCAGAGGTGTGTTGGCTAAATTCATATTAATGTGAGGTGACACCAGCCATGATGTCAGGGAGTAGGAGCCCACGTAAGGAAGCAGAGAATGCACATGATAGAAAGGCTTCAAAGACTCACTCCTTAGTGTTCTACCTCAATCAGATAGGCCTGACACCTTCCCCAAATAGTGTCAATAGATGGACATTGGGCGCTTAGACACATGGCCCTCTGAAGGATATTTCAGATTCAAAGTATAACATCCAGGAAGCAAAATTAAATGTTCCGTTCTAGAATATTGTCCTTGCTGCTTCAAACATTTGGGGAGAGAAAGGGGACTTTTGCATAAATATTATTATGGGTTGTATGTGAGATTTTCACATTTCTGAATCAAGGAATAGAATAACCACTCCTCTCCTCTACCGCTCAGTGCCAGGTAAAATCCCAGTGTCTCCTAGAAACACTAACTAGACTAGATCCAGGGCTCCCTGAATATTGTGGGTGTCTAGTGAATATTTTCTAGCTTTTCATAGATGCTTGCCTCTATAATTCATGGTTCACTATCTCATCCTGCCTTGGCTAGAAAATTCCAGAATACAACCTGTTTTATATTTTTTTTTGTACCTTACAAAGTTACCAGTTTCTCATGAGATGTTAAGCACAAAATTTATTAAAGTAATACATCAAATTACATTCTAGGGTATCTTATCTTCCAAAACAAAGTGTCTCCTGGAATGTAAGGACAGAATCACATGGGGAAGCCAAGCTTTAGACAGGACACCCACTGATAGACACTATTTGAAGTAAAATTGTAGTATTTATTTATGAGTCTTGCCTTGGTGGCCAGGCAGAGCCACATACAGTGTACAATCTCTGGACCCAGACTGCTAGAAACATGTTTCCAGTTCTTCCTTTAATGGTGTTATCTGAACCTTCTACTTGGTGGAATATTATCCTTTAGATGGGATAACAATGATCTCCAGTATGATATGGTTGCTGGGTGATGCAATTACTCCGCCTAAAGCGGTTATGACTTTTCATGCAAATTAAAAGCTTAATAAATATTAAGAGTCATTCCATAAACCCTTTACACTCATACATTTTATCTGTCCTTTGTTGTTCATAGTCTTTCATACTCAGAGTATTTATCATTGAAGAATCTGTGAGTGATGCCTATATCATACGAAGAAATAGATGATCGAGGATGTCATGTTTGAAGCCAAGAAATCTGCAAAGAAAGGATCTTGCAGTAATCAGTGGTGCCACAGGAGTTCTTATCTGTCAGGGACAAGGACAGAATCTCTAGTTAGTGGAAAAATACAGGACCCCCCCCCCAATAAGACAGGGAACTAGATCATCTTACAGTCAGGTTGCGTAGCAACAGAACATTGAGTCAGAGTCCTTGACCCTTTCACCCTGTAAACATCCTATACAAACATCCTGTTAGCTTGCCCCACCTTATGCAGATGACAGCTTCTTGCTCCCCCCACCCTGCAGGAACTATATAAATCATTCTGGAGAAAAATAAAGTGGCACCTTGATCATAATCTAGACTTGGTGTATTTTGCTTTGTATCTCCTGTCCCTACATTCCCTCCTTAGGGTGGTCGAGAACCCGTTGTAGCCCTGCAGGCGGGGCACTTATCATTACTCAGTGGACTTTGCTTTAGTTACTATTTTATGGCTATAAAGACAACCAAAACCAAGGTAACTGTTAAAAGTAAGCATTTAATTAGGGGCTGACATACAGTTTCAGAGGGTTAGTCCAAGAGTGTGGTGTCAGGCAGGTATGGTGCTGGAGTAGCAGTACAAACCATGTCTATGTGTGTGTGTGTGTGTGTGTGTGTGTGTGTGTGTGTGTGTGTGTGTAGAAGGGTGCAGGGCATGAGCTCTTGAAACTTCAAAGCCCACCCCCAGTGACATACCTTCTCCAACAAGGCCACACCTCTAGATCCTTCCAAAACAGTTCCACTAAGTGGAGACCAAACACTCAAATAAATAAGCCTATGGAAGTCATTCTCATTCAAACCACCACAGGCTTACATATTTTTTATTCTAAGATATGGCCTGCTATATGGGTAAACCTTATATAGCATGAATCATAAAATCATTATCATACTGGTGTCATGTGCCCATGCTTTCAGTCTTTCTGAAGCAACTTTTTACATGATGATAGTACAGATTTTTGTCACACAGAATGAGAATGGAATCTTGCCACATTAACTATTTTTTTCTGCTCTTCTCACAGAGGTTGGAAATTAGAAATGGAGTAGCAGTGTCATTCACTTTTATGAACCGACATTATAAACTAGTGAATTTATTTGTATTAATTCTGCATTTCCCTTGGGGCTGAATTTTTCATTTGGGAGACTGATTTATAAGATAAGGAAATCAGCTGAAATTTATGTCAGTACAGGAAGTATATTAAAAAGATTGCCATAGGGTTCTAGTATCCTACATAGAAATATGGCCATGTTGCAGAATCTACTAAAATCATTTATGGGAAGCTGGTGTGATGCTTACATTTCATTGTTAATTTGACAAGATTTGGAATCACCTAGGAGACATACCATGGGTGTGCCCATTGGAATACCTCCAGGAAGGTATTAACAAATGTGGGTAACACCATCCCCTGGACTGGGATTCTACGATTAATTTTTTAAAAAAGGAAAGTATTGAAGCCAGTTGTTTACCAGCACCCATCTCTCTCTCTCTTTCAACTTCCTAAGTACCAAGAAAGCAGATCATTGACCATCGGTTGATGTTGTCATGCATACTTTCTGCTCCATTATGGTTCTATTTTCTTAAATTCTCAGCCAAGACAAGCACTTTTTTCTTTAAGTTGTTTAAAAGACATTTTTTTTTTCATATAAAAAAGAATGATAACCAACATAGAAAGTTGAGATGAGAAATGAAATGGTCGCTGTGATCAATCTGACCTGGTGATTCATAGGCCTTGAAGTGTTTTGTGGGAAGAATTTGAAAGGGGAATCCCAAGATGTTGTCAGTAAAGACTAATTGGACCTTCTGGGGTGATTGGAAGACCAGTATGCTGGGAGGGACAAGTAAACTTTAGATATCTAACCCATGAGCTTTCAAGGGCTCAAAACAACACTACTGGCAATTGATCTATAGACCAGTCATGTTCCTTCTCTCTCTCAAAAACAAAACAAAACAACAACAACAAAAACAAAAAACAAAAACAACCAACCAACCAACCAAACAAACAAACAAACAAAAAAACAATGTTTGCATTAGGCTGTATTGTGAAAATATGAGCCAGTGTGGTTTCAAAATATTTATAATCTGTTTGGTGCATCACATCCAGACTGTGGCATGCTTATTGTTCATTGTTCTGAGGTTCTCAGTGAAAGAGAAAAGGAAGGTATGAGAAATGAGCAGATAGGTGGAGAAATGAATGTGAGCATTAAAAATGTATATATGATGGGTGCAGAAAATGAAGCGATAATTGTTAAATAGATTAGTCACATTCTGTGAAGAGTCATGCTCTTTGTTGGTGCAAGGGAAAGGTTGCTTGGTATGACACTTTACCTACAAATGTCCAAATCTGTATTTTTGAAAAGTGCAAATTGACTTCAAAGGACAGCCTGAGAGGAAAATGTCTCTGAATGAATTTTTTGTTCACAAATTGCTGCCTATAGAACCCTTTCCCTCGTTCATTCAAAAAGATACACAGACTGCTGGCAATGGTCGAGAGACAGCCAGGACTGACCTCTGTGATGGGATGGCCAAACACCCTAGTAGTTGGGCCAGAAACCCCATCCAAGGACTGAGGAATCTGGATGCAGACATCCACGGCTAGGCCCCGGTTGGAGCGTTGGGAGTCTAATTAGTGAGAAAGAGGAGGGTTTATATGAGCAAGAATTGTTGAAACCAAGGTTGGATAAAACACAGGGACAAATAACCAAATGAATGGAAACACATGAACTATGAACCAAAGGCTGAGGGGCCCCCAACTGGATCAGGCCCTCTGAATAGGTGAGACAGTTGATTGGCTTGATCTGTTTGGGAGGCATCTAGGCAGTGGTACCAGGTCCTGGGCTCGTTGCAAGAGTTAGCTGTTTGAAACCTGGGACTTATGCAGGGACGCTTGGCTCAATCTGGGAGGAGGGGACTGGACCTGCCTGGACTGAGTCTATCAGGTTGATCCCAGTCCTCAGGGGAGGCCTTGATCTGGAGGTGGTGGAAATGGGGGGGTGGGCTGGGGGGAAGGGGAGGGGGGCAGGAAGGGAGAGAACAAGGGAATCTGTGGCTATTATGTAGAACTGAATAGTATTGTAAAATAAAAATAAAATAAAATGTTACCAGAAAAGGAAAAAGATACACAGAGTCCAGTAGAGCTGCTGCAGGTAAATGACTATACCACATTTCAATCTAGTGTCAGATTTGGCAGGATCATCAAAATAGTACTGGTTTTAAAGGCATAAGGAATCTCATAGTTATGAGGATATGGATACTTGCACCAAGTTTCTAGAAATCTGATAAAGACAGTTGTTGTATGGAAACAGGTTCCCTGCAAGGATTCATTGAAATTCAATTTTCTGAAATCATAAAGGTAAACCTAAAGTTTCTTTGGAGACCCTAGATACTTGGAGCTAACGGTACCTGAGACACTCATCATCATGGAAAATTGTAAGTCTAAAGGGAATCAATATAAATGGAAAGTTTTATGCTGTCCCTGTCATAACTGAAGGGGAAGACAGCCCAGATTATTTGGAACCCAATGACTGTATCAAAAATCCCCTGGTTATATACATGGAGCTATAGAATTTGATTTTGTGCTACTAGATTTTTATCATTATTTGGTGTGATCTTCCTTTACTCTTCCTCCATTATCTCCTTTTGGAATGAGAATGTTTATTCTTTCCCATTGTATGTATATATAGTGGTGACTTTTAAAATTGGACTGATGTATTTTGTAATATAGGAAGAATATGTGTATCTGAGGGCCGGGGATAGAATGTTTTGGTTTAATCACAATTTTCTTGTGTTTCACCTTGACAAGCAGCAGACTCGTGATAGTTAATCTTCATTATCAATATGTTTAGATTAAAAATTATGAAGGAAACATACCTCTGGGTATGTCTTTGAGGGTGTTTCTAGGCATGTTTAATTGAGGAGAAGAGACTGACCCTGAATTTAGATAACAATATCCCATTAACTAGGATTATAGACTGGATGGGACTGTAAAGAGGAGAAATCTAGCTGAACACCAACATATTATTTCTTTTCTTCTGTACTGTGGCTTTAATCAGATCAATTATCTTATTCTCCAGCCATCTTATTTTCTCTGCCATAATAGACTCTTCAGTTACCATGCCTTTCCTGCCATGAAAGACCCTCTGCCCCTTCAAACTCTAAGCCAAAATAAATACCTAATTGTTTTTGTTTTTTTCAGGAATTTTGTCACGGCAATAAAATACACCACTAATGGAGGTAGAAATGTAGTTTTTATTTATTTTGACACATGTTCTATGCTCTTGAGTTGACTGTCTTACTTCTGCACTCCACATGAAAGATACTTTAAAATTAATATAGAGTTTGAAAAAAGAATAAATATATCTTTCTAATGAGTAATTTATGTGTTCTCTTTCACATTTGACACAGAGTAACTGAGAATACATTACTTGCTGCCTAATTTCAGAAACCTAATTTTACTGGGTTCAGTATAACTGGATTTATGTTGAGGTCTTTGATCCACTTGAACTTGAGTCTTGTGCATTGCGGGGATGGGAGAGAGGGATCTGCAATTGATATGTAAAATGAATAAAAAATTCCTTAAGAAAAATACCTAATTCTAATGATATTAAATCTAATAAGGAGATTTGCATGTTGCTGCACATTTGGAAAGTCAACACTTAGGAGGCTAAGGCAAGAGGGTTTAGTCTAAGTTCAAAGTTAGCTTCAAAGTAAGCATATCTAATAGGCAGTAATTTCTGATTAACAACAAGCAATGTGGGAGAAATGAAACAATTAACCAAGCAAAGAGGCAAAAGTAGAGCAGGAAAGTAATCACAGAAAACTGCATTTAGAGTAAAACACACAATGAGATCTAGATTGCAGTGAAAATATAAATATGCCAATTTTAGGGATACTGATATGCTCTCAATTGGTAGGATGAAATATGAGGATTAGAACTAAGAGAAATTTGTCGTTTTTCTCAGTTCTTGCTGAAACTTCATAGCTTCTGCCTATGGTTTTTGGTTTGAATCCATTTCCCAAATTCAGATTGTCCTCCATGATTTCAAGAGTGCTTCTTAGAGGAATCCTCTGTTGACACCTTTTCACTATTTTGACAAAGTGTTAATGTTTACATGTGAGTTATAATCACTATTACATAGGGAAATGAGCTCTAAAATGTTAGGGTAGCATTTTATAAAATAAGACTTAGACATCATGGGAGTTCATTCATTAGTGACTGGAATTACAGGCTATGGTCTGTGCTAACAGTGATGGAATGGTATGTAGGGTTCTGATTTTCAACTTTCAGATACATCCATATCCAGCCATATGCAGCTGAGGACAGCTATAAGAGCAGCCTAACACAGAATTATAAGCTTACTTGAAACATGGGTAGTGGGTAGCCATTCCAGCTTTGGCCTTTGTTCATTTATGGAAGTCTGCCAAAATATTTGTTTTATAGTGTTCTTTGTAAACTGCGATCCATCTATCAGAGCTGTTTTATCATCCATTGCAGTATCGGTTTTTACATTAGGCATTAGTTTATTCAGTTGTCCTGGAGAGGAATTTCTTCCATAGTGGCTGGGAATGTTCATACTATGTTTGATTTGGGGGACTGCAAGAGGCCCCCTAAGGTGTTTCCCACCAGTAAAGGGTTGCCTTGTATATCTATTTTTGATCTGCACTCACTGGTCCAGTGTTGGCCTTTGCCACATCTTCTGCATAATCCAGGAGGTAGTTGGGGTCTCCTGTTTAGGCTATTCCTAGAAGGAGTATTACTTCTAGGAGTACCCCATTTACAGTTTGTACTTATATGACATTGTGTACCACATTTAAACATTTGGTACTACGGGGCCTTCTTTCACCTCTGGGATTTGTCTCTCCTATCTAAGCCTCATTACTGTAGTTAAGAAACTCAACAACATTAGTATATTGAATCCATTCTTCCAAAGGAGTTGATCTGATCTTTAATGGTGTAAGTATTCTTCTGCATTCTGCATTAGCATTGTTGAACACCAAGGACTCAGTTAATACTTTTCTTAATTCTTTATCTGACACAGCTCTTGTTATAGCTGTGTTCAGCCTTTGTAAAAAAATCTTTTCAATTTAGAATGTAAGTCAGATGTGTTGGTTTACACCTAAAATCATTGAACTCAGGAACTCAGAGAGGAGAATTACAAGTTCAAGGTTAGCTAGGGCTACACAGTGAGACATGTTCTTAAACAAACTAACAAATGAATGAGAAACACTAATTCAATATTTATATTGCACTAATGTTCTGACCTATAAAAACATAAATAAATCACAAATTTAAAAAATTATAACATTAGGTACTTAAAGCACATAGATTTAAAACTCATACTGGAAGTTAAAACTCAGATTCACATGACTTATCATCAAAGCATTAAAGGAGAAATAACTTGTCTTCCATAAAACCCTTGAGATCAACTACCTGTATCTCTAAATTGTTTTCTGAAATGCAAATCTCTTGACTTCTAAGTTGGTCAAGAACAGAAAATAGGATAATATATTTCCTCTCATGGATATATATCTAAACTCCTGTAAAAAATATTTAATAATGTATTAAAATGTTAAACCATCAATAAAATATATTTGTCTTTGGAATCCATGGTTTGGGATTGCATAAGGAAACTGATCCACACACATCAGCAATTACCATAAACCAGAAAAAATATGTATTACCTCAGTAGATTAGAGAAATTCTCTGCTAAAATTTAGAAAACAGAGACCTATTAGAACTCTTAGCACTTGCAGTTGCATCCAGAGCTACAAAGCTCAGATCAATATTTAGTAAGCAATCTCCCACTAAATGTATAAATTAGCTTATACATATCATGAAAGTGAAGTTTGAGTCCCCTGGTCTGGAAAAAAAGAAGAACCCTGAGGTGCTTTTATTAAAGCTGCCATCATAAACATGTGATCATTTTAAGTTGACTGTTAATTATTCAGAGGAAAAGAAGAGGCCAGTTCTGTTCTTCATATACGCTAACTGCATCTTGAATGGACACTGCTAGTGGAACGTATTGGAAGCACAGAGAATGACATCTATCCAGAGCAGAAAGCCCCATTAGATAGCACTCCAGGGAATGAGCCAGCGTGATTAGGAGAAATGCTTTAAAAATAGTACTTTTTGAAGAATTTCCTGGAGTGCTCTGCCCTTCCTCTCCCCAATCTATATCCCTTGGCTTATTTTTACTCCATCACCACCTAATACTCAGAGACTAGGTTCTTAAAATACATGCTGACAGTCCCGCAGCTTTGCAGGCAAAGATTCCCCTAAAGCTGACCTGAGCCAGCAGAAAAGTGATTTCAGAGCACTGTGATGGAAGCTTTCAGACCCTCCATCGAGAGCAACTGTAAGTATGTTCAGAGGAAAGTCAATTTGGCCCTTGACAAGGAGCTAATAATAAGTATCTTAAGCTTTGACTGAGAGGATCCTCTGCCCCCTAGTCAAAATGTGATATTGTAGATGTGTGCAAAGGATGTAAGGAGTCAAGAGTCCTTGCAACTGAACTTAAGAGAAGCCCACAGAATTCATACCGAGGAGAGCAGTTACTTTCTGACCACTCTTCAAATCTTAGAGAAGTGATTTACATTTGTAATGGTCCATCAGTTATCATTCCATTCTTCTGAACACTTCTATGCCAAGACAGTGGGCATGGGAAGGGACAAGAACAAAGATTATACAGCACAGGGGGCGGGGCTATGGAGACATTTAAGAGCACTTCTTCTTGCAGAGGATCTGGGTTCAATTCCCAGAAGCCACATGATAACTCAAAATTTTCTGTTACTCTAGTTGAAACCCTCTTGCAACCTACACAGGCAACAGGCACGCAGGAGATGGACATAAATACATGGAAGCAAAACACTCACACACATCATAAAATTAAATTAGTAAGTCTAAAATGAACAATAAAATTTTTGTTTGTTTTTGTTTTTGTTTTTCAAGACAGGGTTTCTCTGTGTAGCTTTGTGCCTTTGCTGGAACTCACTTGGTAGCCCAGGCTGGCTTCAAACTCACAGAGATCCACCTGGCTCTGCCTCCCAAGTGCTGAGATTAAAGGCGTGCGCCACCACCGCCCAGCAAAAAATTGTATGGTACCTAGGTTCTAAGGGAAGCTATGCTTCTAACCTTTACAACTTTGGGACAATCTACAGCATTGGGGGAAAAAAGGTATATTTGGAAACTGCCTTCCTAGACATTTAAAAAATATTAGTATTATATAATATACTGTTTTGAAATCTTTATATTTCCTCAATTAGGCTAGTCATAGTCCCAGTAAGAAGCAAAAACAGTTTATTTTTAAAGCATAAATCTATGTGGAGCCTCATTAAAAGGAGGAAAATTTTCTTATAAAATAACAATACTATCCAAGCAAATCTACTTTCTTGAAAAATAAGCAGGAATGGCTTAGAACAAAATAAAGACTCTAGATGCCCCCCAACATATATGCAGGGGCTTAGTAGAGAAGACTGGAAACAGTTCATATTAATAAAGAATTTACAGATGCACTGGATAGAATTCTATTGGTAAATATTGCTGAGCAAATAATAGCTGCTATCAAGGAGTTGTCTCACCACAGGAAGGGTGTCAAGTAGCATAAGAATACCAATGAAGCAAAGAAAGCCCAGGAGGCAACCACTTTCATTTTTGCAAGTGCAGAAACAGACAAGAATACGTATCTCACACAGGCATTTGATAGAATCATGTTTTACTCATATACACAGCAAGGAAGGAAGGAAGGAAGGCAAGCAAAGAACAGAAAGATAGAGAAAGGAGGGAAGGAAGGCAGAAGAAAGGAAGGAAGGAAGGAAGGAAGGAAGGAAGGAAGGAAGGAAGGAAGGAAGGAAGGAAGGAAAAAAAGAAAGAGAGAAGAAAAAGAGTTAGCTGCACTAATGAAACATTCTTCCCTGTCCAGTGAAAGCAGTTCCTTAGACAGAGGTGTTTTCCAGGCAGTCCTCTTGAGCTGGGGGGCGGGGGTAGGGGGTGGAGGGGGCGGCAGTTCCACACATCCCTTCCCACATTTCTTCTCCTTGGAACACACATAGGAGTGAATCTGGCAGCTACCATATGATGCACATGCTTAAGCAGAACAAGAGAGTACACATATTATGAGCAGGTAAAACTACACCAAGCACAGGTCATGAGGATGTTTAAACTCTTTGTTAAAAAATGTTTCCTGCCCAAAGCATATTGTCATGCAGTGGAGCAGGAACAGAAGGGCCAGACACACATACAGTTGACAGTTCCCCCAAAAGATCCATTTGTGAAGCATATTCAAAGATGAAAGGTAAGAATAGATTAATAGCTGAACAGATGGACACAACTTTTGAAATTTAAAATGTTCATGAAGTCAATGTGGAATAGTCAAAATAGCATAGAGAAACAAGTGACGACAACACACTGAATCTATCTTAATTAAATGTTCTAGGTATAAAAAATTAAATATTTTAAATATAAACCAAATACTTTTCTGTGTCTATAGATAAATGTAGTTTATAAAATATAGGATACTACTGTATTAACATAACAACGAACATATTAACATAGTAGACAAAGAATAAAATCATACTATAAAAATAGGAAACTTATATGGTTTTGCAAATTCCTTAATGACATCCAAAAACAAAAATATCCATTTGAACCTACCAACTTGAAAAATGTTTACAGAAAAATTACGATGGATTATGCTAATGAGTAATTGGGCATTTGCCACATTTGATGTGTCTAATCTTTATACTTGACAAATGTGACTTAAATGGATCTTAAATTTGTAAAGCTAAGAGTGCAACAAGGTAGGCAACTTTTACTGTGGCAGAACTTTTTTTTTTTCTGGAAAGTAACTTGGTGGGTGGGTCTCAAGTGGAACCCTCAGGAGGATTGTCCTTTTGGGTTAGAGATTTATTAGAGAAGACAGATTACAGATTGACATTAGTAAAGGAGTTTACGACACTGTGTCAACCTGACGTTCATTCTTGTACCCATATGGGAAAAGAAGTGGCTGGGTGACCACAGGGAGAGTGACTGCTTTTTCACAATTGCCCTCTTACCTCCGCATGCACACACAGTGGCAAGAGCTCCTCCCCTTCACACACAAATAAACAGATCAATAAATAATGGAATTTAAAAATTTTCTCCAATAGTTAATAATTCTTTTTTTGGGGGGGGGGTTGAGATAGGGTTTCTTTGTGTAGCTTTGGTACCTGTCTTGGATCTCACTCTGTAGACCAGGCTGGCCTCAAACTCACAGAGATTCACATGGTTCTGCCTCCTGAATGCTGGGATTAAAGGCATGTGCTGCTGCTGCCGCCGCCGCCGCCGCCGCCGCCGCCACCGCCGCCGCCACCACCACCACCACCACCCAGCTTAGTTAATAATTCTTTAAGTACTGCATTAATTTAATAATACTGCAACAAAAAGAAATTAATCTCCAGGAGGAATTTCCATTATAAATTGCTTAACTCTAGTAATCATTTTATATGATTATTATTTAATTAGCATATACACACAGGAAAAAGTATAATTTTTGTTTTATTGAATCTTGTATAAGACAGTCCATGCTATAGATTTTACTTTGTCTGAATCCATATTGTTTCAGTGCATTAGAAATAATATTTCTAAAATTTAGTAGATATAGAGTATAATTTTATAATATAAGAAGTATTTCTGACTTATTTAAAAAAGAACCAAATGCACATTAAAAAAATAGGACTTATTTGCCTTGGAGCCATTGCTGGAGGGCAAAGAATAAAACAGGTTTATCATTTATATCTAGGGAGAACTATTGGCCTTCAGTTAGTCCTATTAAATTCTTAAAAATAATTTTATTCAAAGGAGTGATCTGGAAAGATTCTTTTTAAAAGTAGGATACTATCTAAATTAAAATGCATTTATGTGAGAAAACATAAGGTCACATGCATTTCTGCTCCATATTTAATCCAGAATCATGAATAAAATCATGTTATTAAATTATACTTATTACAGTTTTCAACTTGCTATTTTATTTTGTGTTTGTGAGTCTGAAGATCTTTTACAATTAGTGAAGACCATGTTGATTAAGTGTTCCAGCTCATCTAAGTATATATAGTTACTTAAGAAGCATTTGTTTACAAAAATGTTAAATTATATTTACAAAGCTGCTTTAGGGCTCATGAGAAAAACTAGCAGAATGCATGGAAGGAGTTTATAATGTACTATTTATATAACTGTCTTAGAATAACATCATCAAATCCTAGAAGTGCATTATTGTTTTCATTAATTATGAATACTGAGATCCACCAATCAAATTTCCAGATAGGCTGCATATTAGAAACATCACATTGAATTAATTATAACTATATAACTATATAACTATATATAACTATACACACACACACACACACACACACACACATATATGAAGGCACATTGAAGAGGGCTGAGCAATTAGATGCGTTCTTCTGCTCAATGACATCATAGTCTCTTCATTTCATGCCACATCCTCCCCAGCTACCCTCACATCTGGATCTACTGCTTTCCTTTCTTTCATTAAAAAAGAACAGTCTTCTAAGAGATAACAAAACATAACAAAATAAAACTTAATGAGGTAAGACAAAAATTATTACATTGAAGTTGGACAAGACAAATCAACAGAAGAAAAATATCCAAAAGAAGGCACAGTTAACAGAGACCCACTCCTTTGCACACTCTGGTATTCCATCCAACACTAAACTCCAAGCCATAACATATATGCAGGAGACCTGGCGTAGACTAGTGCACACCCTCTGCCTGCTGCTTCTGTCTCAGTTAGTTCATAAGAGCTTTGCTCATGTTGATTTAGAGGGCCTTGTTCTTTTGTCCTCCATGTCCTCTGGTTCTTACACTCTTTCTCTCTCTAAGAAGAGGAAAATATTAGACTGGCCAAGCAAATAAACAAATTAAATAAACACAGGGATGAGTATCCTACTGAGAGTTACTACTGCTCTGATGAAACACTGTGACCCAAAGCAAATTTGGGAGGAAAGAGTTTATTTAGCTTACACTTCCATATCACTCATTGCTCATTATTGGAGGAAGTCGGGACAGGAACTCAAGCAGGACAGGAACCTGGAAGCAGGAAC
The DNA here is from genome assembly GCF_004664715.2 of Peromyscus leucopus. Lineage (NCBI taxonomy): Eukaryota > Metazoa > Chordata > Mammalia > Rodentia > Cricetidae > Peromyscus > Peromyscus leucopus. Next base: position 17,113,098 of record NC_051078.1, on the reverse strand, counting down.
TATGCGGAGGCCATGAAGAGTGCGGGTTAATGGTTTACTGCTCATGACTTGCTCAGCCTGCTTTCTTGTAGTACCTAGGACCACCAGCCCAAGTGTGGCATCCCCCAAAATGGACTGGGCCCTCCCCCATGAATCACTAATTAAGAAAATGACATACTGACCTGTCTACAGTCTAATCTTATGGACACATTTTTTTAAATTGAGTCCCCCTCCTCTCAGATGACTTTACCATGTGTTCACATAAAACCCTCCAGCACAATTGATCCCCTGTCAACTTGACACACAAACAAGTCAAACTAAAGCCATACCTTTACTTTCTTATCTCCAAGATCACACATTAATATAAACATCACAATATAAAACGTCTTACAAACTTAAAAAGTCCAATAGTCTTACAAATTCAAATATTTTAAAAATGAACTCTTAAAAAAATAATCAAATCCTATTTTAAAAACAAAATTCTCTCAACAGTAGGTTTCTATAAAATAAAAAAAATAAGTTAAATACTTTATTATTTCAAGAGGAAAGAAAGAGGAAACAATCAGATCAAAGCAAAACTTAACTCCAACAGTGGAAGCCACCCAATGTCTGGGGTCCACTCATGATCATATCGTCTCATCCAAAGCCTTGGGTCACTTCTCAGGTTCCATCTTCTGCAAAATGCATAATCTGTCTTCTAGACTCAGACTTGTTCCACTCAATTCTGATGTTGTTCTTGGCAGTTATCCCATGGTACTGGCATCTCCAAAATGCTGGGGCCCTCCACTGCAACTGAGCTGCACTTTTACCAATAGTCCCCCTAGGTTCTCTTCATGGTGCAAAACCTCAACTCTTCTCCATCACCCCTTCAGTTCTGGAGCTTCCACTACTACTCTGGTTGTATGAAGCAGTTCTGGAATCACCTACATTCCTGTAAAACCCATCACCCATGCACCAATAATCACCCCAAGTAAAGTAATGCATCAAATGATCTTGATTGAAATCATTTCTTTCATCTGTCATTGATATCTTAACTGTTATAAGTAAGCATTTTTTTCACATCTTTCCAGAGAAGTCATAGCAACAGCTTTAAGGAAAGTGAGAGGCAGAAAGAAGAGAGATGAGGGTATAGATAGGAGCTGAAAAATCATGACCTATAAAAAATTTTGAAAAAAAGATAAAGGTACTAAGAATGTAGAAACTCCCTAAAATAGATACACAAACATAAAAAAAGAGTTTAAATGGAATTACCCAATAACATGGTGGAAGTTCACCTAGTAGACTCCTGAGGCCCAGTGCCAAGAACCCAGGAATGGGCTACCTCGTTGCGGGTCCTTGGACAGTAGGGTTCCATAGATCCTCAAACTGTCAATTCCCAGTCCTAAATGGAAAACATATGCCATACCCCTCCTCCCAAGGCTCAGGGAACATTGCTGTAGAGAAGACAGAAAGCTTCTAAAAGCCAGAAGTGGTGGATGACTATAAGGAAAGTGGTTGCTGAACATAACAGGGCATGTTTGTTTACAAACCGACAGCGCTTGGAAGAGTTTTGCACATCCAGTACAGGCTCAAGCTAGACATATTACAAGCATGGGGAGGGATTGTGTGCCTACCCGTAGTTAAAGAGCTATTGACAATTGATCACTGTTGGGAGAGGGAGAGTCAATTCATTTAAGGGTGACCTAATCGGTATACCAATCTCTGATGCAAGGTCACAAATCCAAGAGTGTATAGGTAGTATAAATCTTGCTTGATATCATTCACCAAAACACACAAATTTTTGAATTGGTAAGGATCTGGGGGGAGTTGGGTGAGGCCAGTGAGTATGCTTAAAATGTATTGTATGAAATTCTCTAAGAGCTAATAAAAATGAGAAAAATGAAATGGAAAGGAAAAAGTGAGACAGCAGCAACCAAAGACTATAGTACATTAAAGCATTTTGAGAATTACGCCATTCACGCAATTCTTATTATAGTAGATTGTTACAATGTCTATACTTCATTGTTTCTTAGTTCATAGTTACATTTTATTTGCAGCATGAACTTTGTCATTGGTATGAACTTGTAAGAAAAGTCTGGATACACCAGGTCTGGTATTTTTAGTGTTTCAGCCACCTACTGAGGAACATGGAAAAATCTTGCAAGGTAAAGAGAAGTCTAATAATAATAATAATAATAATAATAATAATAATAATAATAATATAATTTTCATTTTTAAATCATTTATTTTATTACTTTAAATTACGTGTCCCAACGTGATTTTTTGCATGAGTGAAATGCCTATCCATAGAAGTAGAAGAGGGTGTTGGATTCCCTGGAATCATGGATGCTTAGAACCAATCTTGTGTTCTCTACAAGAATAGTGTATGCTTTTAATCACTGAGCCATCTCTCCAGTTCTGTATGCTTGTTAGGATCCTGAGTACATCAATTGGCTTACAAAGCATTATATAGCACACAACTACCTTGAACTTCTGTTCTTGCTGCTTCTGCCTCATTAGTGACAGAATTACAGGTGAGCACAACCAAACCTGGTTTATCCCATAGTAGAGGCTGAACCAAAGTCTTTCTGCATGCTAGGCAAACACTCTACAAATTAATCTACACCCAATGCTAATTCTTTATGTTTAATGAAAAAAAATCTAGACAAATGCATACAAACTATATATTTCTCTTCACAATGATGTCTCTAATCAAACAGTTTTGTGTGAACACAGAAAATTAAAACTACTCTATAACATTATACTGATATTTTTATGGTTTCAAACATGCTTTCATAATTTTCTTTATGATATGAGCCAGTAACAGGTGTTGGAGGTCATGTATTTCACCCCTCTCATAGCCGTCTGTTTTTATTGGCAGATGCACAGCATTTGGTGGATCATTATAAAAAAAAATACATGCATCATACAGGGGTGAATGCCATCCAAAATTAGTACAGCACAAGGAGAACTATTGTCCATGGAAAGAGCTTCTTAGCAGGCTTGGTGAACAATATTAAGAAAAAGTAATAGAGTATTATACTGCAAAAAAAAACCCTCAAAGTCATGTGTTTATTAAACCAATACACCTATTAGTAATAATAACAATAGTGTGTGTTGAAAAATTGCTATGAGAGTGTATTTTGTGCTCCTTCTCTAAAAACTAAGTAGTTAAGACAATGAATAAATTTGTGAGCATGATTATCTATTCTGCCATGTATATGTATATGATCAGATCATAGACACAGTTTATTTTCCCATTAATGGGTGAGTTTTAGAGGCGTAAGAAATCAAAAGCAAAATGGACCCTTATATAAGTTTCCAGTTTCATGTTACATAATCGGCAACGGTAGCTCCATTCTCTACAGTGTGTCTAAGGGAAGATACTGAGGTCTGGAGAGGATTTTCTTTCCACCATTAGACTTCTTTCCCCGCTATCAGTTTCATAATACCTTACATTCCCTTTTCAGCAGGATTTTCAGCTGGGTGGCATGTCCTGAGGGTGTGTGATTAGAGACTTTCCCACAGGCTTCCCTCTCACTGCTGGCTTCCAACTCAGACTCAGATGCCTGTGCCCCCTCACATTGATCCTTCTACCTGCTGGGGGGTCTCAAGTTCATTTGCTGAAGCTGCATTTCTTAAAGAGAATCTGTGACAGTCCACTGCCTTCGGAAGTAGCAAGGATTACTTCCTTTCTCCCTGGTTACCAAAGCTGTGTGTCCCCCTAAAACTTACGTTAATGGCTTCTCTGGATTTTCTATCTTCCCAGTGTACATTTTCACAGTTCTCCTTAATTTCTTTAACTATAAACCGAGTGTTGAAAAATGAATCATCTTCTTCTACTTTACATACCCATGTCTAAACTACTTAGATTTTTAAACGTGAGAATTTATTTCTTGTTATATTATAACAGTTTCTAATGCATTTCTAGCACATTTTCCCATTCATAAATAAAATAAGATAGAAAACAGGTAAGGCGCTTCGAACACAGTGCTAGCCGGAGTAAACTTGTAATTAAGTAACGGAAAGTAGATTGGCTCAGAAATTACTTCACCCCTGAAGCCAATGCGAGAGTAGTGAGATTCCAGGTTCTTAATGGGACTAAGAATCATATAAATATTTAGCATTGAAATATAAAGCTCCACTCACCAACACACAAACATGCTCGGTCCTGGAATATGTAGCAAAGATGAAAGTTCCCCGGGGAGCAGAGCATAGCTACACTCCTTCAGCTGCAGATGAGAGAAAGGATAAAATATTAGTCAAGTTGAAATTATATACAACTAAGAGGAAGCCACACATATAACTCTAGTTAGGATGACTAGAGAGAAAAGTTTAAATAAGTTACAGGAAAATGCAAGCTGACAGTTGTGAAGGTAGAAGAGGAGAGGATTAGAGCATTAGCTGGAATATTGAAAATAATGTCATAAAAGTTGAACATACACAAGCGATTAAAAAGTCATTTATTTATAGTCAAGGTTTAGAAGTAAATAGAACTTCAAATTTTAAATGGAAGTATAACCCAGAACTTAAAATAACTGTAATCAGAAATGTTGAGGTACTTTAGTATAAGCAGAAAACTCTGAAGCAATATAGTAATAAGTGAGGGAAAACGTGATTAATAATATAAAAAACTTCTTTCCTTATTATTTCCCTAAACATATTTTTAATAATGTAGTAATCAAATTTAAAAACAGATATATCCACAGGATAAATTTATTTCAAATTCATGAAAAACAAACAAAAGAAAAACAATGAAATAACTAAAAAAAGTGTATTACCAGTATCAAAGTATTATATAAAGCTATAGTTATTAAATTTTTGGTATACCTGTAAAAATGATGAATGGGAAACATTAACGAAATTTAATAAAACTTACAATAATAGGTGTATTATTAAACTTTTTTTATTATATCTCTTTATCATTTCTAAGTATTTTGAAAGAGTTTCTGTAGCTTTGGTTTTATAAAAAAAACATATAATGAAGTATTTTCTTGCCATGAAATCATAAGCATGTTTCTAATATTAATCTAGGGTTCATTAAATCAATATTTAATACAAATGTTTAGATATAATCTTTAAATTAAATACTGTAGGGCCAGCTTTGTTTAAGTAACACATTTATTTGGAGCTATATTAACATCTAAAGTTGAGTTTTCAGGGTTAGAGATTTTTTTTTCACACAATAACACAGGATAAAATACATGTGAAGAAAGCAGAAATGATAAACAGGTTGGTACTCAGACAGGGATGCTGGTGGAGGATGGGGGCACAGGCATTCTTTATATCCAGGCATACATGTCCCCAGGATTCAGTCTCAAGAATACATTTTTCTACTTGTGTTTCATAAAATCAGTTGTGGCGTCTTTGTGTGTTGTAGGCTGTAAACTCCATCACTGCTTTGAACAGTGTCAGTGCAGCCTTTACTCTTGCACACCAGAAAAATTGTCATAAAATTCTGTGAAGTAACCTCACTTTAACTTCATGCATTCATATTTCCAAGTGCAGTCAGTTACCTTACTTTCTGTCACTGTGGACTGAAAAAAAAAAAACAAAAAAACGAAAAAGTCTGCAAACCATATGTCTAATACATCTTCTCCTGAAATCTTGATATGAGAACAATTTGAAAACATTTTTCCTATTTTTTCCTAACAGAAAAACACAACATGAATAAATAAAGTAATTGCTCAATGGTTCTATGATAGTTCTATGATCACCTTGGCAGGATCTTGAATAATCAAAGAGACAAGCCTGTCTGCAGGACTGTGAGACTCTGCAGATTAAATTCACAAAGGTGGAAGGGTTTGAAATTTTACTAAACGTGGATTAGGACTTCAGGCTGAGTCCCTGTACTGATGTCAGCCTGATGATTCCACAGAAATTCTGACTTCTCCTTGGCTTAATATGCATTGCATCATTTTGATATTAAGACAGTAGAAAAGCTAACACTACATTGACTTACACGGGACAGAAGTTTATTTTTACGTTAATATGGCCACATACAGGTTCCAAGTCTGACATCACTCTCCATTGTCAGAGAGCCAGGTTCCACACTCCCAGTCTACTAAGTTGATTTTCAATGACACTGTATGCTTCTGCTTCAACACTCTGCAGTTGAGGAGATACGGCAAAACAACATGAAAGACAATGACCACAGACTTGTACCTTTTCGGGTTTCCTAATCTGAGAAGACCATGCTTCTTGTAATCTATTGACTGAGCTTAGTTACGTGGCTGTAGGTACAAAGCCTAACTAGTAATCACCATGCAGTTTCCAAGTAAACATTGTGGTGGCCAGCATTTTTACATGGATTCTGTGGCTTCCAAACTGAGGTCCTTGTGTTTGCAAAGAAGGAACTTTACACAGATCCTCCTCATTAGCCCCATGACTACATGTCTTTACAACTTCCTCTATAGACAAAATTTTCAACATTTTTTTTGTGTGTGTCTTTTACTACTTGAAATAATCTGAGTCGGAGTAGTTAATACAATTTACAACTCTTTATTTTCACATAACAGATAGGCAATTTTAATGTGCCTAATTCCAAAAGTGAGATTCGTAATTAATATTTCATTTGTAATGAACATATCCCTAAGCTAGCATATTTTAGTTCCTAGCTGACCCTGGAAAAGGGTTTGAATACAAAGTCACTTCTATGTTTCTCCTTTTCTTCCATGTACTTTCTCTCGCTTTCCCGTTCTCTCTCTTAGCCCACTTCTCTCTGCCTTTTCCTCTCTCATTCATTTTCTTTCCCTCTTCTGTCAAAGGTCAGGTCAGTAGCTGTAGTTGTTCCATAGCTTTCAAGTTTGATTTAGTGTGGTGGTTTGAACGAGAATGGCCCCCTAGGCTCAAGTATTTGAAGGCTTCGTCCCCAATTGTTGAAACTGCTTGGGAAGGATGAGGAGTTTTGTGCCTTATTGTAGGAATTTGTCATGGTGGGAGGGTGACTTTCTTATAATTTTGAGCTCATATTGCAATTACTCAAAATATTAGAACTTCCCAGCATCCATAATCATGACAAACAGTTCTTTTTAATGAGTAATTATATATGTATATGCATTTAGTGGTAGGTAAATAATAATAGGTAGATAATGGGTACATAGACAGATAGGTAGATTGATCAACTGAAACACACATGCACACACTCATGCATGCACACACACACACACACACACACACACATCTGGTTTCACTTATCTGGAGATATGCAACTAATACAGCAAAATACATCCATGGGTTACAGGATAACAGATTCTTCATTAAGCCTGTCCTAAAGAAGATTAGTATAAACACCCACAGAAATTCAGAAAAGTTTATCATCGTCTCCACATTTGACAGCAGTATGGAAGATTACCTGGTAAACTGTTACCAATAGCTAGACCTCTTCCTTAAGGAGGATCACATGACTAACATCCATGCTTCAGAAAAACCCCAATTAAATTAGGTTAAAACTGTTTTTCCATGGAAATGAAATGATATTCCTTAGTTTTGGTTATTTTGGTTAGCCTCTTTATTGCTGTTATTCCAAGAGAATATCTCTAATGAGTAATTGAAAAATATTCACTTTTATCTAGGAATATGAGGGGAGCAAGTACAGAGTTGTACATACTAACAGTTAAAGGCTAAAAATGACACCATCATTAGTGTTTAGTATAATAGTGATGATCCCACATCCCATGAGATACTAGGAATGCAATTTTTCTTATCAGTGATGATCTGAGCTGACTTTACCAGAATGAAATACGTTATGTGGGTATTGTATGTTGCTTTCTGCTACTGTTATAAATACAGGGATCAAAACAACTTGTGAAGGAGGTTTATTTCATCTAACATTTCCATGTCATAATCCATCACTGAATGAAGTCAGAACAGGAATCCAAAGCTAGAACCTAGGTGGGATCTTGGAGCAGAAACCATGAGGAAGCATCTTATTGACTTACTCTTTCAATTTCTGTCTCTCCTCTTGCTCCTGGCTTTCTAATATACCCCCTGCCTAGTGATGGTACCACGGTAGACTGGTCCTTGCCACATCAGTCAAGAACATACATGTCTTATAGACACGCCCACAAACCAATATGATCTCATAATCCTTCAGTTGTAGTTCCCTCACTCAGGGACACTCAGGTGTGCTGAGTTAACAATAGAAACTAATGACCATACTAGCATAAGTCTAGATCAATTAACAAGCCTGAAGGAAAACAACATTACAAGGACCATGGCATTACAGCTGCTTGCATCCTCTTTTCCTTTAGAATAGTCATCAACTTTACTTTAATTTTTTTCTTTGTTAATTTCAATGTGTACTTTTCTACAACTCATTTCAATTTGTGTTTGCTTGAATAATTAAATACTTTGCATCATGTATGAAAACAATAGCAATAGTGTTAATGTTTTTACTCTCATTCTGAGAGGTGATACACTTGTTTCTAGAAAGTTGTTTGCCCACAGGTAGAGTTTATTCCTATAAGATACACTTAATATCAGTAGAAAATACCCAAAACTGTGTATAAAACAGCTAGCCATTAATAACAAAATTAATTTCAAAATTTATAGTATCCATACAGGAAGAATTATTGTTCTATAAAGAAACTATCAACCATATGCCACATAGGCTAAGAATGGATCCTATTGAGAAATTTGAAATAATACAACTAGCAATGCAAGAAACATTGTACCTTCTTCAATTTTACATAGGTTAATTGAAAAAGAAAATAAAGCTAGGGAAAGTTGACTAAGAACATTGCAGTAACTGAACAGTTGAGTACAGATCCCAGGAGATAAAGTGCATGCTGGGAAAAACTGAAGATAAACATGTCATCCTAACTTTGTTGCACTGCCTTTGATCGATAGATCAAGAGGAAGAGGTAACAAAGCCATGAAATACCCTTTATGAAAACCGCATTAAACAGGCTTTTGTAAAGACATTCCCTCTAACAAAGAATAAATAAGTCTGGCTGTAGACAAAGTGAATGTTGGGGTGCAAAGAAAATTACCAAATATCTAAACTACTCATTGAAAGGTCTGAAAAGACTATTGAAAGTGGATGATTGCAGTTAAAAAAAAATAGTAATTTGTGGTTTGTGCTGGCAGTGAATAGCTGATGACTGCAATTCCATGAAGACTTTGAGGAGCAGCCATACACCGTAAACACAATCAAAAGCTGTACAGGAAGTGACATGACAAATTTTATCTCAACAATGCAAGCAGGTTCTAAGTATAGGGTTTGTTGTTTGTCACAGCAGGGAGAATGGAGTTGAAGATAGTTCTGCCAAGCCTCACTCATTATAGTGATGGCCACTCTGTTGAGATTAATCTAAACGCCATTTTTTAACAGATCCTATTCTTATAGTGAAGGGTTTGCTATTTATTTCCTGGAACCAAGAAATGTCTTTTTTTTTTTTTTTCCTTTTTTGTTTTTCTCGTAACTGGTATATTTGACAAGTCAGTAATTACATATGCAATAGCATTTTATCACAATATACACTTATGTGTATTGTAAGTATAAAAATAAATTTCTAGTATTATTACACAATAGAGGAATATGTATGTGTAAGCATTTTGTAGGTTATGTATCAGTACATGTATACTGGTTTCCTGGGAGGAGTAATATCTCATATGAGTTTTCTAATGACATTCTTTATTTTTCCACTATAAAATTCAAAACCAGGGAAACTTAGTCCTAATTGATCCAGGATAGCTGGTACCCACAAATGAAATTGTAGCTATGAAGCCAAATAAATTTCCTGCCTTGAACTACCTGGCTCTTAGTGTATTTGAAACATAAAATATAAGGAAAGTTATAAAAATAACGACTGAATGATGTCAGTTGTGAAAAGCTTGACTGACTTTTTTGACAGCAGAGGGGTAACGGTAGTATGCAGTAAGTGTGGTAAGATTAGGAGAAGAAACTAACAATAGTTTCATTCTGTAATCCAATATCACAAGTCAGCCTTCATAAGCATAGTGATGAAATATACTTGGATAAAACAGGAACTCTTTGCTGGACATCTCTATCCATGTTGTTCCATCATGAATAAGGAACTTAGCTCTTTTGAGGCTAAATTTCTTCATCTGTAATTTAAGAAAGATGGGGAAATTTAAGTTTGATGTTTTCCTGATGGTCCTAAGTCTTAGAATCTAAGTAATAAGACTCACATATATTACCCACTTTGATTCTCAGACATGCATATTGTGTTACTCTATCATTCACTGGCTACCCAAACAGTTATGAACCAGACAATATTGGTCTTCTCCTTTTGGCATGATGTCATTGTTGTTTGGTCAGTATTAAGACAGTGTATAAAAGTGTACTGTGTCAATTATTTTGCTCTTGGGAAAAGGAAATCAGCTAACAGCAGAACATAAAGACTTCTACTAAAGAGTTTGCTATATGTTTGTTGTGGTGGTTTAAATAAGAATGGCCCTGTAGATGCAATTCTAAATGGTTTTATTAACTAAGAAACACAGAGCCATATCCAGAGTCAAAAGCCCAGAGGTCAGAGAGCAGTAGCTAAGAGCTGAGATCACCTTCTTACCACCCGCTACCGCTGCCGTCCTTCCCCTGAGAAAGAGGCCTACTTCCTGTGTGTCTGTCTTTTTATTGACTTTCTGTTTTGCCTTCTTATTGGTTCTAAACCCAACCACATGACCTCCTCATCACTGCCTGTCTATACAGACCTCCAGGTCTCTATGGTTGGTATTGAGATTAAAGGCGTGTGTTTCCAAACTGGCTATGTCCTTGAACACACAGACTCTGCCTGCCATGTGATCAGATTAAAGGCATGTGCTACCACTGCCAGACTTCTGCTATGGCTTGCTATTAGCTCTGACCCCCAGGCACTTTTATTTATTAACATACAAATAAAATCACATTTCAGCACAAATAAAATATCACCATATGGCCCCCATAGGCTTATATATTTGAAAGCTTGGTCATTGGGGAGTGGCACTTCTTGAAAAGGATTAGGAGGTGTGGCCTTGTTGGAGTAGGTGTGTCCTTGCTGCAGGTATTACTGGGGTGTGGGGTTTGATGTTTCCAAAGTCCATGTAGGGCCCAGTGTCTCTTTCTTCCTGCTGTCTGTGGATCCAGATGTGGAACTCTCCTCTACGTTTTCAGCCCCATGACTTCCTGTGGGCCACCATGCTTCCCACCATTTTCATAATGGATTAAATCTGTGGAACTGTAAGCAAGCACAAATTAAGTGTTTATCTTTAAGAGAGTCTGTTGTAGTCATAGCGTCTCTTCAAAGCAATAGAATATCAACTAAGACATATGTGCTAAATGAGGGATATTGAACTAGCTCATTCTTACTCAAGACTATCTAGATTTTCTACTTTCTTGGAGATCACTTAAGAAGGAAAATGAAGTATATAGTTTTATATCCCTTGTGACATATATAGAGGGGCAAAGAGTTTTTCCCTGATGGAAAATTTAAATGGTTTTATACAGCAGTAATTATGTGCAATTATCTCTCTAGTGACTGCATGCATGGACTTTCAATATGCATAGTGTTCATCCCATGAGCTTTAGAGTCCTCTATGGCTTGCCCTGGAAACAAACCAATTTAGTTACTTATGAGATATAATATTATGGATACACCAAGTATACACTTTACAAAAGGGATAATATTTCTAATATTCCAAAATTGTTTTAAGCTTTAATGCGATTGTATAAATAAAGGGCTAAATGTGTTAGTTAATATACTGACTTCCCAATAAATATTTGCTTGAACCATGACTAATATGAAACCCAAACCAATCTTGAAGGATTCAGTAACAAGTCAGTGAGTAGTCATTTGACACTAATGATCAATTTTATCATCTAATCCAGTTTTACCTAGTATGATATAATGTATATATATATATATATATACACATTAATATATATATATTACAATTTCTTATTGGCAAATTTGGTCTGGGATCAATGATATTATATTGTAACTCTTGTAAATATATATAATAACTATTTTAGTTGGAGGTATATATTGAGCAACCATTTAATATAGACAAGAGTCATGATATATGTCACTATTACTGGTACCTTTAACTTCAGTTGATGAAATAGCAAGTAGCATATAACTATCTTAACTAAAAATATTGAGACTCCCATAGGATAAGATAAAAATTGTTTCTTTCATTTCTATTACTGTGCTTTAAATATGCCAGCAGAACATCGTTCACACATTTCTGGAGAGCAAATTATATGTAGCAGTGACAATTAATTAAAGGGGAAGAGACCATGGAATTGAGGGGAAGTGGGGAGGGTAAAAGGAGAGATCAAGTGGGGAAAGAGAAATAGAAATCACATAACTACAGCATTCATGGATGAAATTCTCAAAATATTAAATTAAAAATGTGTTTTCTACATACAGAGAAAAGTTAATAAAACCTATCACAGTACAGATACAGGGCTGGGCATGAAATCTTCGTGAGAGAAAATGTGCTGTGTACACATGATGCTCTGGTTAGATTACCAGCACCTCAAAAAACACAATTTTTAATGCATGCAAACATGTATATATGTTTTTAGTTTCTAAATACATACCTATAAACATACATGCATACACTCATAAATTAAAAAAGATGGAGAGGACATAGCATGAAAATACACAAGCTAATTTAAAATACATTCTATGAAATAATTAAGGATAAATCTTCAAATGTATCAAGGACAAGAGCAACAACAACAAAAAAGGAATGCACATGAGAGGGAGACCATAAAATCACCATTAAATATATGAGTTGATCTTCAAATAGGAAGATGCTCTCAGTAAGAACTGTAAAAGTCTAAATAAAGTTGTACTTTATTTATAATGTCAAACTGAAATGATTCATTAGGTGGCATCATTTGTGGAGAAGGAAGGAGGTTAATACAGAAGGTCAAAGAGGGAAGAAGAGCCAGGTGGTGGTGGCTCACATCTTTAATCCCAGCACTCGGGAGGCAGAGCCAGTCAGATCTCTGTGAGTTCGAGGCCAGTCTGGTCTACAGAGTGAGATCCAGGACAGGTACACAGAGAAACCCTGTCTTGAAAAACGAAAAACAAAAAACAAAAAACAAAAAAAAGAGAAGAGGGACAAATAACATCAAGGATATTAGATAAAGCTTTGATAAAACCATCTATGAGCCGGGTGGTGGTGGCACACGCCTTTAATCCCAGCACTCGGGAGGCAGAGGCAGGCGGATCTCTGTGAGTTCAAGGCCAGCCTGGACTACCAAGTGAGTTCTAGGAAAGGCACAAAGCTACACAAGAGAAACCCTGTCTCGAAAAACAAAACAAAACAAAACAAAACAAAATCTATGTTCATATGTGTGTGTTTGTATATATATATATATATATATATATATATATATATATATATATGTATATATATATACATACATATATATGAATTTGTTTAAAAACACATGTTTATATATAAACACCCATACACAGGTATATGTGTCTATATCTTACATGAGGTTATGCCCCTTGGGTTAATAATACTCCCCGGAACAATCTGATAAAAACATAATTACCATGCATGAGAAACTTTTGAGTGAGTTACTAGTCAGGGTAGTCCAAGTTACTCCCAAAAGGAGAGTCAATTGATGCTGCCCTTGGTTGCTTCTCAGTGCTTGATGGTTAAACCTTTAGTGCTGCAGACACAGCACTCTTCATACCCAGGACGCACAAGATTTAAGCTGGATGTCACCTGAAAATGTCCTCCCTGCGCTCTAGCTTTCATAGGACCAGGAAACACTATGAAAGCTGCCAAATGGAGGGAAGTAATCAACAGTTCTCTCCCTCGGTGACACCAATGAACTATAGCAACGAACCACATGGCAAGTTATTCCTCAAGGTGCCATCGTGGCTCTCCTATCTTGGCAGAAGTGCTAAGAAGAAAGGAAGACAATGTCAAATGTTTCATTTATGGTTGTGGACCTGAACTGTGTTTCTCTAAAATGTCTGCTGCCTTGAAAAATGAAAGAGAATAGTAACAGAAATTGATCTGTATGCACAAGACAAATGCTGTGGATATTGTTCTATATAAATAAAACACTGATGGCCAGTGGCCAGGCAGGAAGTAGGTTGCCAGGCAGGAAGTAGGTGGGACAAGGAGAGAGGAGAATTCTGGGAAGTGGAAGGCTGAGGGGAGACACTGCAGCCACCGCCAGGAGAAGCAGCATGTAAAGACGCCGGTAAGCCACCAGCCACATGGCAAGGTACTTATTTATAAAAATGGGTTAATTTAAGATAAAAGAACAGTTAGCAAGAAGCCTGCCACGGCCATACAGTTTATAAGTGATATAAGCATCTGGGTGATTATTTTATAAGTGGATTGTGGGACTGTGGGGCTTGGGGAACCTGAAGAGAAGCCCTCCAGCAACAGACAAATGGGCCACTTACCCAAACATAAAAAAAAAATTCGGAAAGACCAGGTGGTACCCTATGTGAGCTAATCCCATGATAACAAGGTACAGTTAAAATGTTAAAATATGTTCTTTACCAATCACCTTACTTGAGGTGAAGCTATCAGGTTCATTGTTCAGGATATGGGCATAGCTACCCTATTATAATATGTTTTTACAATATGCTATTTTCAACAACAAAAATTCACTACATACATAAATATTACACATGGTTTATATAAAGGAACGGAATATGTTGAGATAAAACAATGTCGACTCACTGAAGATTTTGAAATAACATGCCCTGTGTGGTCAAGTTTGCAATGAAAATCAGAGGTGAAAACCACAGAGAAATCATGATAAATACATACAAACAAAAATAATTAGCCAAATGGAAAAAAATTACAGAAAAGAAATTAAACAATTGTAAAGCCTTAAAACACAATAACTAAAAAGAAATGTTCAGAATTGGGTTTCAAGATCAGATTTTTCACAGTACAAAAATCAGAACTGGCACAAATGGCTCAGCATGTAAGAGTGCGTGTTACTCAGGCCATGCAGCCTGAAGTCAGTATCTGGAACCAATGGGATGGGAGGAGAGGTCCAAATCTTGTGGTACTGTGTTCCCCCAAAATATTGTGCACCCTAATAAACTTCTCTGGGGTCAGAGAACAGAAAAGCCACTAGAAACTTAGGTTAGGCGGTGGTGGCACATGCCTTTATCCTAGCATTCCAGAGGCAGAAATCCATCTGTTCAAGGCCACATTGGAAAAAGCCAGGCATGATGACACACGCCTTTAATCCCAAGAAGTGATGGCAAAAACAGAAAGATATATAAGGTGTGAAGACCAGAAACTAGAAGCATTTGGCTGGTTAAGCTTTCAGGCTCCTAGCAGCACAGTTCAGCTGAAACCCATTTGGATGAGGACTCAGAAGCTTCCAGTCTGAGCAAACAAGACCAGCTGAGAAGTTGGCCAGGTAAGGTTAGCTGTGGCTTGTTCTGTCTCTCTGATCATCCAATGTTCACCCCAATACTTGGCCTCAGGTTTGATTTCATTAATAAGGACTTTTAAGATTCATGCTACATCTGGCACCCAACGTTTGTGGTATGAACTCATGAAAAAGCTGTTTGCTTGTGGCCTTGCGGGCTCCTGCTCAGACCCCAGCTACCCTAAGCTAGTTGTGGTAGTGCACACCGGTAGGATTTACTGAGGGAGGCAAAGGCAGGAGGATCCAGAGTTTGAGGTTAGCCTAGGAGGCTTGCTTAGGTGAAGCTTCAGCCCGGGCTGAATCACAAACAGTGGTGGGACCATGGAGGCATTGGCTATTGCTCCGAGTTGCCAGCTCCTTCTCATCGTGTTGATGACTGCAATGATGCTGCTACCGGGGACGAAGGGTTTACTGCTGCTGGTTCAGAGAAGAATTGCCAGGACCCTCATGTAACAAGAAAGCTTCGGCAAAGGGCAGTTGGGAAAAGTTTGGCAAGACAAAATGGTGGGGAGAAATTGCTGTGAAGATATTCTCTTCTAGGGAAGACCATTCATGGTTCCAAGAGACAGACATTTATCAGACTGTGATTGCTCCACACCACAGAGGAGGCACAAAAAAAAAAAAAAAGTCTTCAGTGAACCATGACCACACGTAACAATGACATTGAAATCTTCAAAAAGATGACAGGATCCCACAATGAAGGTTCCACATGAACTGTGATAAAGCCATTAAGCTGATTAACACCTTGGAAAGATGGACATTGGACTACAAACTGGTCAGGACAATTTCGAGATGACTAGCTGACATGATCCAGCCTGACAGACTACTGAAACAAGGACTCGAAACAAGCCCTGAACTTTCCTATTGTGACTGGACAAATGATACAGGACTTGACAATTAACCCTCAAATTTTCTTTTCAGAATCCCCAAAAGATGCCTTCATCCTAGAAAGAGGAAGTAATTTTAAGAAAACAACACCCACATTCCCAAGAGGTGGGATGGGAGGTTTTTGGTCGTTTGAGTTTTGGATATTGTCATTGTTTACAATGGTTGGTTACAAGTTGTCAATTGTTAATGGTCAAGAAAAAAGCTGAACATGAAGATTAGATTCAGATGTTTTATTTAAAAAAAAGGAAAAAGAAAGATAAAGAAATAATAGGATAAATGGGTAGATCACTGAATCTACACTAAAAAGGAAAGGGGGAAGATATAAAAATGACAAAAGGTAGATTACTGAATCTATTATGAAAAGAAAAAATACTTTTAAAATGGAACTACTTGTTTTAAATAAGATAAGTACTGAGATTTTTTTGTTTGAGTTTATCAAATGTTACTGGACTAGACATTGTTAATATATATAGTGGAGTTTTTATCTGAATCTGTCAAATGTTAATGGACTCGACATTGTTAATGTAATTCTTCACTGTATGTATTGTATATATTGGATAGTGTTTCTTGTATTAGTTATAAGCTTTTTTAAATTTTAGACAAAAGGGGAAATGTGGTAGTATTGTGTCCCCCAAAAATATTGTGTACCCTAATAAACTTATCTGGGGTCAGAGAACAGAAAAGCCACTAGATACTTAGGATAGGCAGTGGTAGCACATGCCTTTATCCTAGCATTCCAGAGGCAGAAATCCATCTGTTCAAGGCCACATTGGATACAGCCAGGCATGGTGACACACACCTTTAATCCCAAGGAGTGACGGCAAAAACAGAAAGATATATAAGGCGTGAAGACCAGAAACTAGAAGCATTTGGCTGGTTAAGCATTTGGCTGGTTAAGCATTTGGCTGGTTAAGCTTTCAGGCTTCTAGCAGCACAGTTCAGCTGAGAGCCATTTGGATATGAGGACACAGAGGCTTCCAGTCTGAGGAAACAAGACCAGCTGAGAAGTTGGTCAGGTGAGGTTAATGTGGCTTTTTCTGTCTCTCTGATCTTCCAGCATACTCCCAAATACCTGGTCTAGGTTTGTTTTTATTAATAAGACCTGTTAAGATTCCTGCTACAAAATCTCACATGTTGTCTCCTGACCTCTAATACTTTGGTGACATATGTCCTAATACTTTGGGTACAACATTCATCTGTGTGCAAATATGTGTGCACACACAAAATAAATAAAGGTTTAAAATAATTTGTTAATATGAAATTGAGTGGTTGAGGTTAAGGGGAGAAAAGGAAACAAAAATAAACAAAACACAGCAGCAGCTACACTATATCCTGAAGGTGATTAGAAATTTCCTGTATGAAACCTGGAAGAAGAAGAAGGAAGAGTAATATTTAAAATGTAGTTGGGAATTATGCTAGTCTAGTGAAATGGATGCAGTAGACTCTCTTCTAAGGTCCATGGTCTCTGCAATCACAGGAAGCTGGTTAGGTTTCCTGTAATAGGCATGATTTCCCTCCTATTGAGTGGGCTTCAGGTTCAAGTAGACAGCTGTTGGTTCTCTGCATCTGAGTACCACTTACTGCACTTTTATGGATATTTGCCATGCTGGTCCATAAGGACCAAGGCAAAAGAGGGTATTGAGAGTGTGGCAGGGGAGGGGGGAGTATATTGGCAGGTTTGGACAGAGGCTGGAGGGAGAAAATTGAGGGGTGAAAGTGATGTAATTCTAATTAATTTTTAAAAAAGAAAAAAAGGGCAGAAAGAATATTGGGAGAAACACTGGCTGAGTCCTTCCACACAAAATCGTGTGAAACATGGAACTAAAAACACAGGATGCTCAGTCAACTCTAAACAGTGAAATTCAGAGACTGTGCTATTTTCCAATCACCAGACTTCTAAGGACAAGAAAAATTCAAAACTGAAGTCTGACAAATACTCATTGTGTACATGAGTTCCCTAAGTGAAACTAAGGGGTAATTTCTCACTAGAGGTTTTGATGGCCAGAAAGTAAGATTAAACAATTTTCAAGGCTAAGCAATAAAAGAAACACCATCAAACAAGAATTTTGTGTATGGGAAAACTCTCATCCAAAACTGAGGGATAAATTATAACATTCTTAAATAAACATAGATAAAGAGAAGTCATCCCTACTACTATGGTTGTCCTATAAGAAGTGCAATAACCCACATTCAGATTGCAATGATAAGCCCTGGGAATGACTCAAGAATACCGAAAAACAAAAGCAGAAACACCAACTTTCCCTTGTCTTTGATAGTTAGTTGGCTCGCATAGGCATATGAGGCCAACTCCCGAAAACAACAAAATCTACAAACTTACATTTCCTGAGTTGGTATAATTTCATCTGTCCCTGTATTTGTAGGAAAAATAAGTTCTGTTAAAAAAAAACACTTTACAAATTTCTGGGGTAATTTTACACTGAGAAAACATGGAAAATATCAAAACAAAATGTAAAAAGAACACTATTCGTATAGATGAGAAAGCCAATCTGTCTAAGAGGGATATGGGAAAAATGTGAACCTTTCTGTGAAGATGTGAGGCTCTATTTCACAGATTTTTTTTTTGTTTTGTTTTGTTTTGTTTTTTTGTTTTCCTCGCATTTTTTTTCCTTTTATTTTATTTTACGATACCATTCAGTTCTACATATCAGCCACGGATTCCCTTGTTCTCCCCCCTTCCTGCCCCACTCCCCTTCCCCCCAGCCCACCCCCCATTCCCACCTCCTCCAGGGCAAAGCCTCCCCCAAGGACTGAAATCAACCTGGTAGACTCAGTCCAGGCAGGTCCAGTCGCCTCCTCCCAGACTGAGCCAAGCGTCCCTGCATAAGTCCCAGGTTTCAAACAGCTAATTCATGCAACGAACCCAGGACCTGGTACCACTGCCTGGATGCCTCCCAAACAGATCAAGCCAATCAACTGTCTCACCTATTCAGAGGGCCTGATCCAGTTGGGGGCCCCTCATTCTTTGGTTCATAGTTCATGTGTTTCCATTCATTTGGCTATTTGTGCCTGTGTTTTATCCAACCTTGGTTTCAACAATTCTCGCTCATATAAACCCTCCTCTTTCTCGCTAATTAGACTCCCGGAGCTCCATCCAGGGCCTAGCCAAGGATCTCTGCATCCAGATCCCTCAGTCATTGGATGGGGTTTCTAGCACTACAATTAGGGTGTTTGGCCATCCCATCACCAGAGTAGGTCAGTCCTGGCTGTCTCTCGACCATTGCCAGCAGTCTATTGTGGGGGTATCTTTGTGGATTTCTGTGGACCTCTCTAGCACTTTGTTTCTTCTTTTTCTCATGTGGTCTATTTCACAGAAGTTTAACTTAATCATTATGATGAGGCCCATCTCTAAGAAACTTTATTTGTATCAGAACTCATTATTTTCTAGCAAAAAAAAAAAAAAAAAAAAAAAGCTGAGATTGAGAGAAAAGAAGATCTCTACGAATCCAAAAGATGACAGAGATTTTTCAAACACCAAAAGATGAATTACTAACGTTTATATATGTAACATATTTAAGTAACATCAATGTTTAAAAATGATGTGTCCTGTTTAATAATTATTAATATTTCCTGGTCCATAAAATGTATCAAAATAAAAGTTACATATGACGTTTTAGTAAATGATAATGTATTCTCTATATTTAAAATTTATAAAATACCAACAATAGCAGGCAGAAGAAAATTTATAGATTGAGAGTCAAAACTCACAGCAAGGAAGAAAAAAGAAATGGTGTAGCTTCCATGTGAAGATGATGTAAAAATGGGCAAGAAAGCAGAGAGGAAAAACCCCAAAGGAATCCAATAAAACAAAAGGAGATTCAAAATGAGCAGAGATGGAAAGCAGCTCAAAATATCTTTAAAAATATAGCTAATAAAATCTATTATCTTAAACCTGTATAAGCTTTACAATTTTTATTTTTTAGTCATTATTATTTCTTTTATTTTTTGACATTATAATTTAATTACATCATTTCCTCCTTCCCTCCTCTCTCTCCAAGGCCTCATGTATACCCTGCTTGCTCTCTTTCAAATTCATGGCCTCTTTAAACTTAAACATTTGCTCAGACAAAAGCTATGGCAATTTTCTTTAAGACTATGTAGCAAGCAAAGATTAGCAATACCTGGAAAGAATGGCTTAACTGGAGGAGCAAAATCATTTAAAATATTTAAACAGTTCATGCTTCAACATATACATGATGTTAAGATTTGATTAGGAATAAAACAATACCCTAAGTACGTCTAATTGGGAAAAACATAACTGAAAATCAAAGTAGAAAAAATGAACTGTCACAGAACAAAGAAACGGAAAATATGGAGTAAATGTCCATAAAAACCTGGAGAGCCTGAAGCAGATCTACAGCTGAGATGTGCTCCCAAGCACCAAAAGCAGTGGAGTTTACAAACTTGTCCAGCTCCTACTGGGTCATGTTGGCAAATTGCTAGAAGCTGAGAGTGCATCGCACGAGGGCAGGGAATACATAAAGAGGAGAGAAGTACATACTTTTAAGGCTTTTGCCTCTGGGAATTTCACCTGAATCTGATGGTGAACTGTCCATGAAAAACTACTTCTTGTTTTTGGTTATAGGATCATAAAGCTCACACTATAAAAATACTTTGGTGTTTAAGGTAATATCCTCTCTGGAGTTCAATACTTTTAATTTTTTTTAAATTTATTTTTATTTTATTTGCATTGGTATTTTGTCTTCATTAATATGTACCATACAATGAAAAAAAATGACTTGGTAAATATGAAACGAAGTATCACGAAACATGTTGATTATTGTGCATTATGCACGTAGACACAATGTAATCATATGTGTCTTTAAAACCTTTTCCTGGAGTAACTACTGGAGAAAGGTCAAAGGACTGCATTATTGCCTGATTTGAAGGAAGTAGGAAATGACCAGGGGTTGAAAGTATATAAAGAAGGATCCAGAACTTACAAAGAATGAAATTTCTCTCTTAGGTTTTCAGAAAGAACCATAGTCTCACCAGCACTTGAGACTTCCATGGTTCCTCTGACTTAGAGAAATATAAGGTGATAAGAGTGTTAACATAAGTCATTAAGTGTGTAACAATTTCTACCTGCCGCAAAATACAATGCAAAGCTTCTTGTGTACAGTTTCTGCCATTTTTACAGAATCACTTGGGATTCAGCAACAATTCTGCAAGCATACACTGAGCAGCAGTGAGCACAGGAGCTTGATCCACAGAGGTGCTAAACTCTGAGCTGTGAAGATCTGACTGCCATCACTGTGGTCCTGCACATAGTATTTAGGTGAAATGATGTAGTGCCTACCCCCAGCAGCCTTGTGTGTTTGGTGCAGACTGGAAAGGCCCATCTGACATCTGTCATGTACTGATGGGTGCAGTTAGCTTAACAAAAGGGAGGCATCAGCTTCTGTGAGAACGTGAAAATGAGGATAGAAACACAAATTAGACATGAGTTACATTGCACCTGACATAAGCAGAGAGTCAAGACAGTCAAATGCACTCAGTCAAGCCATGGCTGAGTAGGGGAGAGAAAAAGGACCCCTGATATATATCTGAAAAGTAAAGACTGTCTGGAGATTCCCCAGGTTCAGTAGCTGAGCTTTTTACTTGGCGGCAAAGTTCAAAGGCCTGGCAGTGTGAAGAACACAGTGAGACCTGGAAGTGATGAGATTTAATTCTTTAAAGGTTCAGGTTGTCTGAACCAGGATTGAAAAGGTAGGCAGTGTTCAACAATAGGCAGTGTTGTTACAAAGTGGTCAGTCACTGCTAACATAAAATCTCCTGGCTCAGATGAACAGGAGAAATGGGTTGTGCACAATCATATCCTTTGTATCTATTATATACATACTTCCATTGCCTCATGCATTTGTAGAAGTGAAATAAAATTCAGAGATTAGGAAGTTTTCTGTAATCTGCTGTATGTAGCTGTGAGGCACAGTGGCTATTGAACATTTGAAACGTGGCCAGTAAAAATTGAAGATTATTGAAAATACATAATAAAAAAACCTTTCTTCGGCTCAAAACAAAAGGATGGAAATGATATGTAGGCTAGCATCATACTAAAATAGTTACCAGTAGGTGTGGAGAGATGGCTCAGTAGTCAAAGTGCATTGTCCTCTTGCAGGGGACCTGAGTTCAATGCCCAGCACTCATGTCAGTGGCTAACATCTGTTGTGTGATATTTTATTTGTGTTCTGACAAATGAGGCTTGCCTGGAGATCAGAGAAGCAGAGCAGCAGTCACTAGAAACTTCTTACCTCTACAAATCCTCAGACTGAATGGGGTGTGATCCTGTCTCCACCCACCTTATATTCCGGTGTCCACTTCTCTAGTGCTGGGATTCTCTTTTAGACTGGATCAATCTCATGTAGCCCAATTACTGGGAATAAAAGTGTGTGCCACCACTGCTTGACCTCTATGCTCAATTAGTGGCTAGGTATCTTCTCTGATCTCCAGGCAAGTTTTATTTGTCAGAACACAGACAAAACATCACACAACAAACTGCCTGCAATTCCTCCAGCTCCAAGATCCATTCTCAAGGTAATCAATACCCCTTTCTAGATAGATTCTGAACATCCCCATATATATATATATATATACATATTATATATAACATGTATATGTGTATATGTATATATGTATGTATATGTATATATATTTTAAAAATAAAATGAATCTTTAAAAAATAACATAAAATTGTTACTGTAATTTGATAAGATAGGTGTATTAGTGCATATTTGTAATCCTAGCTCTGAGAAGACAGATTGAGGAAAATCACAAGCTCCAGACCAGCCTTCACTACATAATGAGATCCCTTATCTAAAAAGGAAAAGAAAGGATTATTGTTGATTTATTGATTGAAATAGACCACATTATTGAAATTGATATCACTTTTTAAATGTGTTTTCTAGAAAAAAAGTCAATATTTTATTGGTGGTTGTCTTACACTGAGTTTGGCTTAGTGTTGATGTGGACAAATATTAGAAAAGATTTTTTTCTATTAAAAACCAAGTAATCAATATTTTAGAATGTGCAAAATATAGTTTTTCTTCTTTTTCCCTCTCCTTAATACTTCTTTACTTTTTTAACTTTAGCAATATCGAAAGCATTCTTGTCCTAGAGTTATGGAAGAGGAAGAAAAGCATATGATATATATGGTCTAAGGACTGAGATTGTCTACTCCAGCTTTATTCTAAACTGTTCTGTATAAAAGAGTAAGCCAGCATCTGAGTGAAACATTACTTACTCCTGACCATATACCTGGTTCATGTAGGTGAGAGGTCTGCAATCACTCAGGTATTTTTCCTGAGTGAAATTGTTATTTCTAATCTATAATGTATTATTTATTACTGAGGATGATGAGTCCTTTTGTATTTGTTCTTATCTACTATGATAAACTACTTCATATCATTTAGAGAATGGCAGAGTGCATGCATATTTTAGCTAATTGTTGAGCACATTAACAATCTTCCTTTTCATCAGTGGCTTGTGAAATGATTTTTAAACATCAATTTAATCTGATACCACAAAGGACTGTTGCTCATTTAAATTCCTTACATTGTACTATCCATTTAGTTTTTCTTTGCTAAATTAATTCTTCCCTGGAGTGTTTCCCCTGACACAAGCTTCATCTGCTGTGTTCTTCAGACACAATCTTTTTGAAACTTTTAAAATGTTCTTTTTCACACATCACTAGTAGATGAAGGAAGTTCTCTATAATCTCGGGGAAACCTAAGTTGTCTAAACCACATTACAACTTCATAGGACAGTAGTATTGCAAAACCTTAGCTGGAACCATTGCCAAGATCTACATTGCCAAGAACCTTAGCCTCATCTGCAATTTCAGCACACAGGGTATTTGACATAGTTTCCACTCCCTGAGTTTCCTTCACCATCAGAATGTCTGCTCATGTGTAATATTAATAAATAAATTTCAGGTCTCTTAAACCAGGAACACTGTGATTTTTGTTGTTGTTGTTACTGAGGTATTCAACTGAAAACAACAATGCCAGTAAAAAATGAAGGAAGAATTAAACAAAGTTAGTTTTAAAACCCAGGAACTATGAGGAGAAATTCAAAATGGTGGGCAAATGAAATTCAACCATTGATAGATTGGTTTTTAATAAAAGAGAGGCAGAGAGATTATTTGCTAACTCTGTAACTCTCTCTATGTGTACATTCAGACATGTGCTTTTGTACTCGCATGCGTGGGCACACACACAGACACACACACACTCAGACATGCACCTATGGCAATGAGTGTCTTCTTCCACCCTATAGGATGTTTACTTTCTCTTTCCATTGTGAGGGCTATAGGGAAAATCTTAAGTCTTTAGGGCTAATAGTAGATGTGTTTTATCTCCATTGAGCCATCTTCCGGTGCCTTATAGTTTAAATACGTAGGACATAATTATGTTTGCTAATATTATGAAACATTAGCTCACCGGAAAGCAATTTCAACAAGGATAAATCTTTTCACATTGAATTTGAGCTGCTGTGTGTAACTTGACAGTTTTCAAAAGTGCTTCTCATTTTAACTTTTCAATGCAGTCTTCTTTTTAACAATAAAAATGGTTATATTTATTTATTTTATTTTATGTGTGTGAGTGTTCTGCCAATGTGTCTGTGCATCACATGCATGGCTAGTGCCCACTCATGTCAAAAGAATGTGTCTCCTTCCACCATATAGGATTCTCTAGAATTGGAATTATGGATGATTGTCAGACACCAGGTAGGTACTGGGCATTGAACCCAGGTCCTTTGTAAGAACAGAAAGTACTCTTAACCACTGAGCCATCTTCTATCTCTCAAAATGGTCTTTAGTATTAGAGAAATTAATGACTATTGCTGTTATTTTAATCTTTATTAGAACTAATATAAAAATTTTAAAAACATTTTGAATAGACTATAATTTCTTCCCCCATACATGCATGAGCCCCTTTACATGACGTACATTGAGTTCTGTTTTTACAGATATAAGAATGTTCAAAGTTTTTCAAAAAATATTTTTTTCTGCCACAACTGTGTTTTAGCTATATTTAAGTAAGAGTTTAAATTACTTTGGAATACTTTCATATTTAACCGTATTAGAGAAGATGACTGGAGTCTTTAAAAACACCTGAATTTCTAAAATAGAAAATAATATCTTCTCTATAAAATCCAAAAACCTAACAACAGACCAGCCAAAGAAATGGGTAATAGAGGCATAATAACATTTATTATCTTTCTTTCTTTATTATTTATTGATTTATCTATGTATTTATTTATTTTTAAGAAATTAGGGACTAACACTAAAAAAAAATTATCTCTACAAGGACTTGAAAGAAAGCATAGGGAAATAAGCAGACAATACCTAATGAAATGATCTGTGATGTGTCAGAAAGAACAGGAATCAGTGAGTTGACCACACTTAACAAGAATGAATGTACTTACAGTTACAAAAATAATTGTAAGCAACAAGCAAATAGAAAACCAACTGTAAGAATTTAAAGTGTTGTATCACTGATCGTCAAGTGGAAGAGAATCTCAGAACTTGTTGCTATCCTCCTTAGATTTCAGTGATAGTGGACTGTGATGGTTAATCCTAACTGTCAACTTAGCAGAGTTTACAATCACCAGAACAAACCTCTGGGCATGTCGGCGGGGCATTCTCGAGATTGGGTTTGTTGAGGTGAGAGGATGCTCTCTAGGTATGGGCAGCACCATTGTGTAGTCCAAGACTGATGTGAAAAGGAGAAAGGGAGCTGATTATCTCTCTTTTTTTCCTGGTGGAAAATGCCATGTGTCCAGCTTTCCCCCTCTTCTGATGTCATGGCTGTGACTTCCTGCAGTAGTCCACTGAATCCCCTAGAAGTCTGGGACAAAATAAACCTTTTCTTCCCTAAGTTGCTTTAGTCAGAAGTTTCATCTCAATAACGCTGAACCAAGTAACTAATATAGGGATTCACTCCAAAATTTTCCAGCTTCATATTTGTTTTTGCTGAAGGCTGAGTATTAACATGCTTGATAAATAACTTAAGATATTGTAATACAAATGTACCTGAAGATTATTGAGTTGGATAAAGAAGAAATGAATCCCATAATTTACTCAACAGAAGTCAACACTTAATTTTAAAACAATTAGAAAAGTTGTCATATAACATTTTAATGACATGAAACATTTTATTAGTGCAAGCAGCACCCAAAAAGTTTTGTTTGTTTATTATTTTATTTATTTATTTATTTATTTATTTATTTATTTATTTAGACAGAGTTTCTCTGTGTAACAGCCCTGGCTGTGCTGGAATTCTCTCTGCGGACCAGATTGGCCTCAAACTCACAAAGATCTGCCTGCCTCTGCCTCCTGTGTGCTGGGATTAAAGGTGTGAGCCACTACCACTCAGCATACTCCACCTTTATTCTAAAACAATTCATTAATCTAAATTAAAGTCTGCCATAGATGTATGTGATTAACATAATCAAATTCAGATTTCCTAGTGAAAGTGGTAAACTAACTAGAAAATTTACTGTTTGATTTATGACCATTAGTACAATTAGAATTCATGCTTTCTAGAAACTTCAAATTGCCATGAGGTAATTTTTAAAAAGTTACCCACATATAATAACCTGTAAAATTCTTTAACAACAAAAAAGAAATATGGTGAGTGTGTGTGTGTGGGGGGGGGGTGGTGTGTGTACATACATAACAACAAATAAAGAGAGGCCATGGTTGAAAGAACTCAAAAGGAGCATACATAGGATGGTTTAAGAGGAGGGTGAATGATAGATATACTTACATTATCTCAAAAAATTTTAAATGCAATATGTTGTTGATATTAAATATACAAATAACTATAAATGGCAATCTTATTTCTGGTGTTGGACAGTATCTGTCAAATTAAAACATAAATATTTTATTATAAATATTAATGCTTTGTTAATTAGTAGCCATTTCTGAAGTTTAGCTATTTTTGGATGTGAAATAAAATCCTGCCTGTAATAGTTTTCTGTTGCTACTTCATTAAATTATCACAAATATAGTCATTTAAAAATCACAGAAGTTTTTCTCTTTAGGCTTGAAATTCAGAAGTTCATACCAGTCTTATTGGGCTCAGTGGTAAAGAATTTGCTTACTTTATGCAAGGTCACAGATAAATTCTCCAACATTACAGAAAGCAAGAAAATAAAATTTCCCATTGAGCTGGTTAAAAATGGGAGACAAAGTTGGTTTCTTCTGGAGGTTCTAAAGGAATAGTAGGTTTACCTGTCGTTTTAAGCATGATCTTAGATTCTTTGCTCAGAACTGTCTTGACCTTCATCCAGCATCTTGTCAAATCCTTCTCAGGATGATGTCTTGCTCTTCCATTTCACCATGACCCTTACGATTTGCGTCCACTAGCATAGTCCAGAATAATTCACAATCTATAATTTAGTCTCATGTACCCACTACAGAGAAACAAACATTTTGTGTGCAGACTCTTCCTGTACCACCCAGCATACTTAGGGGAACACCAGTTTCAGAGCATGCCAATAGAGACTGCAGGCAGAATCTTGGATTTAAAAAGATGAGAAGCGGCACTGATGTACAGCAAAAGAATGGAAAGAGGATCATGCAGGGTGTTTTCAGGTACAGGTTTACAGCCCTAGGGAAAAAAAAAAAAAAAAAAAAACATGCCTATATGGAATGTTTTATCTTCATGGATAAAGAGCCTCTGGATGTTCCTTCCAGATATGCTATGATGTAATACAAAAATATAGAGCTAGAACAGCAAAACTGATGATCTCAGCCAGCTGATAGTGAAGGGGACTGATACTGGAGGACTAGAGCATTGGGAGAAGGGAAAGAGAAACTCCCGAAACTGCCTCTCTGCACACCGGACGGCCCACCAAGCATAGTGTCATTGTTTATAGGCTCTCTCCCCAACAAAAGTCTCTCCTGGAAAATAAATGGAAGAAAATTGTACTTTGAGGACTCTCAGTTGTTATTTATAAAATTTAATAGTAAGTGAAATTTGATTTGGCATTATTGTGTTATGTGTTGTAACAATGTGCTTGTCAGCTTCTGCTGTATTTCTTTCCTTCTGTTATGAATCCGGGGATCAAGATTATTTAGAGTGATTGGCATGTGTAAGCTAGAAAGTGGAAATCAGAGTAAGAGAAAGTCAAGAATTCCTTATACAGTTTTCAGTTTCAAAAATATGTTCTTTGGTTATCTCTTCTAAGTATGATAGTCATTATCATTGTGCTCCATGATATTTAAAAATAATAATAATACCAAGGCAGTTTTGAATAATGAGCACTACTCCAATAGTGTAACCTTGAGTGTTATATCATTTTAACCAAAAACAAAAACAAAAAACAAACAAAAAAAAACCCCACCTTTTAGGAAATCTTCAATGGACAGATATCTTAGATGTGGTTAGATTATTTCCCTTTCAACATACATTTGTAATATTAGAATAAAATAAATATTTTTTAAAAAACATTGTATTTATCAAATAAGTTCCAATATTAAAAATGTGCACTTCAAAATAATATACTTATTAAAAGATTAAAACTAATCTTGTGAGAATAGACTATTTAATATAAGTATGAACATTTGAAGTAGAAAGGGTGGGTACACCTTTAAGGCTTATTTTTCTTTATATGTACGAGTATGCCTATAAGAGCTTATGTGTAGCACTTGCATACAACTGTTCAGAGAGGCCAGAGGGCATCAGATCCCTTTGAACTGCAGTCACAGTGGTTGTGTGCTAATTGGCATGGTTTCTGGGAATTGAGCCCACATCCTCTGCAAGAGCAACAAGTGCTTATAACCACCAGGCCATTTCTCCAGCCCAGAAAAAAAAGGCAAATTTCTAAACATCTGTCATATCAAAACTAAAATGTTTTTCATTGTGCACTGGTATGGATATGAAAAATAGGCATGCTTTGACTGAAGCTTGCAAAAATACCAGTCTTAATAAACACATAATTGTCCGTCTTGTGAAAATGTACTTAAATGTGTTATTTTTCTGCGAACTTATAGGACTTTTGCTCATTGTACGTTGTTGCAAAGGGCAAATTCTACCAGAGCTAGAATTAACAAGGCAGAGGACACTGCCTGAAAACCATCTTGCTAATCAAATGCATTCTTTTTTGATTGTAGTTAAGTCAAAAAAAATTAGATAGATGACTCTTATGAAATCATCCCAGTGAAATAATAGAAAAAAATAAGATTATTTTTGCCTCATCCTTTGTGTGTGTGTTGATGTGTGTGTGTGTGTGTGTGTGTGTGTGTGTTTGTGTATGTATTAATGTGCACACGACAATCAGAGTTCAATATCAAATGTCTGTGTCATTACTTTTCACCTTATCTTCCAAGACAAGCTCTCTTACTGAAACTGGAGCTTACCCCTTGACTAGAAGGATTAGCCGGTGAGCTCCTGGGGTCTTCCTATCTCCTTCTTCAGATACAGGGGACTCCCCACAATCCATTTTTTCATGGGTGCTAGATGGCTGAACCCATGTCTTCTTCGTTGAACAGCAGGCACCTTACCTACTGAGTTGTTTCCTCAGTCCACAACTTTGTGTGTGTTTGTTTGTTTGTGGGAATGTATGCATATGGAAGACAGAGGTCAAGGGTAAGCATTTTTCTTCAGTTTCATTTTTGAGACAAGGTCTCTTTGAACTTGGAGCTATGTGGCTAGACTGAAATGGTCAGTAAGCTGTGGTGGTAATCTAATTGTACAGAATTATTATTTTGATTGTATGTTAATAAATAAAGTTGTCTGGGGGTCAGAGCTATTAGAGCCATAGCAAGAGTGTGGCGGTGGTGGCACACGCCTTTAATCCCATAAGATCTCTGTGTGTTCAGGGATACAGCCAGCATTGGAGACATATGCCTTTAAGACCTAGGGGGCTGTACATTCAGACAGTGACGAGGCAGTCATGTGTTTGGGCTTACAACCAATGAGAAGGCAGAACAACATACTATAAAAAAACAAACCGACAGGAAGTAGCTCTCTTTTCGCGAAGCTCGGACAGCAGAAGGAAGGGTGAGATTTAGCTCTGAGCTCTGACCTCTCGGCTTTCTCTTTTACATTGTTTCTGTGTTTCGTATTTAATAAGATGGTTGGTTACATCTACATCTGGCGCCCAACGTGACAAGAATCCATTAAAAACTGCTTGGCTTGGCGGCAGGTCCGCTTTCCCGCAAGGGCGGCAGGCAGCCCGCGGCGGCGGCGGCGGCATGCGGCGGCCGGCGGCGATCGGCTTCTTAGTCTGAGCAGCAGCTTCTTAGCCTGGGTCTAGTTCTGCTTGACCACAGGCTGGACTATTGGTGAGCTGCTTGCTTAAATCCTGCTTGCTTAAAGCCGGTGCTACAAACAACTCAGAGTTGCCCTGCCGAACAGGGCCCTGCCTGTAAAGCCAACGCACGTGGTCAGAGCTTAAGGAAGCCAGACCCAAGCCTTGACTCGGCACAAGAGGGAACACGTGGCTGCATTTAAACTTCAGCCAGCTACGCTTTCTTGCTCTCTCTCTCTCTCTCTCTCTCTCTCTCTCTCTCTCTCTCTCTTTCTCTTTGGATTTACACCTGGGACACTAGGTGGCTGCTTTGAAAATCCCCTCGGATTTCTACTGTTCTACGCAGATTTGGTAAGTCATAACATATCAGATATTTTAAAGGAAACTATCTAAAAGAGAAAGCCGAGAGGTCAGAGCTCAGAGCTAAATCTCACCCTTCCTTCTGCTGTCCCAGCTTCGCGAAAAGAGAGCTACTTCCTGTCGGTTTGTTTTTTTATAGTATGTTGTTCTGCCTTCTCATTGGTTGTAAGCCCAAACACATGACTGCCTCGTCACTGTCTGAATGTACAGCCCCCTAGGTCTTAAAGGCATATGTCTCCAATGCTGGCTGTATCCCTGAACACACAGAGATCTTATGGGATTAAAGGCGTGTGCCACCACCGCCACACTCTTGCTATGGCTCTAATAGCTCTGACCCTGAACACACAGATATCTATGGGATTAAAGGCGTGTGCCACCACCGCCACACTCTTGCTATGGCTCTAATAGCTCTGACCCCCAGACAACTTTATTTATTAACATACAATCAAAATAATAATTCTGTACAATTAGATTACCACCACAGTAAGCTCTATACATCCTTCTGTCTCTACTTTTCCAGTGCTGGGATTACAGGCATACATCTTAGTGCTGAGCTTTGAATGTGAATTTGTGAAGGACAAATTCAGCCCCTCACCTGGCAATCACTTCATGACAAAGTCATTTCCTCACCCCATGTCTTTCTTTCATAGAAATTTCATAATGCAGTTTCCCATCCAGTCATCCAGTAAATCACATGAAAGAATAATGTGTAATACACACACACACACACACACACACACACACACACACACACACACACATATATAATTTGTTTGTCATTTTACTTGATAATTGTTGCTTTAGGTGTTTTAATATTGCTTTTTTCAATGCAAATATTACTAGCATAAGTGTTAAGGAAGGGTAATCTGAGGGGAAACAAAATAGGGGCATATTTGTTAGGGGAGGGGATACACAGCAGATCTAGGACAGGGATGGACTGTAAGTGGAGTGGGCAAGTATGAGCAAGGTAAAATAATATGTATTAAAATGTCACTATGAATCCCATCATCTTGTGTGCTAAATGAGATCTGATTTTTAAAAGACTATAAAGCAAAATATGACGTTTATTTAAATAACATGTCACCAGGCGGCAGTGACACATTCCTTTATTCCCAGCACTCAGGAGGCAGAGCCAGGCGGATCTCTGTGAGTTCAAGACCAGCCTGATCTACAGAGCAAGACCCAGGACAGGCACGAAAATTACACAGACAAACCCTGTCTCCAAAACTAAAAGAAGTTTTAATTTCTTATATTTAAAGTGTGTAAGAGGATGAACATTGTTTTTA
Organism: Peromyscus leucopus; assembly: GCF_004664715.2. NCBI lineage: Eukaryota > Metazoa > Chordata > Mammalia > Rodentia > Cricetidae > Peromyscus > Peromyscus leucopus. The sequence goes on along the minus strand of NC_051078.1, from coordinate 17,080,947 downwards.
AGTTCTAAAATTAAAATAAACAAGAAAAAAATAGTATAATTTCCTCTATCAGTAAGTAAGTTATATTGTTATTGTTATGTTGTACTATTGATAATAAAGACTCGGGAGTCAGATATTGGGATGAAAACTTGAACTTGATAGGTCAAAGAAGTGGCTGAGGAGCGATCAGTTGAGATTTTCTCCGCACATCCCAGACCAAAAATGGAAACAAAAAAAGCCTGCAAACCTCCAAGTTTCTTCCTATTCCTTCCTGTGCCTTTCTATCCTTACCCTGGGTTCTCCATATTCCCTGTGGATAGTTTGTCAACTAGTCACTGGCTCCGCTCCATGGTTCAAAGTTAATATTATTAACACAGTCTCAGAGTGTCACAGTGGGATCAAATTTCCCGCAACATATGAAAATGTCACTATGAATTCCATTATCTTGTGTGCTAAATAAGAACTGATTTTTAGAAGGCTGTAAAACAAAAGATGACATTTCTTTAAACAGCATGTCAAGTTTTAATTTCTAATCTTTATAGTGTATAAGATGATGGACTAATTTCATGTTATAAAATTAAAATAAACAAGAATAAATAGTTACTGATAGCATTATTAGCTCTGTCACTAATTAAGTTATATTTATATGATCTGGTGTCTTCAGTGCTAACAATGAATAACATGAATATTGAATGAGAATGATCTATAGACTGATATTCTTGTCAAGTCTGTGTGATCAGAATGTGATCTACATGGTCAGATGGCTTTCATAATCAAAGCACATCCACAATAAGCTTTAATGAGTTGCCACTGACTTGTTATTTTTAGTCTTGATAGTTTAACTATATCAGCAGTGTAGCATTATAAAACATACTTTGTCCATAGTATATCAAATTATTAGTAGAGATGACAGAGATAATTGATGTCTCAAAGTTCAGACTTGAAAGAATTTTACTTTTGGTTGATATGCATGAGTTTAACATTATTCTAACTCTATTCTACTACATCTTTAAATATTAGGAATACCAGTACAATACCTGCCATCTTATGACTGAAATTTCTTATATTATTTGAAAAATTGAAGACTATTGTTCATATAAAAATTATGATGTCATTTGAACAAAGACAATGTATCACAAAGTATTTTAATGTACTAGAATATATTTTCTTCGGGTTTGTGATTCACAGTGATACATTATAGAATACTAGAATTTTATAATGTGTCTGGAAATATTATAGATAGCATGGAAGTATACTTAAGTTTCAGGGAAATCAAATTTTGCCTTTATACTTCAAGAATATTGGAGAAACATGGTTAAGACTTTAAAAGATTTTTTGGAAAATAGTACTTGCTGATAATTCCTGCAACAGATAATTTTACATGTTTCATTATGTTTTACTGTGGCCAGCATTTCAGAAATCTACACAAAAGTAATATGGATGTTCCCATGTTGTCTGCCTTCCAAGTAGCATATAGCTAAAGAGTGCCTTTCTTTTGGGTGGTTAAAAGATACTGAGTAATCCTGGAGTGGGTGATTCTGTAATAGTACTACATGCTAGAAACTAACATAGATGCAAAACAATGGATGAAAGAATAGGAAATGCATCTTTGTAGTTGATCATGGTAAGCCTAAAGGAGAGGTCATATTAGTGTCATATTCAAAACATTTGGGTTCATATTACATTTTTCTCAACCCAAATTATTGTGAGTTGAAGAATTTCCTTAATCAACCCAAGGCTTAGTTTTCCCACATGTAAAAAATAATAAGTTGATATGATTATCTACTACTATGAACACTTATACTTAAGAAGGAGCACTACATGACTCAAGAGTAGGTACTGATTAAGTGAGTACTCTTGTCATTACTTGACAAAGATTTTGTGTCTGTATGATATACTGACACTAAGTGTTATTTAAACCTTTTTATGCACAGGTGAAAGATAATGAGAGTGAGAGGAAAGACAGTGAGAGAAGAGAGAGAGGGAGGGAGAGACAGAGAGAGATAGACTGATTCATTAACACTATAATAAAGACACAGAAAAAACAACTGAATTATACTTAGTGCTTGACAAAGGGTCATATTCATTCACTTTAAATTTAATTTTATATATTAATTTAATTTATTTAAAATTTGAGCATTTACATGACAAAGTCCAAAGTCTAATAACCTTAGTTCCCTCAAATGATGAGACCCTTGAGACATGCCAAATGCCTCAAGAAGTCAAACAATGGGTGGTAGAGAAAAGATAATGAATAAATAACCATTTAAAACTGCTATCAACAGAAAACCAAACCAAAACAAAACAAAACACAGGAACAAAGCCCTGCAGGAAAGGAAGGGGATTTTCCTATTTACAGCCTGTGATGGGACTGGTAGGCTTTGAAAGACCTTGGGTAATATGTAATTAATGACCCTGAAACAGACCAGTGAAGTATGTAAGGATTGTCATACATTAATGTCAGAGAAACCAGGGATGAAGAAAGGAAGATGAAGGTGAAGTGGTCCCAGGGCTTACAACCATTGAATCATGGAGTTCAGGGCAGTTCAACTGGGTACGATGGAGGAGACAGACATTTGACTCTAAAGAACATGGACAGAGCTGACAGAAAGTTTACTAAGTTAAAGTTGCTTATTGGGTATCTGTTTTTATGCTATGGGAAAGAATAAATGGTTGTTTAGGAAAGGAGCATTTGCATGAGGAATGGAACATAATAGAAAAAAAGAACAATGTAGGGAAACCACGAAGGTCAATGAAAGCATGGCTCCTTTTATTGTTTCAATACAGCTTATTGCTTTTATTTATTTATTTATTTGTTCATTTGTTTATTTATTTTTATGATTATAGAAGCACATGACACAGTCGAAAGGACAGGGGGTAACTTGTGTGAGTCCATTCTCTCTTTCCACTATCTTGGTCCCTGGGGTCGAACTCATATTATCAGACTTGGCAGCATGTGCCTTTAACTGCTGAGCTTTCTCCCCAGGACACAAAATCCTTTTAATTTTAAAATTCCTCACAGGTTTCTCTCCATTATTTTTCCTGATTGAAATGGTTCTGGCCTTAAGATTTATATGATCTATTTAACTCTTACCAGATATAGAGTTTTCTGTGAGAAAAAGATATCGATGAACCCATGGGGACTTAATGGGAAGGGTTACAAAGGATAGCACCTGGATAGTCTTGCAATGGTCATCTCTGTGCTGGAGAGAGTCAGAGCACAGTCAAGTAGCTGCTCTCAGTCCACAAAGCAGGATGTCTCAGTGATCCTAATGTGCTACTGGGTCTGGAAGATTATTGGTGAGTACCCACTACTCATCTTGGAAGACTGAAGAGGCTAGATGCTTGTATCAGTGAAGGATGACCACAAACACAGTAGCAACATGATAGATGGGCTCATCAGCAAGAAGATAAGGCAGGAAGGCCAGCAAGACTGATGGTTTAGGTAAAACTGTTTATATCTGAGGTGCCCTATGGAAGGTGACACTCACTTTGGGGGAATGTTTTCTCTAGGCAGTGCTTCCTGGAAATGACCTTACCAATTGTCTCAGATCCTACCAAGTTTGTGAGGAAAATTAACAGTCATGCCAACTATGAACATCTCCCTTCCAGAGATAAAAGTAATTTGAATGTGGACCTATCACACAAAAGCTTGGAACTACTTTCTTGGCAGTTTGCAAATACATTAAAAATGCTACTATAGTCATGTAGTTAAGTCACAATATAGGAGATATGTTCCAGAAAATCATCTTAGATGATTTTGTGTTTGTGTGAGTGGATTTAGCATAATGTAGGGTTGCCATGATGTTGCTAGGCAATATAATTCCCATTGAATTCCTTTTGCATATTCAGTTTATTATTGACTAAATCATAACTACACCATGCCTGACTCCATACATTTTTTTACAAGTTGATTCTATCAATGCCAAAGAGGCCATTTTCATATTGCCAAAATTGCCTGGCACATGAAAAGATACAGCTTAAGGTACTGTCTTAATTGGATTTTCTATTGCTATGAAGAGACACCACGACCAAGGCAACTCTTGATAAAAGAAACCATTTACATGGAGGCTTTCCTAGTTTCAGAAGTTTAGTTTGCTATCATAGTGGGGAGTGTAGCAGCAGCATGTATCCAGGTAGACATGGTGCTGGAGAAGTAACTGAGATCTACATCCTGATCTGCAGGCAGTAGACTGACAGAGAGGGGGAGAGAAAGAAAGAGAGGAGTGTGGGGGAACAGGGCCTAGAGTAAGCTTTGAAACCTCAAAGCTCACCCCCTGTGACATACCTCCTCCAACAAGGACATGCCTACTTCAAAAAGTCTATACCTTCTAAGCCTTTTAATCCCTTTTAAACAGTTAGACTAGGTATGCAAATTTTATAAGCCTGTGGAAGCCATTCTCATTGAAACCACCACAGATACATAAGTAATAGTTGGTGGAATACACATTATCGCCAGTCTGAGCTTTTCCCTTTAACTACAGACTAATGAACTAATCCATGAACTAGACATCTCCACTTTAGACTTGATAGGAAGCAAAGACTTAGCCTACTAAGGATGAAGTTCTAATAGTCTTTTCAAACCCCATCTGATGATAGCATCAGACATCTTGTTAATTTAAACTGAAACATTTCATCCTGTTGTGTAGGTCATAGAATTTGTAGCTCCCACTGGTGTTCGGCCTTTCCATATTTAGTCTCACTGTCAGTATCTATCTAGAATCTCTTTATCCTTTGTAGCCTCTATCACTGCCCTGGTAGCTGTATCTCCATTCTAAGTTATACCACAGGTATCTTGAATTTTCTAATAATGTGTGTAATGTTCCTTGTACTTCTTTATTTTTAAATCTTTTTGTTTTATAATTAATTTAATTTTACATATCAGCCATGGATTCCCCCTGTCCTCCCTCTTCCCACCCCCCAGCCTTCCCCTCCAATGTGGCCCCCATTCCCATTTCCTCTAAGGCAAGATCTCCCCTGGGGAGTCAGCCCAGCCTGGTAGATTCAGTTGAGGCAGGTCCAGTCCCCTCCTCTCTACACCAAGGCTGAGCAAAGTGTCTCAGCATAGGCCCTAGGTTCCAAAAAGCCAGCTCATGCACCAAGGACAGGTCCTGGTTCTACTGCCTGGGGGCCTTCTAAACAGTTCAAGCTAATCAACTGTCTCACTTATCCAGAGGGTCTGGTTCAGTTCTTATAGATGTAATTCTGAAGGGTCTTATTAAATGAGAAACACAGAGCCAAATAAGGAGTTAAAAGCCCAAAGGTCACAGCACTAGAGAATAGACTTTAGCTTACCAGCCACTGCTGTCCTTCCACTCAGAAAAGAGACCTACTTCCTATGTGTCTATCTTTTTATTGACTTTCTGTTCTGCTGTCTTATTGGTTCTAAACCCAACCACATGACTTCTTCATCACTGCCTGTCTATACAGACCTCCAGGTCTCTATGGTTGGTACTTGGATTAAAGGCATGTGTCACCAAGCTGGCTGTGTCCTTGAACACACAAACTCTGCCTGTCATGTGATTGGATTAAGGCTGTGTGCTACCACTGCCAGACTTCTGCTAAATGGCTTGCTATTAGCTCTGATCCCTAGGCAACTTTATTTATTACCATACAAATAAAATCATATTTCAGCACAAATAAAATATCACCATAACTTCCATGGGGGCTCCTCAGCTATTGGTTCACAGTTCATGTGTTTTTACTACTTTGTCTATTTGTCCCTCTGCTTTTTCCAATCATGGTCTCAATATCTCTTCCTCATATGATCCCTCCTCTCTCATGCCGATTGGACTCCTGGAGCTCTACCTGGGGCTTGGCTGTGGATCTCTGCATCTGCTTCCATCAGTCACTGGACGAGAGTTCTATCATGATAGTTAGGGTGTTTGACCATCTGATCACCAGAGTAGGTCAGCTCAGGCATTCTCTCAACCATTGCCAGTAGTCTACAGTGGAGGTATCTTTGTGGATTTCTGGGACCCTCACCTGCACTCTGCTTCTTCTTATTCCCATGGGGGTCTTCATTTATCGTGGTATCTCTTCCTAATTCTCCCACTCTGTACTTTTTATTTACATATGTCCAACATATTTTCAACAAAAGAGTCAGTCTTCTCTTGTTAGAAGGCTCTTGTTGCTTCTCTGTCCATTTCAGTAGTTTCATATCTGAATCCAAAGAAATGACAGTCTTCAAAATGACCTGCAAGGTCCTGAATGAAGTAGATGCTGTTATTCTTCTGTGTCAATCCGGCTTTGTTTTTGCTCATTGTGCTGTGATCACTTGGATTTGTGGCTGTTCCAGAGCATTCTAGATATTCTTAGGGAGTAGACTCTATATTGCCTTTGTTCTTCTCTCTGTCTGATAAGCTCTTTGTCAGGTGGTTCATGACTTGCTGACTCAGCAGCTTCTTTTCTTAGTTAAATCACCCGTTTTCAGTGAATCCTCCCTAGAGAATCCTGTACAAAACTAAAGTTCTCTTGTCACTCAAAATCATTTACTTAGAGAGCTTCACATTATCTGATATTAGTTTTATCAATCTATTTTTGCTCCCAACCATACAAGACAAGCTCCAGAAAATAAGGATACAATGCATTCGCCTTGATTAAAAAATTTCATGGCACTTAAAAAACAAAAAATTTATTTACTGAATTGAAAGACATAACTGAAGTGTTATTGAATTCAAATCATTATTAAACTGAAATGAATCATCAAAGACAAAAGACCCATTGAATTGAAACCTTCTGTACACATATCCTAACATATCTTATTTCACTAATGTGACCCATTGGACTGTGGTACTTATCACTATAATAAAACCTTTTTAAGCTAAGTAAGTGGATTGGATTTGTTCAGGGGCAAAACAAAAAAAGCATGACATAAAGAACAAGCAGCTATACAAATCTAAGCAGCTCCAGGTTCTAAAATGACAGGATGTATCTTTTTGTGTGTGAACAAGAGTCCTGAAATGATCACAGCAGGAGGAAGTTTTAGTGTGGATAAAGGAAAAAAGCTAAGCCTCACGACAGACAGTCGCTGATTTCAGGTTTATTGTTGAAGTCAACACAGGAGAACCATTTTTCTCACTTCTGCCTCCTCTCTAACTTCCCTAATTTGCTGAACTCTCCCCATTTATAGATGGCTCTGCTCTAAAATGACAAGCTGACCCCCTACCCGGAGAGTCTTCACTCTTCATAACACACCTTTTTCTTTCTCTACATCCACCTTATTTTTCTCTTTTATCTACTTTCTCTTCATCACAGTTCATGATAGGTGACATTCTTTGTGGAAACTGAACACTCACATCATGCTGTATAAGCTGCTTTAATGTTCTCTTTCCAACACATCTTAGACTGACCTCTGGAAAATGTCTCTCTTTTTCAATATTTTCTGTTTAAATACCGAGTATGCATATCTTCAAAAACTCAGCTTTTAGAATATTTTATTACATGTATTTATGCCTCTCCTCCCTCCCTCCTGCCTTCTCTCTCTGTCTCCTGGATGTGTGTGTGTGTGTGTGTGTGTTTGCATGAACCCCAGTACATGTGTGAGCGTTGGAGTGTCAAGGTTGGAGAACAACATTGGAAAGTTATAGTTTCATTCCATCTTGTGGATGTTCATAGACAGAATTTGGTTCTTCAGGTTTGGTGGCAAGCATCTTTATTCTCTGAGCCATCTTTCCAGCCCAAAGGGCCAGTTCATACTCTACTCCTGTGTTTCTTCTTGGCCTAATTAACTAAGTCCCTGTCTTGATCTAGCCTCTCCCCTGTCTTCCAATCCAAGTTGATACCTTATACCTAAACCCTAATAACTCTCATTATCAGTCACATTTATTTTTCAGTAACCTAAATACATATAAATATTTCAGGGAGAAGCACACAAGTCATTTGAAGTGGTGTATTGTATTTTTAGCCATTAAACTAATATAGAAAATAAAAGACTATACTTTATACTAGTGGTTTCAGTTTCCTAATATGTGTGTACGCATATATATATATATATATGTGCAAAAATAAACCTAAAACAATAATTTAGTACTAATTCCAAATCATTTCTAGTGTACAGATTTATATGGATTTTAGAAATCCATTTTATATGGATTTTAGAAAATGGTTACATTTTCATGTAATAACATACAAGTCCTTTATTTCCTATACTCTGAAAGAAAATGGTCCTCAAAGGGAGTGTCACTATTAGGAGGTATACTTTTGTGGGCGTAGATATGGCCTTGCTGGAGGAAGTGTGTCACCGTGGAAGTGGGCTTTGAGGTCTCATATATGCCCAAGCCATGTTTTTATGGCTGTGTTAGTGCGTGTGTGCATGTGTGTATTTGTGAACTTCTTGTGATTTTTTTATTTCTAAAAAGATATGGTTTATTTAGTTTGTTTATATTTTTATATACCTGTTTATTTTCTAAAGAAAGAGAGGAAGAAAGGACATGAAGTTGGGTAGGAATGGAGGTGGGGAATATCTGGGTGGAGTTGGAGAAGGGGAACCATGATCAAATATACTGTATGAAATTATTCTTTTTGCAAATAAGGAATAGATTTAGACATTAATATGATCTGTATGGATAGAAATAAATTGCTATTATTACTTATAAAAATCAGTTAATGATGAAAGTTAAATGGAAAATATGTTAAGTGGAACATTAATCTAAACACAAAAACATCTTTAGCTAAATATTTTACACTCTTACACAGGGTCATATTTCCTTCAAACATATGTTGTTATTTATATTTTACACGGTAAAAGCTACATTACTGAGTCTACATTTTACATGACCTCATGGGCAATTTATAATATTTAAATGCTCTCACACTTCAAAGTATTTGATGAAAATTACAGTAAATTTCTTTATTCTAATTTACTTATCTATATAACACATCATCTTATACACTAAGTTTCTGATTAAAAAAACATAGCTTTAGGAAAGAGATAGAAGATGAAGTCAAGTTAAAAAAGCATCCTAATTTTTCAAACCACAAAAGTCAGTATTTTTCTATAATTTTGCATCACATTTTGCCATCCCTGGTTACTTCACACTTAATGACAATAACAACCCGCAGACATCACTTCTGTTTGTTTTTCTACCGTGGCTGCAAGCCAGCTCTTACCTCTTCAGTACAGAGCCAACCTACCCAGGGGGAAGTTTGACCCTCTTCCAGCTGCTGACTGATGGATGCCTCACATCCTGAGTGCCCAGTCTTTCTGAGAAATTGGAAAGTCTCCCTGTGGGCTGCTTGGAAGTCTCATGCAGAAGTGGCAAGTGAAACAGATTTCCTTTAGAGATGGCCACATTTCATTTCCATACTGAACCACAAATTCCAAGAAGGTTTTTGTTCTGTTTTTTTGTTTGTTTGTTTTTTGTTTTTTTTAATATTTGTTCCCACATTTCAAAGTGGCTCAGAATCGATCTAGGGACTTTTGAGTCTTGTATTCATTCTCATTCAGAATATAGAGGGTAAGATACCATGGTATTAGCATTGTCTTTAATCTATTTTGGCTGTATAGACATCTTCCACAGAGTGACAGGAAGAAGACCTGCTCTTGATGGTTTCCAGGTAGGGCCTGGGGGGACTCCTTTTGTTTGGCAGCATAATGTCTAGTGCCAAGTGTTGAGTCTCCAGAAACATCAGGGCTGCCTATATCCTGATGGCAACAAATTAACTTTATTTTTCACTCCCCTTTTTGATTAAAACTTTTGGTGTACAGAAAGAGAATGGATTTCACCTTGTATATACTTAACGTTATAAACAAGAAAAGCCTCCACTGGAGCCAGGAACACCAAGGTATATTCTTTCATCTGCCTCTTCCTAGATGGCATGGTCAGGGTCACATTTTTAGCCTTAACTGCTTTTGTGAAACTTTTAGTACAGTGTGTATATAACTAAGGGAGAGGTTTCAGACTTAGCTAAAGCTTATCAGCAAGCTCATTGGAAAGCTGCCAGTTCCCTAAAGAGGCCCCCATGTCAATGACAAGTCTAGCAATACATAAATAAAATAAATAAGTATAAATAAAATCATCACTTCCTATAACAGCTGCTTATTCTGTATTTATTCTCACCATAAAGGTAAAAACTAAATGAAAATCAACACTATCCATGTTACTAAAGAATGGAAGTGATGCAGTTGGTATTTGGAGATTTGGTTCCACAAGGTGTGCCTATTTTATTATAATTGCTATTGCTTGAGTATTTTCATCTATGAAATCAATATCTTATTTAAACTATCTACAGCATCAGAATAAACAGAAGTGTTTAGTGCTGTCTAAGAGTTTTGGTCCCTTAGAACTGGCTTCAAGAAGTTTGCCTAAGACAGAAGCATAATGAACTGAACTTACATTCTGAAGTTAGAGAATTTGCCATCTCTTTTTCCGGTCAGGGTGAGGGCCATTAAGGAGTAAATGATTATGAAAATTCTCCCCTCTTCTACAAAAATTCAGTTCGGTTCCTAAGAAGATATTGTCTATCCCTTCTTTGGTATGAAAATTTACCTTCCAGTACCTGGAGGAGAATTAGGGGGAAAACTGTAGATAATTAGACCAGTAAATAAATAAATCAAAATGTTTTCTTATTCCCTTCATGTCTATCTTTGTCTCCATTGATGTAACAGTTAACTCCAGGAATGAAATCTTTTAAGGAAATTTAGCTTGCTAGTCAGCTGTCCTTGAATTTGAAAGATTATTCTGGATTAGCAACATGTTTGTACTGAGATCACAGAAGCCCATTAATACAAAAGCAGAAGGCATAAAAATTAGTAAGATGTGGCAAAACTGGAAAATGAGACTTGAATTCTGAGACAACTAGATGAAAAGTTCAGGTGGTATGTTCCTGTGTAGGACAAAAGATTTCTGAGAACAGCCAACAAAGGTAAGAAGTCCTCAACTTTATAAGCAGTTGGAATTGAATTCTGACTGAATTAAGTATTGAAGTAGATTATATGATGAACCTCTAACAACGAATGCAACCTGATAGATCTGATTGACAGATAATATAAGATAATAAATTATGTTGTGATAAGCTCCTTGATGTATGGTAACTCATGTAGCAACAAGAGGAAAAATGATGCCATCATATCCTCTTGTTTGGTGCAATCAGTTAGCTTCCTCCCCCCGTCCCCGAGGAAAATAAAGGCGAAATTGTAGACAGTTAGAACAGCAACATAATAAATCAGAATGTTTTCTTATCTTCAGGTCTACTTTCACTGTTATTGATATGATGGTGGTATGCTTAATTACAAAGCCCTTGATATCCCATAGTATTTTATAGACCTATGTCTCTGTGATTGCCTATGAGGGAGACAAAAACATATGTTAGTGATTCTTCACATATTTGTGGTGACAGACAGCACTTTCCTTGTTTCAGTTGAATGTCATTAAAGCTCCATAAACTGAATATCCGGCTATATGAAGTACATGTAAAGGAACAGAAGCCCATAAATTCTTTGTAATTTGTCCAATGGCAATTAGACAAAATTCTCCGTGTACAAATGCAGAAGGTTCTAGAGGAATGAGACATTTAATAGGGGGAAACCTGCACAAGGAGCTTGAAGACATTAGGACTTAGAGCTCCTGCAGTGGAGAGCCTGGCCAATGCTGGAACAGCAGAAGATCAACACCCATTGTTACAGCAAGATTACAGGAGTTTTCCATTCATTAAAAGGGCACCATGTTTGGTGTCTGAAACATAACATGTCTTTTAGCTGTATCCAAAAGACTGGACAAAGGGGTAGACAACCATAGGACCTACTTAGTGTGTTAAGGCTAATTAGACCAAACACTGAACACGTCAGTACCTTAACTGCATTTGACATGTGCTCTTTAAATATAAATCTTATAATCTTTATGGTAGGTAAAAATCAAAAGATGAAATAGGAGGACCAGTTTGAGGTAGATATTCTGAGCAAGGAAACGATCCTAGCATCCACTTGGAATGTTCATACAGGTTTCTCTTCTGGGATATGGCATTTAAGCACAGTGAACAAAAATTCAGCCACAACAGGGGAAGCAGTGGCATTCCACAACGCAAAGGTTACAGTTTTGTTGCATCTGTGTGGAGTTCTTATCTCTCTTTCCTCCATTAAAGACTAACATTTAAAAGAAGGGCCAAAGGATGAAGAGATGTTGGAGAGGCAGAAAAGACAAGGAGCAAGTTTTTGTTGTTGTTGTTGTTGTTGTTTAGTTAGTTGGTTTTTAATTAATTTTGAGGGGCGGTTCTTTTGAGGGGATGCTGAGGGGTGAGGGCTTGCTATGGAGGGACTGGGAAGTGAGCAAGATTGGAGTGCCCGATGTGTAATTCCCAAAGAATCAATAAAGAATTATGTTAAAAAAAAAAAAGGTGGGGTAAAAAAGAGATGTGTCTCCACCCACCCCAAGCTGGTGAAATGAATGACAGGAACGATCTGAATTTGAGGAGAAACCTTTAGAATCAGACATGATTGGAAACATTAAAGTGATTGAAATTCATAAGCTTAAATTAGAAACAGCTGCCATAATCAACTACACAGTGGGAATGGAGATTTCAAAGTCCATAGGAAGTTAAGAAAAAAAAAGTAGAAATATTTTTCTACTTATATACTTTAATGATTTTCAATTCAGTGGCCAAAATGACTTCCTATTACATTGTTCATATCATAAGCTGTTTGTGTATAACACAAGATAATAGGTTTTTTTTGCTCACTAGATAATCACAAGAAAAAGCGAATGCATTGAACTGTTTCAAAGATTTATTGAGCACTTTTATGAATAAGAGCTTATTTGTAGTTTTACATGTAAAATGTTGTGCAAGCTATCAATGTTGAATTAAAATAATCTTGGTAGCACAAGGAAACTGTCATAGTGACCATCATGTTATATATAACAAAAATCACAAAGACACAGTCAAAGTCAGGATTTCAACATCTGACAATGGACTCTAGCTTTTTTTCATATCTGTTCATGAAGAAATCATGGAAGATTTACTTTAGAAATTCAAAACACTCTCTTACAGTTGTTGACCCAAATACAAAAAGTATAATTAATTAATGAAAGAATGATCTTCCTCCCACACCTTACAAAGTATCTTTAATATTTTTTGACTGCTAGATGACTGCTGCAATATTTATTTTACCCCATGCAATTATTGAGACTGGCAAAATAATTTGATCTTGCAGATCTCCATGCATTTTTCTGCCTGAAAAACAAAATCTGTTTCAAAATCTCTTTAGGCCTTCTTGCCTTTGATCTCCCAATCCTGAGTTGCTTTTATTTTTCATTCTTTCTTATTTATTTGTCTCATTATGGGATTGTAATTATATATATATATATATATATATATATATATATATATTGAATAATTATTCATGAAAAGATTACTTTGTTTTGTATTTAGTCATTTATTAGAAATGTGTTATATAGGAATGGTTGGATTTACCTTCAAGGTAATTCTATTATTTCCCCTATTACACTCCAAGTAAGTAGTGACACACTATCTTTCATTGTTTTTTGTCTTTTTACCTAGTCATAAAATTAATATCAACAAGGGTATTTCCTTCTTTTAAAAAAGATGATGTTTATTTAAAAGGATGTTCTTCAGTTAAAACAAAAATTTCAAAGAAATTGACCTCTCCACATCACTTAGAATTATACAATCATTTTTATCCAAAATTATAATAACAACAAGCTCTCTGAAAATAACACTATTTCACTATTTAACATCATTCATCACTTTCAAATTATAGGGGATTGAATTTACTTTGTAGTTAATACTTACCATTAAACTTTTTATAAGTTATTTGTTCATATTTAGTATAACATTAAGGTATTAGACAGATATGCTTTCAAATATTTTCATCAGTGGATTTATTGTTAAGTAGATAGAACTGCATGAATCCATGATTAATTTTTCATTATGACACTATCTTAGGCTGTTCTTGTCAATAAAACAAAATATTTCGATTTGTGTAAGTTATAAACAAGCATTGTTCATAACTCACAGTTCTGAGTGTAGGAAGTGTGGCTTTGGGACAACCAGCAAAGCTTCTGCTTTAAACTTGCTACTTCAAAGCCATGTGCTCACACAGCAAAAATAATGAACAAATTCACTTAAGTGTCTCATTAAGGACAGTTATCCCATTCATGAAGGTGTGACCCTCGTGATCACCTTGTGAAGGACTCCATCTTAGCCCATGTGTGGAGAGCAGGAGGTTTCACCGTAGAGATTTTTGGTGAACCCAAAAGTTCAGACTGCAGTATTCTGTCCCTGGCTTTCTAGATTTATATCCATGTCCCCCCTGCAACATAAACTCTTTCCTTCCTCATTTTCTCCAGGGACTTAACTTATTCTATAGCTAAATCGGAATTATGAAGTCCGAAGCCTCCGGTGAATTTCATCTAAATCTGCTATGAGCCAGACTCAAGAATACTCAATCTGAGGAAGTTTTCCTATGCTGTGAGCCAATGAAACCAAATTGTAGACTTCCAAATACAGTGCTGCGACAGGATTACGACAGACACTACCACTCAAAAGACAGAAATAGAAAGAAGTCTGTGTAATAGGTTCCAATTAACTTCAAAACTCAATAGGGCACACATGTTCCATCTTAAGATTTGAGAATAATCTATGAGCATATGAGCTGCCTTCTGAGTATACTATAAAGGGAGTAGGCACTCAAGGTCTAAATATTTTAAGATTGTTCTAATTATTTAAGTTCAGGTTTTTTTTTTAGATCATATGTTTTCTTATTCCTTTCTCTCTTATCATATTTTATTGAGCAGCTGACAGATGCTATATAGGATACTAAAAACTGCTTGGATATTTCTCTTGCTAAATATCGTATTCTCCCATTCTTTTGATCCCCCTTCCACAGACACTGGAACACAGATGCAATTTGGTCAAGTCCCTTCCACTTCATAAGAGTTATCCAGTTTCTCATAGCTTCTACTTTGTTTCTGCCAGAGACCTTATCAGACTGAATTTTAATGTACACATTTCTGCTGACAATTAGTTGTGTCCTCTTGGCAAATGATACTCATAGAGACTAGACTTCGTCTACAGCTCTCCTCTTATTGTGAACCCAAGCCTGAACAGACTTTAATAGTCTGGTCACAGGGCAACACTGTTCTTTTCCAACATGAGCTTCAAATCACAGATGTTTGAAATGGATTGGCTTATTTTTTTTCAGTTTGGACTTTTGCTAATTTTTTAAATTTATTTTTGAAAGTTTCATTTATGTGTACAGTGTATCCTGGTCATTTCTACCCCTACACCCTTGCTCCAAAGACATTTGTCAACGTCATGGCTTTATAATTTCTACAAGTTCACTGAGTCCAGTTTCTGTTCCCATATGTGCATGG
This sequence comes from Peromyscus leucopus, assembly GCF_004664715.2. Classification (NCBI taxonomy): domain Eukaryota; kingdom Metazoa; phylum Chordata; class Mammalia; order Rodentia; family Cricetidae; genus Peromyscus; species Peromyscus leucopus. Next base: position 17,065,639 of record NC_051078.1, on the reverse strand, counting down.
ATGTGGGGTCATCCACAGAGGCATGGGATGACACATGCCAAAACACAAATTTCAAAATATTTGAAATATCAAAATAGTTGGTACATTAAAAATACTTTTATATATTATTTTAACTCTTCAGAGCTTACACTTTGGCTTTAATTTGTTGTTAAAGATACTCAAATTACACTTAGAGAATTTGAAGTTTCCCAAACTGCATTATCTAACATATATGTTATTAATTATTGCTTCTCTTTAAGTTTACTGTATTAAGTAAACTGTAAACCTGCTTTGAATTGTAGCAATTATCATAAAGTTAAGAAATTACTGTTAGAACGTTTTACAATTAGTCAGTTTCGTGTTTCATGCTATCATATGCATGCCTTGGTTTATGGCTTCCAGCAATACAGCAGCTGTTCTTTAATGCATTTTTTATGTATTCAAATAATTCTTTCATAATAAGTTATGATACTTTCAGCTAGAGTTAATAATGTACACAAAGCATGTGCTAAGAATTAAATAAAATCTTAACTGAAGATTTAATTTGATTTGAGAGATTTGAAGTACACACACACACACCTTTATTTTTAGATGGTCAGGAGTCTGTTTTATAAATATTTCAATAGCTAGAAATATGTATTACTCAATTGGTTGACAAATGAATGTTGAGAAAGAAATAAAAATTATATACTTGTGGTCACAAGTAGGAATAGATGGGTTCTGGAAGAACTACCAAAGCAAACACTGCCAAGTTCACATTTTTAATATCAAAAGACTCTTATGACATATATACCAGTTGTCTAAGTTTTGACTTTCTGACTCCTTTTGCCACTGTATACTACCCAGTGATTTTACTTTTCTTATTATCAGAAAAAAAATGACTCTTAGTATAGTCTTGGATGAGTTATTTACACTGCAATTTAAGTACAGTGAAATAGGTTCAAATGGCAAATATTCTTGGAACGTTGATGGTTAAGACATCACATTAGTTTGACATAAGAGTTTAGAATTTACCTAGAGGTTTAATAAGGAAAATGTAACCTGACAGATGCCAGCTATACCAGTGAAAACTCTCACCTAAAAACCAAATGAGGAGAGGATGTGGTAAAAGCTGTTGGCCCATGCATGCTGCTGGCTTTCTGATCACACTGTCTGATCTGGAGAAGCTACAAGAATCAGAGGAGGCAAGGGTTGTGAGGAAACCATAAACCCAGTAGAAGGCAGCTAAGAGGAGACTGGAGCCAGGGCATAAAACCAACTTTCCTGCATACTACAGTGTAAAGCACAATAGTATGGGAGCTGTTGAAGGTGGACAGAGGCTGTGTTTTCAGTTCTACAAAACAAAGAAACACTCATAACATAAGTGAGTCAGAAAATTACAAGTGCAAAATGACATAAATACATAAAGAAATTTTGCTGTGACCCACCCCCTCCCAAGAAAGTTACACTCGAAAATGTGATAACGGCTGCATTAGGTGAAAGTATAATCAGCTAAAACTTTGACCATAGTAGTTGATACATGTAGGTGTGGAAGAAGTTCAGAGAAGATGCATGTCACACGTAGCTGTTAAATATATCAGCGAGGTAGCAGAAGGATCAAGAAACAAGGAAGGAGATAAATGGAAAGTCCTAAATTGCTTTGTCCAGACTTGTAAATATGAGATAGGACTTTTTTGATAGAAAATGGAATAATTTAGGCATCAAGCTGAATAATTAAACGATACTGGGGGCTAGAGAGATGCTCAGCAGTTAAGATCTGTTCTTGCTCTTCCGGAGAACTGGAGTTCTTTCCCCAGCATCCACATATAGCAGCTTATATCTGCCTATACTTCAAGCTCTATGGGGTCTGCCACACTTTTTTGACTTACACAGGTACCTGCACATATGTGGCACACACACACACACACACACACACACACACACACACACACACACATGCGCGCGCGTGCATGCACACTAAACAAATAAAAATAAAAGAATTAGAACATTTTTTTTAAAAAAACTATATTCTTATGAAGTCAGCAAGATGAATGGAATGTTCACTGTTGAGAAATAGTTGCTGTAGGAGAAGTACATTTTTATTTTCCCTAGGCACTGGACTGTACTACCAATTTAAGGGACTCAACCGACATTATACCATCTCATGTATTCTTGTGCATTTTCATGTCTGATCTTATGTCTACTACAATTTTATAGGTTTCACACAAATGTGCTTCATGTTTTTTGTATTTTGTTCAGTGATTATTAGTATCCTGTTTATAAGATATTCATTTAGGTAATGATCTTAGATGTTCCAGATTCACAATTCTTAGCACAATTTGAATTATGAACATATGAATTTGAGGCCTAAATTAAACTATTGATGGCCAGTATTTACAGATTTTAAAACTCTCTGCTGATATAGTTTCAGAAAAATTGAGAGCTCACCATGAGCATTTTTATATAAAAACTATTTACTATTGATCATGAAATAGAAGTTAAGACACATAACGACTTCCATTAATTAATTGATAATACATGTGTGTGTCACTTCACTTCAGTTTCATAAATCCAGTCTTGGTAGCTGTTTAGATTATGGCACACTAAAAAGAAGTTAGCCTCCAAGCGAAGCTTCTAAGAAACACAGTGGCCCTGACACTTGAGCTTTCTAACTTTCATACAGTATGGCCCTTTGCAGAAATAAATAAGAAAAGCAAATGCTGAGCTGGGACAATCTAAGACCACTAGCACAATGTAAACTGGAGGCTGAAACAAAAGGCCAAATCCCTTTATATTCTCTAGAAAGAGCAGTCCACTCCATAGTGAACCTGACCATATATGAAAGCGTCTTAGGTGTGGCATAATGGAAGATGACACTGGGAAAAATCTAGCTAAATACCATGAAAAAAAAAGGGCCAAAACATTATTAATGGAAGATGACTTACAAATATCAGTATTTTATGGTATTTAGAAAATATCTTGCTTGACCACATCAAAATGGTAATTAGCTTAGAAATAGAATGAGGTCACTGAAAGCACTGAACTATTAAATAGATTTAGAAATTTAAAAACTATTGATTTATTCAAATGGTGTGTCTTTTCTTCATTACACATTGTAATGATTTTCCCCATCCAGCAGAATGTACGCCTTATTGTTAATTATAAAAATGGCGCCTGCCACAAATGATTTAGCTTTTCTGTTTCCGAAACCCCGAAAAGTTATTTTTATGTTCTACAAAGTAGAAAAAAAATGATTTTTTTTTAAAAAAATTAAATGTCATTGTTGATTATCCCCATTCACTTAAAAAAAAATCTGGATTGAAAACTAACGTCAGTGTATGTCATTTTCTGTTTTTTTGTAGAAAAGCATATAGCAGACAGTATCTTTCCAAAAGGGTAAATAGGAAGTCTGGGGGAGCGATTCACGTGGCTCTGTGGAAACATTGGAAAGCAGTTTAGGTCGGCAGGGCTGCAAGACTCCCACTTCTCCAGAGTTGGAGAACAATGAAAGTACATTGTGCTGTTGAGTCCCTTCTCCCCTACCAGCAAGAGCAATACCACACCCACAGCCCAAGTCTCAAGTCCAGACTCAGCACTTCTTCAAGTGGTCCTCAACTACAGAAACTTAAATCCAAAATTTCAGATTATTGCCACAATTTTGAATGTACAGACCAAGGTTTCAGAAACAAAGCCAGCAAAGATATTTGGACTGCATCTCCCATGACCCTTCGGCCTTTTCTCATGCTCTAGTTGAGGAGGTATGAGGGCTGGAACAAGGAAACTAAAAACAAGAGCTTAATTATATGGCAGACTAGATTGCTACTTCTAAAGGCATAAATCTCTACCCTGAGTAGAAGGAACAGTACCGAAAAAACATAAAATATTTTAAGACTGTGATTCATCGGGAGTTTATTGCTAGGCATGGTGAAAAGAAACACCATGGTACTAGAAAATAAGTCTGCACAGTATATGGAGGAATGCATAAAATGGACATGGATAAAGCCATAGGAAGGAATGAAAAGTGCGCACAGAGCATTATGAGGGAGAGACGTGCACCTCCAGTTAGAGTCACAATAGAACAAAGAAGCAAGATGGGTTAAGTTCAAACTGAAAATATGTTTCTAAGAGTCTCCTAAAACTGATGGAAGAATTCAGCAACAGAACCATAATAAAAAGACAAAAAAGCCAGGTGGTGGTGGCGCATGCCTTTAATCCCAGCACTCGGGAGGCAGAGGCAGGAGGATCTTTGTGAGTTCGAGGCCAGCCTGGGCTACCAAGTGAGTTCCAGGAAAGGCGCAAAGCTACTCAGAGAAACCCCCGTCTCGAAAAACCAAAAAAAAAAAAAAAAAAAAAAAGAAAAAGAAAAAGAAAAAGAAAAAGAAAAAGACAAAAAGTTCAACTTAGGCAAACTACAGTAAAACTGCAAACATTCAAACACAGAAAAAAAATAATAAAAGCGATCGGAGAAAATGAAATGTATTTTCTTTGTAGTTTTGTTCAAATGAACAGCGATTAAAAACGGCATTTGCATTTTAAATTGCAGTGATGAAAAGTAGCAGGCAGTAAGTGATATAACTGAAATATTTAGAAGCGTGTTAATATATGATTCCAGGTCCATTTAAAATACATTTGAAACTGCAAGTGAATGAAAACTAAAGAAGATTGTGGTTAGCCTATTTGCATGAAGAGCTACTATAAGAAGAAATCTGATAGTGAAGGGAAGTCTCCCAACTTGCATTTCAGTAATGAAGGAATGAATAAAGAGCAATGAAGGGGTAAGGGGAGAGCAATATAACAGCAATTAAATTATATAAAACAGTCATGTGGTGAGTGGGGGTAACAAAACCAGTACTGTGCTGGAAAAGCCAAATACTAGGGAAAATCAATAACAAGCCACAAGAAAATCATTTGAGTCATTTTCTAATGGATATGCTGGTTTTCTACTACATCATTGTTCATTCAAAATGCACTTGTTTTTCAAATTTCTTGCAATATTCTGTGCAATCCCCACTATTGGACGTAACCTAATAGGACTCATCCTCTGTCCACCAGTACATTAAATTTAGGTTAATAATGAATGCATTCAGATTAGAGCAAAATTCAGCATCGCTGAATAACCCTGGAGGTAAATATGAAATATTGTGAGAGCATCCAAACATTATTTATTTAATTAAGCATTTATGCGTTTATTTTATTCTCCACTCAAATTAAAATTGGAATTGAAAATTTGTGTGCCTTTACATAGTAACTTTTCTGATTTCATTAAGCCAGTATAACTTATGGCACCCTTACATTCTACTGTTAAGACAAAACATTTTGCTTGGTTTCCTTTGCGTTTTGTGGTGGATGGCATCATACTATGACTGCATCTTTGTTCTTTGGTTGTGTTCAGACAAATATATAAGTTATGTCACGTGGTAGTTCATTTTCATTGTAAACCTGACTGGATTTAGAATAATTATGAAAACACACTCCTGGGTGTTTATGTAGAGATGACTCCAGGAAGATGCACCCAAGGTGGGTAGGAGATACAGTGTTAATGTGAATAAGACCATCCCATGGACTAGGTTCCTTGACTGAATAAACAGATGAAAAACAGCTGAACACTAGTATTCATCCGTCGGCTTCCTGACTGTGGAGATAATGTGATCTCAAGTCTTCTTCTGTCACACCTTCCCCATCAGCCATGATGGACTCATATGTCCTCAAACTCAAGTCAAAATAAGTCATTTCTTTTTAACTTGCTTTTTGTCGCAAAAATGAGAAAAGTTGTTAACAAGTGTAACATTTCTCTAAGTCTATATTTGTTTTCCTTGAGTCAGATAAAGGTTTTCTGCTTGACTCGATTCCTTCTCGGTGTGTTAATTTTCCTTAACTCTGGTGGACTTTGTTCATTCATTTATTTGAGGAGAATTAGTCATTTATTTTTCCAGCAAATACATCCTCGAAGAACCAGTTAACATTGTAAGGAACAAAGAAGATATAATATGTGTTTTAATATTAAGACCACTTTTATAGAACTAATCAGAAATTACATAAATAAGTACTGTAAATTATTTGAAGTTATAGAAGAAAACAGCTTAAAGGAGGTCATATTTGATTAGTAGAAATTTCTATCATTGGAAACCAAGGGAGGTGATGTCAGTTATCACAACATTCTAGAACACCTCATATTTACTGTGATAAAATATTTTTTTTTCCTAATTTTGATGGTAGGGTACATTTCAATGACTCAGTTATAAAATATAGAAAATGTGTGGCTAAGTGCTGATAAAATATCACGAATGCGATTTCGACAATAACAAATAAGGAGGTGAGCCACAGAGAAACAGAGTAAGAGGAGCAAAGCATAGAGAGGCTCGGAACGGGTGGAAAGGCATGAACTGTCGACCAATAGCTGAGGAGCCCCCATGGTACTGAACTGGGCCCTCTGGATAGGCGAGACAGCTGTTTGGCTTGAACTGTTTATGGGACCCCCAAGCAGTGGGATCAGAATCTGTCCCCAGTGCATGAGCTGGCTTTTTGGAACCTAGTACCTATGGTGGGTGGGACACGTTGCGTGCCTTGGTGCAGGAAGGAGGGGCTTGGACCTGCCTCAACTGAATCTACAAGGCTCTTCTAATGCCCCATGGGAGACCTTGCCTTGGAGGAGGTGGGAATAGGGGGTGGGTTGGTAGGGAGGCGGGGGGGGGGCGTGAGAGGCTGTGGGTGGTATGTAAAATGAATAGAAATCTCTTAATAAAAAATTTATTTATAAAAAATATAAATAAAATTCCTTGGCAAAAAACAAACAAACAAATAAAAAAACCAAAAAACTACCTTGTATGAAAACATTTTCTTAGTTACTTTTCCAAATTCCTCTGTAGCCTAGGATGGCCTTGAACTCATGATCTTCCTGGCTCTTTCTCCCAAGTGCTAGGATTCCGACATGTGCGTCTTTACTCAGTCTGTGTGGTGCTGTGGATCAAGCCTGGGGCTCTGGCTTGCTAAGCTAGCATTTAGACCAACAGAACAACCTTTCAAATCCATCCTGGTGTTCTTTGGATAACATTTTAATGGTAACTGTAAAACATTCAGTCACATACGAACAGTGGTGAAAACAAAAATAAAACAAAAACAAACAAACAAAAAAACTTCTGGAAAAAAGCTCCCCTGAGAACAACACTTGAAGAGAATATGTAGCCCTCCATTGTCATATTCCACATTAGTGGTCATTGTTGCCTCAACTTTTCTACAAAGTGACTCACCAGACTCTTGTATGTTGAAGGTTTTATGTGCAATTCGGTTTAAAAGTGGGACTTCAGTGAAATTACTGGGCCATGGTGGCTCTATCCTAAACAAGCGGTTAGTCTATTGACATATGCATTTTTACTTTATTATTATTGTAAAGTAATTACAACTAAGAGGTGGAGCCTATAAAGAGGAAGTAGGTGAATTCACCTCAGGAAAGCATACCTTGTTCCTGCCCCCTCACTATTTCTCTGTGATACCTGGCTACCATGGGTAACACAGATTGTTCTATCATAACTTAAGACCATTTCATCGTTTGTCACATTGGTCAAAAATGTTAGAGATAGCCTTGTATAGAAACCTTTCATATTATGAGACAAAAATTGTATCTTTCTTCCTTCAAGCTCCTTTTTAAAAATATTTTGTCAAATGTGACAAAATGTGATTATCACAAGCATGTATTGTAGTTATTCCACCAAAAAGAAAATGGAAAAGAAGTAGTGGTTTGGTAGTGTAAATTGCTTTCCTTATGGCAGAGCTGGAGTGATTTACTTCATACCTACAAAGCCTTTTAGACTCTGCACACTACTCTCAAATTCAAAGCTGCTAAATTTTAGAGACAGGAAGCAGAATCGGGCCTTTGTTAAAGATATTTCAGCTCATGCTGCATTTACAGTACTCCTTTAGTGTCTAATAAGCATATTTTGTTGGTGTCAGTATATATTCTATGAAAGACTAATAAGTTTGAAAGATATTTAAGACACTTATTCAGGGTTCTAAACCTTGTAAAATGTTAAATACAAATGTACATAGTGCTCCTTAGGTTTTTTTTTTTTAGAAAATGCTAGATTCACAAATATATTAAGGGAGAAGACAAAGCAATTGGCAATGACAGACTGAGAAGAAAACTAGTAAGATATGTTGAAAGCCTGCTTTTCACAATGATAGTGAGTTAAGACTTCTAGTTGTGCCCTGTGAGGCAGATGTCTACTATCTCTGTCTCGTACATTTGTGCAGTTTCAACATAAGTAGATGAAAGAGCCTCAGAAATGTATTTAGCAAGCCTAGACAAAGAGGTAGAAAAAATCAAACTCCATACCGATTTATCATACTGTAGAAGTAAAAAGAACATCGGTAAATAAATCAATGATCACAATTGTAAAAATAATATATGATTCAAGTTACTGAAGTGATAAAATTATAATTTTCATGAAATCAAAGAGATCATAGATTTTAATTTCATGAGTGTGTGAGAAAGTACTTGATTGTGGACTGAAAGTAGACCTAATCAGATTTAGTATCTAGAAAGGTTTTTAGTTGTCATCATTGTGCTGACTATACTAGATCAGAAAGCAATAAAAGGAAAGTAGTCAGTGATATATATGGTTTATTAGCAGCCAAGGCTTCACTAAACTTGGTGAAAATGGGTATCATACATTTTAATACTGTTGAGTCAATAAATGAGAAGGTTGACAAATAATGCAGTTGTGAAGTCACAGGAAGTCTAGGACCCGTAGTATACTGAGTTTCAGGTAAGGGCAGAGTGAGATGAGGGAGGGAACTTCTCACAGTACTGTGGGTTTACATGCTCTTTCACCAAGGATATTTTCCCCCAAAACTCGATTCTTGTCTGTTGATTTCTTCAAAAATATATCTGGTTAAATAAAGATCTCTGCATTAGTGAGTGCCTTTAGGTTTTGTTGTTAATGACATGTAAATGAGTGGCCACTGACACATACATGCTTACAGACAGTAGAATTTTGTGAAATATTCACCCAAGACAGTGTTTAATTTTGTCAACAAGACTTTGCTAGCAGTTATGAGTACCACAGTTAAAAATTACTTGGTTGCCTGAAAAAAGTCAGACTGACTTTCTAAACAACATCGTGTTTGGCTCCAGAGAGAGGCAGATCAGTCTACAATTGATCAAGAAGGTAGATAACAACTCAAGCATTCATTAAGTATTAAGTCCAATTGTGGTACCTCTGTCAGTAAGGGCAGATGTTTTAATGTCGTATTTTAATTTAGTATATGGGCATCTCACCAAGGCTGTTGTATTAGTAAGAAAGGGAGAGAATGGATGTCAAACAGACATACAAGAATTTCTCATTCTATTTTTTGATTCTTTGAAATATTAGGTTCTACACAATCTTTTTGGAACTAGCTCTGTCTGTGAGACTATGACGATGCAGAAATTTAAGTGAACTTATATAGTGTAAGTACACATCAGTAACATTTCTTTTCATAATTATAGTATGTAAACAAGAGTCTGGCTGTAATGCCACAACCATGGAATGACACAACCCATGAAATGCATTTATATTTACAACAGCAGAATCTTTCATTACATTTTTTTTCATAAGGATTAACAGTATATGGAAATAACAAGTAAGTTAATGTTAGAAATGAGTTAATTGGGCTTTTTACTTTTTATATTGTTTACATTAGATGCAAAGAACTGTCACATTTCAAAATTGCAGAAATTCAATTTCATGGTCTTCTGCCTAAGTGACTTAGAGTCATATACTAACTGCTGCAAATTTGATTATTTTAATGATTTGAAATCTACTGAAACTCAAATACAGATTTGTGTTTTTCTAGACAATATATTTGTTCCAGGGTGAGGACTCTAATCTAAATGTTAAATAATAAATGTGTTCTTCAACACTAATGTGCAGACACAGAAAGGATGTCCGCAGTGAGTAAACTAAAATATTATCAAAGTCATATCTAATCTATGACTAGTAAATTGGGTGAAAAATAATGTATTACAGAACTTAAACAGAATTGTCAGATAATCTAAGGTTATGACTGAAGCTAATTTATCTTTTTATTCAAATACTTGCTAAAATAGGTTTAGCTCACTGAAAAAATAATTATTTGATTGCATGTTCTATTTTGTGGGTTGCCTGTCATTGCTAATTGAACTATTTTGAACACCTGTTAGATTTTTAAATTTGAGTAATGCTGTATATTATTTGTTTACAAGAATCATTTTTCAATGCTGAATGACATAAAGATCAAAATTTAAAAACATCTTGTTTTATGTTCTCTTGTTGGCATTTGTACATCAGGCCCTATAAAAATATTTTTTTACATAGAGGCTATTACATTATCTACTTCCTAAATTATGTTCAGAAAGTAATGTAATTTTAAAAGTTAATATGTACTTGTAAGAGCGATAAACTACTTACAAATGATAATGATGCTGATTGAAATACTTGAGTATATCCCAAATACATTACTAAAAAATAAATGTTCTTTGATTTAATTTTCATATAGAACTTGATAAATATTTACTTTAACTATACATATATGCATACTCATTGGGCGCTATATAAGTATGTGCATATCCTGATTGGAAAATCTGAGAAAAAAGAGAACTAAGGACTGATTTTGATCTTTCACTCCTGTAATGAACACCAAATAATTCAAACAGACTTCCTGCTGAGAATAATTAGAAGATGTACAAGGATATAATGAATCAGTCTTCCTATGAGAAACTGAAGAAATTACGTGATACTTATAAAGACGAGCCAAGACCAAGGGAACAGAGCCTGGAACATTTGTGCCTCTTGAGGGTGGTTTATGGTTATAGTTAGGATGCCTGTACCCCAGTTTTGCTTATATGCTTTATAGATTAGCAACACTATTTCTCCAAATTTTTCATCTATGCTATGATTTCTTTACTTTACAAAAAAAAAACAACAAGTGAAAAACCTTAGTCCAAGCAATTATCAACTATTATAAGTTAGCAGATACAATTAAATAAGTAGATTTAGTGATTCTTCACATAAAATTAACTTATGCTACTATAAATTTCTACAATTTATACTGTTAGCAAAGAGAAGTTACTCATTTTCAAATTAATATTTTTCTATTACCCTATAATAATCACACCATTAAAGACAAAAATCAGAACATTGCTATAATAATTTCACCCTCAAAATTACTTTGAATCTAAGTTTTTTGGAATTATCATAATCAAGTAAAATCATTTAATCAGTTATACAGACAACTTGGTAATATGCTTAATATAATAACAGAGGTTGTCTGAAAGTTCAGAAAACCATTTTCATGTCTGCATAGTGCTTATCAAATATCATCCTACTGAAGATCAATTCAAATTAACACAATATTGTGCCTATAGCACATTAACAGAAGACCACATGTCCTTTTTTGTTAGAAATTGCTTCCTTTTTTCTATAAACTGATTATTATTATGCATCCTACTGCGGTGTTAATTTATTCATTTTTTCTGTTGATAATAACACAGTAGCACAGAGGACCTAACTTTGTGTACAGCTGCAGGCAGAGCTAAGGTCAAGGAACCCTTCATGGTGATGATCTTACTGGCAAGTGTCCTGTGCTGGTCCAGAGCATCATATGGCAGGAACCAGAATTTTTCTCTTCTGGTATCTTTCTCTTTCACTTCTTACAAAAAAATCAGTACAAAGCCATGGAGCCTCCAACCTTCTCTCAATTACCATCCCAAAGTCACACCTCCAAACAACATAGGTGAGACTTATAACTGCTTAATGCATGATAGTAGTAGGGCTGTCAAAATGTAACATGTAAAAAATGGAGATATACTTGAAACATACTCAAATCATAGCATGGCAGATCCTACTCAAAACTTCAACTATGAAGAAAAGTAAAGAAGACAGGGGGATGTTTAAAAATATGCCTTCACTCTTTGGTTATCAAACTCTTACTAGAGTACAAGAAACAGAGGTCCTATGAAGGTTACGGTGCAGAAAGAAAGCTACAATCTGGAGGCTACAACCCTATAAAATGTAAAGTGAAAGCCATGCTTGGATGTTATCTATTAGCAAGGTAGACAGGTTCCCTTTTCCTCAGTCACAGCTCACAAAATTTACAGTTGGAAGTACAGACAATATACACATGGCTCATAAGTGCATGGAGATGTAAGGAAGACTCTAAGGAACCATTTGTTATTTCTCAGTATTTAATCTCTGCTCTTGCTTAAAAGCAAACTCCTTTCAAATGTTCTGTAAATTGAAAAACTCCAGCAATTTCAGCATGTCAATTTATAGAGAATGCGTCTGAATGAGTTTAGGATTGTAAGGAATTGTAGGTGCTTTAGTGCAATGTAAATTTCATACATTCACTTACCTTTTGGGAGTTCTGTCATTACATCACAGGTTTGTAATTCTTCCTCCTGTCTGGTGTCTGTCTTGATCATCATGTGATGTATAATATACAATGTTTAAGCTGTAAAATTCCACTATTCTAAATTCTTAAAACTTAGACTTGTGTGTGTGTACCATTACAAACTAGATCTTTATTTTAGAATAATCATGTATAAAAGTACTGTGAGGTAGATGATCAACTTTCAATAATGGGACAATACTGTGATATAGAACTAATAAGCTGAATTAGTCATAATGATAAGAAAATTAAATATTAGGAAGAATATGGGATTTGACTTATTTCTGTTCTATGGATGCTCAACTGATTGGTAATGTATTTTAGTTCCCTTGTATCAATATTTTATGTTTCCTATGTTTTTTAAACTGTTGGTAGTTTCTAAAGGGTTGTGTTGAGAATGCTTACACCAATGGGAAATTTTATGATAGGGGTATTTATTTAATTAACTTAAGAAAGCTTCTTTATCAACTTTGTTTATCAACTAGCTAGTATATATTATCTTAGACTTCATATCCTCATGTATTTTATTAAATAGCCCATGCTTTTCATCTCTTCATTAGAAGATTTTCACTGTGACACTGCTGTTTAAAAAATTATTATTACATATTAATACAGTATTAATAAGGTTAATAAAACTTCAATCACACTTTGCAGGGCTTTGTGATAAATCACTCTTACTTTCCTTGATGAAATTAATAATCTTTGAATGTCAAACTAGGAAATGTGTCCTTTATTTTATGGCCAATGGAGAATTTTCACGCTGAGCAGGATCATTATCAGAACTATAATTCGCTTTTTATTCTCTGGCATTTGGTTTCATAGCATCTTTCTTTTTAGAAAAGGCAGCATAGAAGGAATCAGAAGGCTGTCATGTTGTCTCCTTTAAGGCAACGATGTCTTTATGTAGTAGTGGCGGTGCTGCTTCTGAATTTTATTTCACTACTAGAGGACATCTGTGCAACACAGTAGGATGCCATATGGGAGACTGGCTTTGGTGGCTCAGTGCAAAATTTGCTATTAGAAAATAATTTGTATGACTTGGAACTATTGCACCCAAGTGTCTTCCCTTCCTTTCACTCCCTTCTAAAGAGCACAGCACCATCCCTAATTAGTTGATGGGAGTAATGAAGTGAATTCATCTTTAATTTTTTTTAGAGGTTTAGGAATTTATGCACAAATGAAGGCAATTTTTTGTCCCAGAATTATCTAGTCTCTTTGTGTTCATCTTTCCTCCATCTGTCCAAATATTCAAAACATGTAGAATGTCTTTGACCACATCCAAACTGTCCTGTTCTCTGTTTTCTTATTTCGATAAGTGGATTTTTCTAATATAAGGCTTTCCCACAATTTTTCAGATTTTAATTTGTATTTGAAATATCACAATGATAATTCTTAACATGAACAACTTTAACCTTCATATTTAGTACTTCAAGATTGCCTTAAATTATTGTTTTTAAGGAGAAAAATATTTCCAAAATTATTGGTAGACAGAGGAATGAGTATGTACTTAATCTTATGGCAATGTAATATCAGGTATTTATGTGAATTTTGTGAAGTTTGTAATTCAATTAATAAATCATTTACTATATGTCCCTCAGCTGATAAATTGTATGTGGCAGTCACTAATCTCAGTTTTTCTGCTATTTTATGGGAGAAATACCACTTATATATTTATATAGCAGAAATACCACTTATCAATTTTTTTAAGATTGCATTTTTGAGTGTTTTCATAGAACCTGTATTTCTTTGAGCTGATATTACCTTCCAAACTTCATACATATCCTTTTCACTTGTTCCCAATATCAGTTTGGGTTCCCTAGGAAAAGGGTTTCTAATCTTTAGTTGTCTGTCAATCCAGATTGCCAAATGGCCTCCACACATGCATCCTCCTCAGATATGGTGGCTCAATAAGATTTTAGTAATGTTCTTTGTACTTAGAAGTCAATGCTAAATTTTGAAATCCCATACCTGAAGACTGAGCTCTCTTATAATAATTTATTTGTAAATCCTTCATGCTTGTATCCCCAGGATTCTCCTTTGGTACTATTTTGAAGCCAACCCAGTTGTCCATTGCCTCTACACACAAAGACCTCTCCTTCCATTTCTTCTTTTCCTCTCTGGGCTAGGATGACTCCATTATCTAGGGACACTCTTTCTTTGAGGATGCGACTGAATTTTAGAGGGAGGGAAGTGTATTATCAGGAGCCTGCTTTTGAAAATCATTTCTTTCAACCCCAGTTTCTTCTTATCTCTGTGTTTCCTTCTGGACCACCACGAGATAAACAACCTTGCTTCTTGATGCACTTCTGGGCTGATGATCCATCACAACATGGACCAGGAACAACTGAGCCAGCAGTGCTGTGGGAGGGACACCTCCAGATGTGGGAGCTAAGGTGAACCTTTTTTTTTTTTTTAAAGTTGTGTCCTCACTTGTTTGTGACAGATATGGGTATTTTGACTAAAACAGAAGCTCAGTGTGCTCACTTCTTTTACTACGGATTGGTAGGTGGTTTCTCTTCTGTCTGCTTCTCGTTTTGTTTCTACTTGATTGATCCCTTTAGGTGTGGTCATCCACCCCTGCCTGTGATGCTGCTGTTCACATAGCACCATGAAGGGCCAGTCTTGATAGGCCTTGGCAGGACAGAGGTAGGGAAAAGAGCAACTGAAGACAGGAAGTACTGAAAAGTCTGGAAGATTTTCATGAAGGAACACCACTGGATTCTTTCTGACATATGGTCAACTCAGAATTCTAAATTACTTATTATCAATAATGTATAGTTTTATAGTGGCTTCCTGAGCAGATTCTGCGGTATTTTCCTATACCCATAAATGAGCATCTAATCAGTTACCCTCCTTGCTAAAGAGTGTCTTCAAGCTCTATCATTTTATCAGCAAATTTAGTCTGTGAAGGCCACCCAGCATCCCTTATGTAAGTAGCTTAAACAAACTCTCTAAAACTGTGACTCTTTTTACATGTATTGCTCTTCATATTCACAGCTGAGCACTCTAGCACCTTCTCTTTCCAGTTTCCATATACAGATTTTCCTTCCATGCACAGAGCAATCTTCTCAATATTGTTACACATTAACTATTTTATTAAGTGTAATGAATACATCTGATATTGAAAGTAAGGTAAGATTCCAAAGAAAAACAACCAGCAGCATATTTACATAGTCCGTAGCAAACACACAGCCCTCATAGGAAAAAACATGTTTAAAAACACAGCATAAAGGTGATGAATGACTTCGGCTTTGAACAATCACTTTAATTATGCTTTCCAATTCTATCACTGAGGTTGGGAACATTTTCATAAAATGCTTCCCACAGGTATATTCAGTCTTTCCATAAAGCACTTAGCATTATAATAAAAACATAGATTATTTTATATGTGGAAATTCTGGGTAGCTGTAGCAGTAGGCTCCATAAATGCTGACAGGAAATGTAAATGCTATCAGGAGATATTGTAAAACAAACAGTTCAAAATTCCAATCACCATTTCGGTTTTGTTGAAAGATAAATACAAGAGCTCTATTTTAATTTCTCCTTCCAAATTCAGTTTTATAGAGTATATGATGCAATTTCACAACTCAAAACAAGCTTAGAAGGCTGTTTTATTCATTTAAGCTGACATAAGAATATTATAAATTTGATGGGCAAAACATAGAAAATTATTTCTTATAGCTATGGAGACTGGAAATCCAAACTATAGTCTATTTCTCTCTCTCTCTCTCTCTCTCTCTCTCTCTCTCTCTCTCTCTCTCTCTTTCTCTCTCTCTCCCCCTGTGTGTGTGTGTGTGAGAGAGAGAGAGAGAGAGAAAGAGAGAGAAGAGAGAGAGAGAGATATAAAAAACAACCTTTTTCATGCCCTAGGATTCTTTTTTTTAAGAGCACTATAGACACAAATTATATATATATTGAGATTGATATTGTTAGAAAATGCTGTATGTGTAGTTCTAATCTTGTTCAGAATATTGTACCCATAAAGTTCATTTAACAATGTAATACAAATTGCTAATCCAATCCTTAATGTTATTATTACTATTAGGATATAAAGAAATGAAAGTTAGTAGTTAGACATTACAATCAAACTTGTAGTCATATTAGGTATGTTCTTAAGGTCGAGCAAAGATATATTAGATAGACAGGTCATCTAGACCCTTCAGAGATCTACAGAATATGGCGTTTAAAATATTTTAATAACATAATTTTTTCTTTTTTTATGACTATGAGACATGTCTACTCCTGGCAGCACCAATCTATTTCAGAGGAGATATGGGCATTGAAGAAAATGCATATGGAGTCAAATTTCAATGTGGCAAAATTTAGCCACTGGACAAAAAAAAATGTCCTTGCATAGACTGATTGACAGTATGTCATATAAACTGGACATTCAGGACACATAGGAAGGCAACCACTGAACTTTACAAGGCAAGATGCTCCTTCATTTTCCTGCTTTCCAGAAGAAACTGCCAGACATTCTACAGGATTGTAATTTCTAAAACATAATTATTCAGATGTTTTTTTCTGTTAAGAATGAGGAAGCTGTTGAGAAAAGTCTTGCAAGAATGAGATATAGGATGCCCCAGTCATATTATCTGGCAACAGAGCCAAGTGCTAATTTATCCCACATTCAACACACATATGCATGGAGCCTGCTCTAAATCAGGCATTGCTGAAGTGATTAGATATTACCAAGTAATAAACAATGTAATTTCCATGTAATAAACATGTAAAACTTGGCCTATCTGAATTAGTCAGTAAAGATTAAAGAAACACACTGTCAAAACATATTGTAATAAAAAAGTTTGAATTAGGAAAAATTTAAAGGGAAAGAAACACACATTGACAGCAGCAACTCACACCTATTAATGATACCAGTATTTGGGTTGCTGAGGCAACAGCGCATCATGAGTATGAAGCCAGTCTGGGCTACCTAGTAAATTCCATGACAGCCTCGGCTACCTTGCAAGACTGTCATAGAGAAATAAATAAATAAATAAATATCCACTTACATCATGTCAGGCAGTGATAACAGTCAAGAAGAAAAATAAATCAAGGTAAGGGAAAGGAACTTTAAATTAGATAAGGTAAATGACAAAGACCTTTCAAATTAGGTGAAATATTGGGTGGGAGCTGAATACAGTGATGAAGGAAGCCATCCATATTACTGAGTGATGTGCCTTTCAGGCAGAGAAAATAGAAAATGCCATGTCTCTGAAGAAAGTACATACTTGGTAGGAGGAGCACTACAATAGAAAAGGTGGTTAGAAAAAAAAGTATACTGCAGGAGAGTGATACAAATGAGCCTCAACAACAATGCTTAGTGAACGAACATCAGTAAAACAGTAAAATCAGTTCCTTCTCATGAGTAAACAACATTGTTCTACATACCATCTTCTCTTTGGCAAACTGTTTTAATTTTTAGATTTTCAGAACCAAGAGTTTTAAATCTGATTTTAAAATGCAGAATAATATATCATCCTTGAAATGTTTAATTTTTCATGGCTATGGTATTAAATTTATCAAATGTAATTAATTTCCAAAGCAGTATAGTGGAAGGAGTAAAAAGACTCCTTCCAGTCAAAATGTGTACTATCTACCTGTCTGTCTGTCTATCTATCTATCTATCTATCTATCTATCTATCTATCGATTTATCATCTATCCATCTATCTATCTATCTATCTATCTATCTATCTATCTATCTATCTATCTATGGTGGTATTTTATTTGTACTGAAATGTGATTTTAATTGTATGTTAATAAATAAAGTTGTCCGGGGGTCAGAGCTATTAGAGCCATAGAAAGATCGTGGCGGTGGTGGCGCAGGCCTTTAATCCCAGCGCTTGGTAGGCAGAGCTAGGTAAGTTTCTGTGTGTTCAGGGATACAGCCAGCATTGGAGACACACGCCTTTAAGACCTGGAGGGCTGTACTTACAGGCAGTGAAGAAGCAGTCACATGTTTGTGTTTACAACCAATGAGAAGGCAGAACAGAAAGACAATATCAAGCAAACACACAGGAAGTAGGTCTCTTTCGGAGAGGTAGGACCACCGCAGGAGGAAGGGTGTAAGGTTTTAGCTCTGAGCTCTGACCTCTTGGCTTTCTCTATTACATTGGTTCTGTGATTCTTATTTAATAAGACGGTTGGTTACAGCTACATCTATCTATTATATATATATATATATATATATATATATATATATATAGAGAGAGAGAGAGAGAGAGAGAGAGAGAGAGAGAGAGAGACAGACAGACAGAGACAGAGACAGAGACATAGAGAGAGAGACAATAGAAAAGAGAGGAGAGAGAGGAGTATAACATTAAACAATCAAGAATATTTAGAAAGATGATTTCACTCTATCTTTAAATCCCAAGCCTGGAGTAACTTAGCGTATCCTTAAGGGCTGAAAACTCGTAATCATCAGAATTTCCAGCACTTGGATACAACTTAGTAGAATTGTGTTTTTTCTCTTTGTGTGACCAAGTTGACAGCCAAAGCTGGAAGATGATTATAGTGTTCAATTTATCAAATGACATAAAATACATGACTTTACTACTAACTTAAGACTGATTGTATAAAGAATTTGAAATTACTAAATGAAACTCAAGTATGAAAATGCATTACTCTCTAATTTCTGCAATAGATATTAAAAATGTATGAATAAAGTACACAATTCTGAACAATGTACAATTAATTCCACTTGTGGAATTAATTATAACACAGTGGGTATCTTCAGGATACATGTTTCCCCCCCCCACAGTAATACACAAATAATAACTTGATATAGTGATCAAAAATACATTGAAAATTAAAATGTAGATGATTCCTCTTCCTAGCAATGGCAATGGGTAATTCTAGACTCTGCATTGTTGTGAATAACTAGCAAAAAGTGATTGATATATAAAATCAAATTAATACAAAAGAACCAAAAATAAATGAAGCCCTAAAAGGGAATGATCCAAGATTTGAGAAGAGAACCCCAGAAGTGAGTCTGAATTTGAAACTTATTTTTCAAGCATTTTCAGTACATTTCCAAACATTATTAGAAAACCTAGGTATGAAGAACAATGAAGTCAACAGAATGTAGAGCCTATCCTGGAGGAGGATATAGGAAGGGAATTATAAAAGCATTGTTTTTGGATATCAAAGAATTAAATTCCCTGATTATAGATAAATGTAGGTAAATACTGTCCTTTACAAGAACCAATCTTGAAATATTAAAACAAATGATGGAATGAGGTGATATACAATTGTAAATTTCTTGGTTAGCTGTCATAATTCATGACCTTAAAATTATTGTACAATGGCCTGGATATAATTGCTGGTATTCAGCACAACACACACAGTAGATATCACACAAAGCCATGCCATCAACATCCAGGAGGAGCCACAGATAATATGATTTTCATGGAGAACTCTGGAAAAACTGATCTCATTGCTTCTTTTCCAGGCAGAGGGAACTTCAGGAAGAGGATTATGGCAAAGGCATGCAGACTTGCAATGAAAATTATAGACCAATCAATGCAGAAATTCAAAGATCATAATCAAAAGATTTTACTTGCTACATGTAGATCATACACCTAAGAACAGAATTTATATTTTAAATGTCAACTTGTAAAAATGATTTTATTTTTATAAAATACTACAAGAAATTTTAGTAGATGGAAGTTCTATGAATAGTTTTGTATCTACATTAAAATCTCTAGAAATATATAGATAACATGGAAATAACAGTAAAATAAGAAAAAAGTAATTATAAAACAAGGGATTATTATAATTGCCTCCTTCCTGAGAAAATTTCAAACAGAATTTAAACCCATACAGTGAGTTTTCATCCATACTTTCCAATACCAAGCACATCATTGGTATAAGTATAGAAGCCAGAGTACTTTGCAAAACAGATTTTCCAAATGTCCCATAAACACAAAGAAAGGTCCTAAGACACATCTGGTGTGATGATACCCTGTGTTCCCTATAAATTTGCCTGAGGATTGAAGAACTGAAAATGCCACTAGATTAAACATAGAAGCCAGGCAGTGGTGGCACACACCTTTAATCTTAGCAATAGGGAGACAGAGATCAGTCTGGATCTCTGTGAGTTCAAAGCTACCCTGGCCTAAATGAGATTGACTCAGTCTAGGAGAGAAACACAGCCAGGCAGTGGTGGCACACATCTTTAATCCCAATACTTGGGAGTCACATGCATTTAATCCCAACACTAGAAAAGTTGAAACAGGAAATTATATGGGAGGGGAAAGGTATACAAGGTGTGAAGAGACAGGAACTAAAGCCTTTCAGCTGAGGAAAGCTTTTCAGGCTGAGAAGTCCTAGCAGTAAGAGGTGGTGTGTTGCTTTGTCTCTCTGATCTTTCAGCATTTTCCCCAATATCAGGCTCCAGGATTTTTATAAAAAGATTATTTAGCAATTCATGTTATAATCTGGAATTGGGAAAATGCCAGCAGAAGCACATTGAAATATCAGTACATATCTAACAGATGTTAATTTTAAAAAGAGAAATGAGTAAAACAGAAGAAAACCAAAAATTAAGGGAGGCCAGAGTGATCCATTCATTCATACATTATCAGTAATTATTGAGGAATACACAATATGACTCCATAGAGATTATTTTTGAAAAATTAAAGCATAATTCAAAATGCCCACACTGGGAAGAATGGAAAAAAAAACATCCTAAAAAGCAGAATGGAAATATTTTAGCATGTAAGAAATATATGTAACAGCATATTGACATCATCTTTAGATAGGTGTCAAAATCAAAGAAACTGTGGTTGACGTAGGGATTTAATTTTTCCTCATTTTTTTTTGCATTTGATCAAAGATATTATGACATTAAGCACAACAACAGTTGTTTTCCTGTCAATGAGATGTGATTAAGAGTTGACAGCGGTTTAAACAATGAGAAAAATTTTTCTAGGAAAATTAACATGTACAGGAAGCTTGCTATTGGCCAGCAGAAAATCATGAGCATTCAGCAACCAGTGAATGATTCCCTTAATAATGTGTGAGAGAGTAAGGT
The DNA here is from genome assembly GCF_004664715.2 of Peromyscus leucopus. NCBI lineage: Eukaryota > Metazoa > Chordata > Mammalia > Rodentia > Cricetidae > Peromyscus > Peromyscus leucopus. The sequence goes on along the minus strand of NC_051078.1, from coordinate 17,044,244 downwards.
AATCCCTAGTTCAGCGCAGGAGTACCATAACATCACACTGTAAGAAAAGTAAGGGGAAGAGAACACCACGAGTGCGGGTCTTCATTGAACAAGGTACTTCAGACACATAGTGATTTTCACCACTCTTCTACAAAATTATAATGTGTATGCTCCCTTTCATCAGAATGTGTTTCTCTTCCATTATCTTCTCTTTCACTTCTGCCTAATTGCTTTTGTTCTGGCAGTTGACATAAGAGATGATGTTCCCCTTCATTAGGCAACATGCTGCTGCTTTATACATTTGCTATTTTAACAACGATAACAAGAGAGCCACATTTCCCATGAAATGATCTCCCAACCATTCATGCAAAGTCCTGCCACAAAGCTCAACTCTCTGACATCTGCTTACCTCTCAGGCACCATTTCAAGTCACTCTTGCTTGTCTCTATTCTATGTTGTCTTACACAGTCAATAAATTAATGCTGTTGCCTTTTAAGACTCTGGACTATAGGGGACAACTTTCAGGAGAAAAGAAGAGAAACGGGCATTAAAAAAAAGCACTAACATGGAAGAATTCCATACCAACATAATAGATTAAAAGAGAAAAATGTAGCTAGCAATGAGAAAAACAAAAAGAATGATATGATTGTATTTGGGAAGATAATATGGTATAACTCATATATGTATGTTACATGTGTACATCACATACACCATCTCTCCAACACACCACTAGCCTGATTGTGTTTTCATCCATTTAATGATCTATCAATATATCTCTCATGAGCCAACTAAATTTCCTTCAAATATGCTTCCCCAGTAGCTTTAGAGTATTTTATGTAAAAGCAATAGTAGTTAATATTACAGTGATGTTTTCTAAGTTCCAATTTAAAAAGGAATAGAGAACTTTTAAGCACATACTTATCATGTTTTCAGTAGAGAACATCAAGGAAAGACTGTTAATATAAAATGGATTTTTGCCTTAAAATGCCTGTAATAACTCATAGAACTGGTGACAATTTAAGTAAGGAGTTTTGATTTATATATTTAGGGAGATTCGGTGTGACAAGAAAATTCACTGATTCTGAAAGCCTTTGTAAAGTAGCACCCATCATAGCTAGTCTCTCAGATTATAGGATTTATCAAGATGTCTTTAATAACAGGAACAAAGAATGATTGGTGATAAATGTGAAATGGAAAAAATTATTTTCTTACTTCCCATGTAATTTACATATTAAAAAAGGATTGATATAGCCATAGTTTTTCTTCACAGATCTGGGTGCCTATTAATGTAAAATAGGGTTGTAAGGTAATTTTATCATTGAAATGACCATGTGAATGAATACAAGGAAATATATCTGGAAGAAAAGGTGTTTCTAGAAGGCGGAGGCCAATTAGTCCCAAAAAACATAGGTTAAGAGTTTAGTCTTCTAGTGATTTGTATATACCCTAATGTAACACAAATCTTAAAAGGTCTTATTAAATAAAAAACCTGGAGCCAAATATTGGGCTGAAAAGTTGAGAGATCAGAAAAGCAGAAGGAAGTCAGCCACATTCTTACGTACTTGGAGATATTTAGCCAAAGAGACCTTCTTCCTGTCTACTGACACCTATATGCCTTTCTGCTCTGCTTTCTCATTTCCTCTCAACCAGCTGCTCAGCTCTGTCACTTTCTGTCTGTCTGTACAGACCTCCAGACCTTTATGGTTAACTAATGTTGGAATTTAAGGCATGTGCCATCATGCCTGGCTTTGTTTCCATTGTGGCCTTGAACTCACACAGATCCAGACTGATCTGTGCTTCCCAAGTGATAGGATTAAAAGCATGTGCTACCACTGCCTGACCTCTAGGTTTACTATAGTGGCTGGCTTTTTCCTCTGATCCTCAGATAAACTTTATTGAGGGACACAGATAAAATATCACCACACCCTACAACAGAAAAAGATCAAATAGCTTTCTTATTATTATCATCATTACACTTATTATTTTATCCTGTTCTGTTGAACTTAGATAATAGTGAAAATATTTTTATTTGGCTCTCCTTTTGTATGTTTTATTAGTTTTTATATTTATTTCATTGTTATTTTTTATTGAAAATTGATTTTTTTTTCAATCAGTACGTTCTGACTCTGGTTTCCCTTCTCTCAACTCCTTCCATTTCTTCCCCACCTGCCCTCTATCCAGATCCACATTCTTCCTCTTGAGGCTTTATTCATAATAGCCAGAAAATGGAAACAACTTAGATGTCCTTCAACTGAAGAATGGATAAAGAAAATGTGATACATTTACATAATGGGGTATTATTCAGCTGTTAAAAAATGATGTCATGAAATTTGTAGGCAAATAGATGCAACTAGAAAAATTCATCCTGAGTGAGGTAACTAGGACTCAGAAAGACAAATGTGGTATATATTTACTTGTAAGTGGATATTACCTGTTAAGTAAATGATAATCAAGCTACAATCCTCAGACCCAGAGAGGTTAGGTAAAGAGCAAGGCTCTAGGGATACTCTGGAATCTCCCTGGAAAGGCTAAATATAAACGATTTTGCATACGGACGGGGGCAGGTGGGGAAGAGAGCTGGAGGAATCAGGTGGGGGTATAAAGGGAGAGAATTTGGGAAGAGATGGCTAGAATTGGGGGGGGGGGGCTTGTTGGGGGTGTTATGGAAACAGTGCAGTGGAAACTTCCTGGAATCTATAAGGGTGACCCTAGTGAGGACTTACAGTAATAGACTGTAATGAAACCAAACTGGCCATGTTTTGTAGCTAGACAAGGCTTCCTGTGGTTGGCCGGGGTTGCATTTGGTTAAATTTTTGGCCGACAGAGTTACAGTGGAGACCCGCAAACAACCCAGGTTGATGCTTGGACAGAGTTTCTCTCTGAAAACTGACAGTGGGGGCCCCACTGCCGGACAACATCCACAAAGCTCCCTGAAGGTAGAGAGGGTAAGCCGATGCCTGCATGGAGCCTTCACTGCTATCTTCTAGCCTCTTTAGTGTGAGAAAATACTCTGCAGGCAACCAAAAGAGAAACCTGCACGCCAACCCAACCCACGAAACCATCAACCTACAATCTGTCCTGCCTGCAAGATGTGCTGGGGCGATGGTGGGACTGAACTTGTGGGAGCGACTAACCAGTGTCTGATTTAACTTCAGACCCACAGTCCATGCCCCATGCTGCCGGCCTGGTCAGGAACTAGAGACTGGGTAGCCCAGAGAGCAAGGGTAGAATCAAACGTGACTGCCAATACATAAACAAACAAACAAATAATAACCAATGAAACGATTTCTAATGATATTCTGTATTCAGATCTGTGCCTTATCCAGTCACTATCAAAGAGGCTTCTGCAGGCAGCAGAGACCCACTGCCAGACATTTGGAGAGAGAGTTTCAATTGGAGGTCTCCATTGGGTCTGTCCCCTCAGAACTCAGGGAACCCCACCCCCAGAAAGTGAGGAAGAAATATTGAAGGATTTAGAGGGGATGAAGGAGGCCGGGCACATTCTTTTAGTCCCAGCACTCCGGAGGCATAAACAGGAGGATCTCTGTGAGTTTGAGGCCAAACTGGGCTACAGAGTGAGTTCCAGTTAAGGCACAAAGCTACACAGAGAAACCCTGTCTCAAAAAACCAAAAATAAATAAATAAAAATAAAAAAAAAATAGAGGGGATGAAGGACACCTGGAGAACATGGCCCACTGAAATCAACTAAGCAGGCCCTACATGGTCTCAAGGAGACTGAAGGGGCAAGCATGGGGTCTACATGGATCTGCACCAGGTCCGCTAGGCATGTGTTATGGCTGTTAGCTGTTTTTGTGGAACTCCTAACAGTGAGAGCAGGTGTGTCTCTGTCTCTTTAGCCTGCTCTTGGGACTCTTCCTCCTCATTGGGTTGCCTTGTTCAGCCTGGATATGAGGGCTTTTGCCTTGTCTTATTGAATCATGTTTTGGTCATGTTTGGTTGTTGTCTCTTGGAGGCCTGCTACTTTCTGAAAGAAGATAAAGGGAGTGGATCTGAGAGAGAGGAAAAGTGGAGGGTAGTTGGGAGGAGTGGAGGGAGGGGAAACTGTTTGAGGATGTATTGTATGAGGAAAGAATCTATTTTCAATAAAAAAATAAAATAAAGGACTACAGTCTCTCCAAATTAAGATATATTTGATGGTTGTAAGAGATACTAGTATCAACACATATTAGGGACAGCCATAGTATAAAAATGTTAATCCCTGCTGAAAAGATCACACTGTCTAGACTATGGTCAAGTTGAAGACAGGAATATGGAAAATGAAAGGAGAAAGAAGATGGTTTTGGAAGTGAGGATATGTTCAAAAGGTAAAAGGCATAAATATTGAAAAATGCAGAAAAATAGAGACAGATGTGATTTAAATTCGTTGACTTAATTCAATTGTTAGCATCTTGCAGTATGATATAGAATACAATGCTGCTTGGTTCCCACCATTTGTAAGCAGTTACAGAAAGCAAGCTCTCTTCCATAGTCCTCTATGACATGCCAGTGAGTTAAGTACAGCCAGAGGGAAAAATCAAGAGCAATTGAATTTAACAAGTCTTTAAGAGCAATGTTCAGAGCGGCCACTACTCTATTAGGATGGGTTTGCAAATTTACAAGGAATAAGAATGACAGAATGCATGAGAGTAAATGCAGACTCAACCACCAGCACTCCTGGATTATGGCTATCTTTACCAGCACACCTAGATTATGGCTATCTTTACCAGCTTACCTGGATTATGGCTGTCTTTACCAGCATACCTAGATTATGGTCATCTTTACCAGCACTACTGGATTGTGGCTATCCTTCACTATAATCTAGTTTAGAGCATAAACAGTCAGCAACAGAAACAATCTGGATTGTTTTCAGATGCTGTGAGGTCACATATCGTATGTGTGTATATATTTGTATTGCTTTTGAATGTTCTCTCTTGGCTAATGTGTTTGGTGTATTTCTAGGGTACTGAGTTAAAATAATGTAGTGGTATTTGTTCCGACCATGACCTTGGGCTATACTTGCCAAAGGAGGTGATGTTTCCTGCCATTACATGTGACCTCTTATAAGGAGAGGAGAGAAGGGTCACATGGTCCCTTCTCCCATTTATTTGCTTGTTTGTTTGCTTATTTATTATTTTTATCCTGGTGTGATTGGACTCCAGAAAACCTGGGAATTGAACCCAGTTTCTCTGGAACTTCAGTCAATGCTCTTAACCACAGAGCCACCTCTCTCCTCTGGTGAGGCACCACCTCCTTTGAGCCCTATATCCCAAAGTCATGGGTGGAGCAAATACCACTACAAACTAAATACAATAAGATAATAAAAAATAAGTAAAAAAAGAAAAAGAAAAAAGAAAACCAATTGGCATCTAAGAAATAATAATGAAATAAGATAAAACAAGAAACAAACAAGTTGAGCCAGGCAGTGGTGGAACATGCCTTTAATCCCAGCACTCAGGAAGCAGAGTCAGGTGGATCTCTGTGAGTTCGAGGCCAGTCTGGTCTACAGAGCGAGATCCAAGAAAGCACCAAAACTACACAGAGAAACTCTGTCGTCTCGATAAAACAAAAACAAACCAACAAGTTGTAATAAGAAAAAACAAAGATGAGAAATACATATAGACACAGACACACACACACATTCACACACACGTCCAATAGCCATAACATATTCACAGAAACCTATAAGAAAAAAATTATGCCCTAACACAGCAGTATAAGACAGAGGACCTGTAAAGGTGTTGTTGAATTTGTTTTCTGTTGCCCATCTACTGCTGGCCATGCATCCTACACGTAAGAGGAGTGGTTTGTTTTCCCAGTGCAACTCCTTGGAGACTATTAAGTTTTCAGTGGTAAGTAGTTCTCAATTCGAGACAACTTCTGGGTTATGGATGGGGCATGTGTCCACATTTCCTCTCAACCCAAGGACCCTTATCTCTTGAAGACTTGTACAAGCCCTATACATGCTATACCTCTGTGAGCTCATAGGTGCATCTATTGTGCTTTGTTTGGAAGGTCCTTTCTCTTTGCTGTCTTCCTTCCTTCCTTCCCTCTGCTCTCACATTCTTTCTGTCTCCTCTTTTGTGGGGTTTCTCACTTCCCAAGATCATAAAATCAGTAAGGACTGCAGAGGAGAAGGTACTCCAGAACTATCCAACTGGATGCAGGCAGGTAGAGAGCTCCAGGGTTCCAACTTCTATGAGTGTTTAGCTATTCCATCATGGGATGTGTGTGATGTAGCTCCTTTTGGGTAGTCCATGCTCTGATAAGTCATCCCTTCATCAATCCTGTAAGCAACACCAATAGACTCATTGACTTACCAAGCTGGACTCTGGTGATACTCTTACTTTTGTTACTTTTGCCTCTCCTTGACTCTCTATCTGAGGTGAGTAGATTTTTTTTTAAATCTCCATAGGAATGCCACACAGTAACTACTCATATCTTTTTAAAGCTACCTACAAGAGCACCACATTTTTGATGAACAAAAATGCTAGTTAAACAAAGGGAATGTATAACAACTATCATTTACAATAAAACAGAACTGAATCACATGAAAACTCAATGAAATATGTTTGAGAGGGATTTTTAGAATCATTGCAAATGACAGACAATGTTGTCTAAGGCCTAGTTAGCCCCAGTTAACCTTTATAATAGAGTCCCTGGAAGATACATTAATAACAAAGCTTGAACATAGGAAACAATGTTTCCTGTGGGGCCATAATGCCTGTGGCTGGTTATAAATTCCATTCCAGCATTCCCTAAAGTAATTCACGTCTGACCTGAGCTTTGTTTATTTCTCTAACTTTCTGAGCATATCTCTTCTATTGTGCCCAGCTAAAAACCAAATCCTACCATCAAATATTTCTTCTATCATGTCTCTTACATCACTCTCAGATTTAATAAGCCCAAGAGTCATCTAGAATATTGAAATTCATGCTGTAGTTGTTGGATTTGAGGGTTTGGTAATGTAAATTTCCAGTTAAGTAGCCAGGGACAACTGTTGCTGTCTCTCTGTGACCCGCACTTTCAGCAGCAGCACTATCAAAGGTGCTTCAATGATCAACCCAAAATCTATTAGATGTTCAAAGTTTAGCCAAACCAGTGTCCTCTGGTTCTAACATGCTAGCTCTTTATTGTAAATACAAAATCCTATTACTATTACTATTTTTTTTTTGTAGTCATGAGGGAAACTGATGATTTCACTAGGAAGATAAAACCAGCTCTTCCTTTGTACCAAGAACCTTGAAAAGACAATGTAGCCTATAGCCATGATTAAACAGAATTTCAGTTAGATAAAGAGTCAAGTGTGGGACTTTTTATTCTTACCAGAATTTAATCTTATTCATTTTGGGTGATTTTGTTTTGTGAAATGCAACCAATATTTCTTTAGAGGAAAGTTTCTGTTGAGTGTTATTGAGTATAGTTGAGTTCATAATCTCTTCTACTTTAATTTTAATTAATTTTCTCATAGGTCCTGAACAGTTGAAACCTTACCAATCCAGGCTTCCTTCTGGTATAAGAAGACATGTGCACACTCAGCCTATAGCTTTGGGTTGGGAAGTGATATTACTGGTTTTAAAACACAAGTTAGCTTTGCGAGACAACCACATCCATCACACTTAGGAATGAAAGACCAAAGGGATGCACAGGAGCTCGATTTTGTTGGAACTTCTCAAACAAATCTTCTATGGACAGCACATTCTTGAAATCTGTGTGTCCCCATCTCTTAAGTGCCATCAGGGAGCTCTGGACTTTGGCACTCCACAGCTAATGGAAATCAGCGGCATTTGTCATCAGGGTGACATTTTCTTGCATGAGGGACAAAGAGAACAAAACAAAGCCTCTATTTGAAGGTAACACACAGAAAAGGGAAGATTATTAACTGTAGCTAAACAATGCTATCACAAAACAATGCTTAATTACACACTAAAATAGCTTATTTTATAACAATATGCTGTTAATAGAGTCTACCTGTTTTTCTAAAAGTGCTGATCCTTGAGCCCACAGATACCTATTGAATAACTTATGGAAGCCTGGAAGCTAAGCATCTTTTCTTTCATAGTGCAGCACTTTTTCTTTTTTTCTATCTTAAACTTTAGGGCAGGATCCTGCTCAACTCTGCACATAGACATGGTAATCATGCAAGAATTATACATATCTGTTATAATTTTTTTATTCTCTCCTCAAGGATGTAGACAATCACATAAGCAGAATTAAAATATTTTCAACATTTAAAAGAACATCTTATTCAACCGATTGTCAGTTCCCCATTTTTATACCATCCTATTCCAGCCTATAGGAACATCGCTTAGAATTCTTCAGTCATCATTCTAGAACTGAGTGAGGGTCTATTCCTTGAGACCAAATTCTTCATTGTCTTTATGACTTGTTCTTCCATGGAGTCGTTCTCTCCCCAAATCACTTAAGATGCCAGAAGCAACAGATCTGATATATAAATACCTTGGACAACAGTTCATAATACTCACCCACGCTGCACATGGAAGAATCTTTCTAATTTCCTACAAAACTCAATATATATATATATATATATTTCTTGAGCTATGTCAGGTAAAGATTATCAGTTACCTAAGCCTTATAGGGAAAGTGACCTGGGGATTCCATTTATGATGGTGGGGATGTCATGGGGACAGAAGTTTAAGACAGTTGGTCACAGTACAGCTGATGTAATTAAGCAAAGGATAATAACTGCTAGTGCTCAGCTGACTTCCTCCTTTTTATGCAATCTAATATCCAAGCCACAGACCAGTATCTTCCTTAGGGTAGATCTCTCCACTTTAATGAGCACAACCAAAGTACTTTCTCACAGGCATGACAAGTGGCCAGTTTAAGATAATTCCTACAGATGTACCTAGAGGCAACTATCCCGGGTGATTCTGGATCTTGCGATGGTGACAAACAATACAGTCACATCAAAGATGTGGCCTGCATACTATCCTTCAAAACCAATAACATGTATCCTGAACCATTCTATGCCCTTTGAAAGGCAATAATAAAAAATGTTGTGTGAGAAGAAAAGAAAAATAAGCACAACGAAATAAATACTATTTGCCAAGCTACCCAATGCCGGTGAGAAATTTTTATTTCATATGATTTCAGCCTTTGCTGCACCAAACAAATCAACTTTCTTATAATTTTATGTTTTTCTGTTAACTGATTTACATAGCACAAAAATTTTCATTTATTTTCATTTGGCTAGTTCTGATTTGTCTGGTTCTGGGGTTAAAAATGGAAAAAAAAAAAGAAGCAACTTACTGATTGAGAAAGCACACAAAATGTGTCATTAAGAGATAAGATGTTAGACCGCAAAGATTATATACACAGGCTTTAATCTCTTCAATATGTTTATTTTAGGGTGTTCTGAATGGACCTAACTGCTCTGAAAATCAATTTACATGGGAAAGAACTCTTGAAGACCAGTACTTCTTGAGAGTGAAAAGAAGGGGAGACATTTTGCTTGGTTGGTTATTAGTGAGAGATACCCGTGTTTCTTATGGAATGCATTTAGCTATCTTCATATATGCACGTGTTCTGTATAAAGAAGTGAAAACCAAGTACACACCCATTCCAATCAGACATGAAAACACTGTCTTAGAAAGCTAATTCAATAAATGAAACTTTGAAAAGAATTCCCCTTGAGGGAAGGGATGGCCAGACTGCAGCCCACAACTCCAGAGAGGCTAGCTAACAGGAAAAGACCCTAGGAGGGACACATGGATGACCCTGTGAAGGAGAAGTAGATGAAATCTACATGAGTGGACTGGGTGTGGGGAAGTGGCAGAGGGCAAAGATTGGGGAGGTTGAACATAGGGAAATGGGAGGGTCAAGCTGGAACAGGGACAGAGTGGGAGGGCAGGGAGGAAGATACCATGATAGATGAGTACATCATGGGAATAGGAAGAGGCAGGGTGCTGGGGAGGCTCTCAGGAATCCATAAGGCTGACCCACCTTGGTCTGCTGACAGTGGTCCAGTGGGTGCCTGGACCGGTCTACTCTGGTGACCAGTCTAGCAAAAGAACTAGCTGTCATCATAGAGCCTCTGTCCAGTGGCTGATGGAGGCAGATACAGAGATCCACAGCCAGGCACCAGGCTGAGTTCCGGGGATCCCATTGATGAGAGAGAGGAGAGATACTGCAGGCAAGGGACGTTGAGATCATGATGGGAGGATGTGCAGAGATGACCGGCCACACTAGTGGAAACCCGTGAACTGTGGACTGGTGCCTGTGGAGCCCCCATGGGACTGGACTAGGCCCTCTGGGCATGGAAGACAGCGGTTGTTTGGCTCGAACTGTTTGGGGAGGGGCACCCAGGCAGGGGGATCAGGATCTGCCCCTGATACATGGGCAGGCTTCTGGGAATCCGGTGCCTGTGGTGTGACACCTTGCACAGCCTTGGTGCAGTGGGAAGGGGCTTAGACCTGCCTAGGCTCAGTGTGCTGGGCTCTGCTGACCCCCCATGGGAGACCTCGATTTGGGGGATGTGGGGATGCGAGTGGCTTGGGAAAGAGGGCTGGGGGTGGGAGGAGGGAGGAAGGAGGAGGGAGGAGGGTGTTCTGTGGATAGCATGAGGAATGAGTTGAAAATTTCTTAATAAAAAAAAAAAGAAAGGAAAGAACTCCCCTTTCCTTTATATCTCTGGCATTTCCCAAGAAAGGAAGGACAGTATTGGATATAATTCACAAATTCAAATACATTTTTCTGTGAAGAAAAAAAGATATATCACTTTTGTGAACTTGCATTTCTCTAAAATAGTAATTCAGATTTTATTCATATGTATCCTATTCATATATAGAGATAATAGTAATTTGATTTGTATAACCTTAAATGTCACTTGAAGTATGTATTTTTTAACACTTCATGCTTAATGAAAGAAAAGTAAGCTGGTTCAAATATATTCACATTATTAAGATAATTATTTTAGCCACTAGACAGAAGAAACAGAGCACACTATAGTTATTTAAATTATATTTAGGGAATAAATTATATTTAGGGAAAATACATGCATATGAGTTTAAATGGTTGTAAGTGGGTTTTGGATGCAGAATTTGGTCTAATTTGTTAGAATTTAAACATTAATTTTCATTTTATACTTATATATTATTTAGATTTAGATATCAGTATAGATAATATATTTTGACATTGAGTGAATTCTCTATGATTTTCAAGGTGCACAGATCATTTTCTTCTCAGATTTATCAAGATATTTAAGTGTTCTTTTGCTCAAGGTTATAGCTTGCCCTGGGGCTGGAAATTAGAATGAAACAATAAACATGTGAATGAATAAATTACTAGTGGGAGTTGGGGATCTGGCAAACTGACTGAGCTACAGTGATGAAAACAAACCTTTCTGAGGAGTATTCCACTCGAGAGCACAGCAACAAGCAAAAGGCAGTCATGTAAGTAATTTAGGAAAGCGCTTCCCAAATAGGGCTTCAAGAACATGGACCGATCTTTAAAAATATCATCACATAGTTCTGAACTTAAGGATTGAAAATAGGAGTGCTCATAGGACAGGGAAACTGAGTACAGATTTCAGAAAACAGAGGGAGAGTGTGTGGGAGTGGTTGGCCAGATAGGTTACATGGAGTCTTGTGTGGCCTGGAAAGGGTCCAGATTTCATCATAATGGTAAAGGAAGTCTTGAAAGAATGCACTGTAAGGAATTAGGTCATCTTTGGAGACATTGAAAAAAGATCTCTCTAGCTGTTAACAAGAGTTGGGCGGTGGTGAGGCTGTATTAAAAGTATTTATTATCTAAAATAAATATTGTGGTTTAAGTGACTGACCATGGTGATAGATGATGATATGACCACTTCTGGAAAAAAAAGAAAACGGGGATACTAGAAATGGAAGAAATGGAACTTTTTTTTTTTGCTTTTATTGAGTCTTTCCTCATGCAATACATCCTGGTTATAGCCTCCCCTCCCTCTACTTACTCTTCCCAGTTTCTAGCCACCTCTCTCCACTGCAGATCCACTCCCTTTCTGTCTCTAATAGAAAAAGAACAGGCCTCTAAGAGGTAAAAACCAAACACAACAAAATAAAATATAATGATATAAAACAAAAGTTGTCATATCAAAGTTGGACGCAGCAATCCAAAAGGAGTAAAAGAACCCCAAGAGAAGGCACAAGACTCACAGACGCACTCACTCACACACTTAGGAGTGCTGTAAAAATACTAAGCTAAAGCTGAAATATACAGGCAGGGGACCTTGTGAACACCCATGTAGGCCCTGTGATTGCTGCTTCAGTCTTTTTGAGTGCATATGAGCCTTGTTCAATTGATTCAGAGTGTCTTATTTTCCTGGTGTCTTCCATCCCCTCTGGCTCTTACAATCTTTCTGCCTGCTCTTCAACAGGATTCCCTAAGCTCTGCAGGGAGGGATTTGATGGAGACTTCCCATGTAGACTTTCCCTGTTTGGAGCTTAGTAAGAGTAAAATCCTTTGGCATAATAAATTGTAACCTTTTAATAGTTGGGGGGGATAGATTTTGAGCAGATAGATATGATGAGGCCATTCCAGAAAGACCGAAAACAAAAGCAGAGGCTTCCCTGAGGACATGAGCTAACATTGCACTTCCAGAAAGGCAGACATTTACCAAGTCACAGCACTTGGGACTGGGGTGGGATATGTCTACCTGGCAATGCAAAACCCTGTGACCTTGAAGGAGCAATGGTTGGAGCAGGAAGATGGTAAATCTAAAAGGATGAGGGAGTGAAGACAGAGATGCCTTTCTCTTCTGCTACAAGTTACTGCTGTACTATTCTGGGGAGAAATGATATAAGTAGTGAATACTGAGTATCTTTAATATAAGTAGTGTTCTCAATGAGTTATAATGCAATAGAAATAAAATGCAAACAGAAAACGGGCTTTCATTATTTATTTATTTTTTTAAGATTCATGATAGCACAGTATTCTTGAAAATATCAAGAGTGGCTTTCACCATCCTCTTGACAGTGGCCTTTCTTTTTAAGTCTCTGTGATAGACAACACATCTGTGACTATTATCATCTTTCTTCTCCCACTCCCCAATCCCTGGTGCATTCATGAGCAACTTCCTTCGTAGTGTACCGCCTTATGTTCTCTATACCTCTTCATTGTGGATTAGCTGTCAATCTCTATTTCAACACAGTCGATTCAAATGAAGGCAGAAAAGTATATCAAACAAGTAGGTATATTTCATGTGGAGTATTGTGCATGATTTTATGTGTGGTGGTGGTAGTGGTAGGAGGAGGGGCATGCCAGTGTTTTTACACTAAAAAAGTTTGTCGCTGAAATATGTATGATATGTTTTACAGACCTTATATGGATTAAAATGTTAAAGCTTCTTCTTTAAAAAGACAGTTCCTGGTATCATGAAGCAGTTAAATTTTCTACTTGAAGTTCAAAATTCTAAATGTTAATACTCCCAAACTTAGCTAATAATCAGAAACTCACAGGCTTTCAAAAAGCAAGCCCATAAAAAACAATTAATTTGTCTCCATCTTAATTAAATGATGAAGCAATTCAACCAACTCAGCTTTTAAATTTAATCATAATTAATCTAAATAGGTGCAGAATACTTTATTACAGCAACTCAATAAGAAAAGGCTGTGGGTATCTAGCAGGAACTTTTCAACTCTATAGGTTGCTTCATTTGTTCAGAAAGTGATAACATGGCAGAAAATGGCTAAGATGGTTTTGTTCCCTTGTTTGTTTTTGCTTTCTGTGATGATAGTGCACTTTTCAAATTCTGTCTTTGCATACAGTCTAAACAACCAAACCCAAACCAATTCTCTCTTAAAACTTATTTAACAGAGGTCTTCTATATCATATCAAAAGTGTGAATCACAAAATACTCTTAATTACATTATTAAATTAAAAACTTGATCTTCAAAATCTCATTAAAGTTGACAACATAAATGAGCTGTAAAGAGTTTTCACAAATTAAATCTTACATATGTGATAATCACTGATATAACTATGTTGTCTGACATAGACTATATACCACTTCATCAGCATTGGCATATTACATCTAAAAGCATTTGTGATTTTCCTTGAGGATCCTAGGTGTTTCATCATGTAGTACCAGCTCTGATAAATTCAGTATACTATTCTTGAAAAAACATCTTTGTGTCAGGTTTCAAAAAAAATCATTTCATCCTCTACCTTAAAATAAGCACTCACTTATCTTCATAATACATATTGATGTAGAGATACATAAAGTTTTCTTCTATGCCAACATTTCAGTGATAATTATCTCCGGTTGAAAAGAGAAAACTGACAAAGGCAAAGGACAAAGAAAGAAAGAGAAGGAGAGAAAGTCCTAAAGAGTAAGGAGAGGGCAGGATTTGAGGAGACTATTAACTGAGTAGTTAATTTTTGATCTGATACTTAGATGATGACTTGAAGTAGTTACAGAAAAAAAATAGCTTTTGAAAAATGTTCATTGTTCACATTTTTTCTTCTTCATTTGGTATTTTGTTACAAAGTAAAGAAACATGAATCCAAAATTCTTTTACAATATCTGGTCAACCGATGAAACAAACTTTAAAGAACACAAGTTAAACCTGGCGGTGGTGGCGCATGCCTTTAATCCCAGCACTTGGGAGACAAAGGCAGGCGGATCTCTGTGAGTTTGAGGCCAGCCTGGTCTCCAAAGTGAGTTCCAGGAAAGGCACAAAGCTACACAGAGAACCCCTGTCTCGAAAAACCAAAAAAAAAAAAACAAAAAAAAACAAAAAAACAAAAACAACAACAACAAAAAAAGTTAAAGTATAATAGCAGAAGGTTATGTTTATACATTTGAGCACAATCAACTAGAAGGGAAATTATCCATGCAATGTTATTCTTCCTGATTATATGTTTGAAAGTGAAAAGGAGACATTATGTCTAATGGATATTCCAAATTACTACATGTATTTCTGAAGATGTGGATGAATTAACACTGAAATTACTAGAATAGCTTTTTAAATACCTATGTTTTTATTTTGAATATAAGCAAAAATAAGAGTAACTCATGATGGGTCTTTAAATTTACTGTAACTATCCAATGAAATGAACTAAGACATAAGTAGATTTCAGCAACTTTTTATGGAAGTTTTACACACACACACACACACACACACACACACACACACACACACGTACACACACACCTGAAAGACTCCTAAAACTAAACCTTTCAAAAAGGGTGATAGATAGATCATAGATATTTATACATGATTATAAAATAATAACAAAACACAGGAGAAAATTGTCAAGATTCAGAATAAAATAGTTTCTAGACATGGCACAAAAAAACTTGAGTTAAAAAAAAGAAACTTAAATTGTGCATGATTAATATTGAAATTATTTTCCAAGGTCTTGTGAAAATTAAAAGTTAAATATGGTTTTGGCCTTTGAAAATAATGATCAAAAACCTTATATTCAAAATGAAATTTGTAATTAAGCTTATTTTAAATTCCTTAATGTTGATAAAACAAGTGATAAGCTATGAAAACTGTCAAAAGCCATGAGCACATGGAAAGGCTTTAGTGAAAAGAGCTTTATACTTCTTTCTATAAAGTAACTGCTATGGCATTTTTCTGAATTAATACCCATATATCTAAAATTCATTGATCTGACACCATACTAGGTGTCTTTGCATTGGCAAAGGAAGTAAGACTAGTTCCCAATGACAATTGCTTAGATTGTCTTCTGTAGTCAAGCTAACCAAGTATTGATTGAAGACTGCCTTTGTTTGACTGAGCATAAGACAGAATAAAAATGAATCCCTAGCTAAGCATGGTGATATGGGTCTTTAATCTTAGCATTTGTGAGGCTGAGGTAAGAGAAATTCTATGTGTTTAAGGTCAGTCATCTTGGGCAATATAAATGCCAGTCTAGATTTTGTTATATATCTGAGGTGTGTGTGTGTGTGTGTGTGTGTGTGTGTGTGTGTGCAACTGTGAGAGAGACAGAGACAGCAAAACAGATAACTATATCTCTCTATTAGTCTACAGATCTATAGATAGATACACAGATGGATAGGTAGATAAATAGATAGATGATAGGAAGATAGATGGTTGCTAGATGGATGATAGATGATAGACAGACAGATAGATAGACAAATAGATGGATGATAGACATTGCCTATGATAATGGAACTATTAGACTGCTTTTAAGTACTCTCAAGCAGTTGAGGAGAGAAATATTTGCAATTAGGATTTTGCATCTTTACCATTAGGTTAAATGAGTGACCAGACAGTTTACTGTCCCAGAGGAACATGTCTTCTTCAGTTGTGGAACTGCGATTTCTAAAACATGGACTAAAAGTCTAACAGTGCAGCTGCCTTAATTTAAATGCAAATTTAATTCTCTACTTCCCAGAACCACTTTAGATAAAATCAATGCTTTGGTTGGGAACTCAAAAGTTCCTGAAAACTGAAATATGGGGCACACTGGCAGTTTCATAGAACTAAGAAACTGAAGTACTTATTTCCTGCAGTTTCTACTTTGTAGAAGCAGCCTATTTTCTATTTAGAGACATGAGTCTCCCTCATCAGAGGAAGTGTCTTGGAATGTAACAATGATCTTTTATAGGTTCTTTCATTTTTACCATTTTTGTTTTATTTAGTTCTGTGCCAGATTGCCAGATTCACATCCCAGCAGGTCCCAGAAAGAAGCTCAAAAGCCAGAGCCATTAGGAAGTACTGGTACTCAAGAAAAGACAAATATACTTCACTACTTTAGCTAGGCAAGAATTGGTAAGCATGTACAAAGATGCTTCTATCAATGAAGTTATAATTAAATGAAGTCATAATGACTTAAAAGCATTTTTGTCTTGTAGAACACTTTTGTGTTCTGTAAACACTTTCATTCAAAATCATAGATGAGTTAAACTTTTTTAGTAGAATCAGCTCACTTAATCATTAGCTAAGTCTCCTAAGAATTCCAAAATAACAATCTCTTCACCAAGTCTGTGGAAAACAATTTTATGAGAAAAATTTAGATCTTTATTGAATTCTATTGAAACGCTTCTCTGTAGTTCAAGAATCACAATAGAAGCATATTTCTTCCAGATGGAATGTTTATGGATTCCCCACTAGAGAAGGAACTGTGATATTGAAGGCAACATGGAGTAATTATTGCATCCATCAGTTGAGTCTGATATGAAAAATTATCATTATATTACATGGCTTCTAGATATTTTTTTCCTCTCTGGATACTAAAAGTATGAGATCTGAGCAGCAGCATGATCAAGTTGCAATCATTTTCTCGGAAACAGATTGACATCTGCTCACTATATCAATCGTTAGGCAGCTAGTAAAACCACTAGCATCTCTTACTGGGACCTAAAGCTAGTCATGATGGCCCTAACATCATGTCTTACTTATTACTCAAGAATTCTGCTTCCTAATAGCATCATATTGAGAATTATAGCTTTAAAATTTGAATTTTGGTGACGCAAACATTCACTACATAATATTGTATAGAAAGATAGATGTAAATACAGCTATAATCACATGATCACTGTCAGAATGGGAGAATCTACTTTTCATCTAGCTTATAGTTTATGCATTGTTTTTTACCAATTCAAATTTCTTTCTATCCCTTTTCTACTACCATTTAGTATACTATATGTTGATAATTCAGACTTTGTACATCCATATGTACACTGTAAGTTATCTAAGAAGGAATCTGACATAGTTAATAGAAACAAATGATTGTTAGATAAAGATCACTTTCACCTCATTTGGATAAAAGAATAAATAATGTATGCATAATATATTATGGTAAAGAGAGAAGACAGTGGTTAGTTGACTAGAAACAGAGGCCAAACTTTATACTGGGTCAATTTAGGTAAGACAGAACTACAACTGTGGAAATATTTCCTTTATATCAGAATGAATCCATCACAATCCTCAATAATGTATAATTTCATGGAACTATGAGTCAGTACAAATGTTTTTTTATCCAATAGAAACTGATACAAAGTACCAGCTACTGTCCACTTGTTTTATTGTTGATCAGCTTAGAGGAAGCAATGTCACATTTTCAGTTCTCCTAGATGATGTCAAAGCTTGTACTTAAGCCTTTCTAAGTTTTGGTCAATTGTGTGCACTGGTGTTCCGCAGGAGCTTGAAAGTGGTTGGAATCAAATAAAGGTTCCACTTTGCTCATAGAAGCCTGTCTCTCCTTCTATTCAATCTAGTAGATTTCAGTTTGATCAAGAGCTTGAGCACTCTAAGCTTCCCTTGCCCATCACTGAATGGGCTGTCACAAAGAACATTTCTCTAAATACTTGAAAAGATACAGCATACATGAACATCTCCTCCACCAACTTCACAACTGCTCAATGTCTAATTCTTTTAATATATGTATCTGTAGTTCCTCTGAAGAAATATTGAAGTATATACATAAGCAAATGGATGGACAGAAAAACAAAATATTAATAGTGATTAATAATGAGAGAACTTATACCAAAGTGGTAATTTAATGTTCCATTGTTCTACATTAGTTGAAAATAATAACTATAAATATAATTCTATAACTTTGATAGAAAAGCAAACAAATAGAACCATAAACAGTACCCATGACACAGAGCAAAAATAAATCTTTGCTTTTACTAAGCCACAAATTTTAGAAGACAGAAAGACCTCCCATGCTCATAGATTAAAAGAACTAATGTTATGAGAATAAATATTTTCACAAAAGCCATGCATAAATTCAGAGTAGTTTTAGTAAAATTGCAGTTTTATTATTCCCAGGAATAAAAGACAAAACAAATTTATGGTTTATATGAAGAGAAAACACAAAATAGAAAAAAAATGAAATGTTTAGATAAATGAAAGGAATTTGAACATGCAGAATGAAGTAACCCAGGTCCACATGCAAAAATTCTGCATGTTCTCTTTCATATTGCATGGGAGTTTCAAATATTTAGATTTCTGGGTTTAAATTGGAATATCTATAGATACTGGGAGGATTGATCATGACTATGGAGAGGTGAATGCCTTAAAGGAGGAGAGGCTGTTGTTACTGCACAGTTGATATGAAAGTAGAGAGCAGGAATGCTTTGGATAGAAAGGCTTAAGCAAGGTTGAGGTGAGGAGATGGAGGGACAAGGAATTGAGGAAGAAGTGTTAACCAAAATAGTGTATTAAAAATGTGTTGTGACGCCAGGTGGTGGTGGTGTATGCCTTTAATCCCAGCACAGAGGTAGACATATCTCTCTGAGTTCGAGGCCTGCCTGGGTTGCAGAGTGAGTTCCAGGAAAGGCACAAAGCTACACAGAGAAACCCTGTCTCAAAAAACAAAACAAAACAAAAATATATATATATATATATATATATATATATAAATAAATAAAAAAAGTGTTGTGATACTTTATGATCTATTTGCTGTGGGTATCTTTCAGTGTAAATAAAATGCTGATTGGCCAGTAGCCAGGCAGGACAAGCAGAGAAGAGAATTCTGGGAAGTGGAAGGCTGAGTCAGAGAGATGCTGCCAGCTGCCGCCATGAGAAGATGTTAAGATACTGGTAAGCCAGGAGCCACGTGACAACTTATAGATTAATGGAAATGGGTTGATTTAAGATATAAGAACAGTTAGCAAGAAGCCTGCCACGGCCATACAGTTTATAAGTAATATAAGTCTCTGTGTGTTTACTTGGTTGGGTCTGAGCAGCTGCGGGACTGGCGGGTGAAAGAGATTTGTCCTGACCTTGGGCCAGGCAGGACCAGGAAAACTCCAGCTACAATTAAAAATAAGTTTTTTAAAAAAATCATAGTTTAAAGGAACATAACTTGCATTGTCAATAATGCTGCTTCTAGGAACAATGTGTAATTAAAAAAAAATCCCAGTGTCAGATATAAGATATCTAAGATATCTGCTTTTTAGTCATTCTTTGGTCAGAGGCCTCCTAAATGATTCAAGCTCTTGTCATTCCACTTGGGTGTTTACTAACAAGGTAATATAGATATTATGTCAAATATGCTGTGCATCTTGGTTGTAAGACATAGAGAAACTAGAACTGCTGTAAGCTACCTGATGGCCGGCATTCAAAACATAAGAAGGGGCTCTGTAGACTGCGGGGTGTCTGTTTGTGGGGCCCCTAGCAGTGGGATCAGGACCTATCCCTGGTGCATGAGCTGGATTTTGGGAACCTATTCCCCATGCTGGGACACATCTCCCAGCTTTGATGCAGGAGGAGCTTGGTCCTGCCTCAACTTGATATGCCATGCTTTGTGAATTCCCTTGGAGGCCTGCCCCTTTCTGAATGGAAGAGGAGTGGATGGGGTTGGGTCATGGGAGGTGGAGAGAGGGAACAGGAGGGGAGGAGGGGGGAAAAGTGTGGTTGGCACGTAAAATAAATGAAAAAAATCAGAGGTCTTAACCATCTGTGAAGCTTATGTACTACAACATCAACCTATTCAAGTCAGGTACTGTAAATCCAATAAAAAAAAACCCTATGGTAAGGAGGTCATAGTATTGGAGTGGGGGTATTAGTATTATGAAGCTACATGTTTATACCTAGAGACAATACCTCTTGTCAGACTTAACTAGAGAAGTCTCTTAGCAATAAACAGGAATGGCTGTGGTTTACAGCTGCTCATGAGGCTGAGAATAAGGGGCATTTAAGTATGCAACAGTATATAGGGCATTTATACCACCTCCTCCAAACCTAAAAGAGCATCCTGAAATGGATGCAGAAAAATATAAGAGTTGGAAGTTAAGGAGTGGGGGGGAGGCTAGAAAATGTCTCCTGGGCATGACATAGTCATTGCAATTATGAACTCTTAACAACACCCAATTGCCAGTATGGACCTGTAGAAAGCAGTCTATCAAAGTCAGTCATGGATGTTGGGGTGTGCCATAGAATCTGAGATATTCTTGCTGAAATATTGGCTATTGGTTGATTATGTAGTAAGAGGAATCATTGTGTTCAATGATGAATTAAACTGTGAGTTTACCAGAATGTGTTGAATAGCTCCAAACCCAAATGTTACACAGCTACCTTAGTCAAACAGAAGGGGTCCCAAACCAAACCAAAAGGCAGTAACATGAGAAGGGACTTACAGGAAGGAGGGGAGTGTGACAGGCACGAGAGAGAGAGAGAGAGAGAGAGAGAGAGAGAGAGAGAGAGAGAGAGAGAGAGAGAGAGAGAGAGAGGATAAGGACTGATTGTAATCTGAATCATGTATGTGAATGAAATTTCCAAAGATAAATGTAAATAATAAAGGTAGGAAAACACCGTCAAATCATCACATTTAACAACAAAGACAGTCCTTTTAACCTATCATAATTTAAATGTGGTATCAAAACAGAGCTATTCTAGGGTTACTCAAAATTTGAAATGATTAACTTTAAATTACATAAATATGTCTCCCTTAATAGAGAACCTAGATGCCTGTATTAAAATAAGCTCACAATGCAAATTAAAATGTTTTTATTGTTATACGTTAAAAAAAAACTTTTTGTAGGTGCAATAGCAATTATTGCTCGTTGAGAGCTTGCCTGGTGCCAAGAATCACGCTAATTGCTTTATATTTGTTAATTTCCTTCAAAGAATTTCATAATGGAAATGCTATTTTTATCTCAGTTTAAAAAATGGGAAAAGCAAACTCCACTGAGATTTCTTTGCTTAAGGAAAGAAAAATATCTACTAAATGAGAACTAGAAGTTTGTTAGGTAGGGTGGTTTTGGAGGATATATGCTTAAGTCTTTGACAACCACTTATTAAAATTTTATGAAGTCATTGGATAATATCAAAACATGAACTAGCTACAATAAATTATTAAAATTACTCTTCTGACTTGTATAATTATTTTTATTTTTAGGCTACATGAGATGTGCCCAAAGAGAGATGAGGAGGTATCATATTAATAGAAGGAGTTACACATTGGTCAAATATATATGCATATCAATATATACATTTGTGTTATCTATGTATATATATTTATATGATTAGCTAAATATAAGCAGCTGACAACAAAGCTTAGATATATATTAATTAACAATAAATGTTTTGCCTGTCTGCAGCCCTCTTCTGTGGGGTCCTTAGGTCCCCCAAGAAGGGAGACCTGGAACCCAGAAAAGGTAAGAGCCAGTTCCATAGCCTCCCTTTTTCTGGGGAGACAATCAGACGCAGCAGGGAGCCAAGTCAGGCAAGGATTCATTTATTTAAAAACAACAAGCTCTTTTTAAAGCATAAAGAAAACAAGACAGGGGGTGGGGCAAATGTCCCATTGGGCTGACCAGCTTAAAGCTTACCCAATCACATGCCTAGTCTACAGTATTTACAGTGTTGTCTATGAGGAAATCATGTACTGACTTCATCTTTCTTGATCTGAAGCTCCAATTATATATATATATATATATATATATATATATATATATATATATATATAAATATATTGTAAATAACTTGGGTTCCACCCTCTACACTTTCCCTGGGGGCCAGCTTTACTAACATCTGGCTCCATAGGCACTTCCCCCACACTCTTCCTAAATGCAAAACTGTGTTGATATATCTTTGTGTTTCAACTATAAATACGGCCTACCAATTACAGAAGATAAAGGTATAGACAACTTAGTTTCGTGTTAAAAATATTTTCTAAGGCTAGAGAGATGACTCAAGGGGAAAAGCTTTCGCCATGAAAAAAACGGCAAAGCTGGACTCCCCATGGGAGACCTTGCCTTGTTGGAGGACAGGATGGGGGGTGGGTGGGTTGGGACAAATAAAGCAGAAAAAAAAAAAAAAAAGGAAAAGGACAATGCAAGTTCCATTCACGGAAGTCTCACGAAGGTGGAAGGAGAGAACCTACTCCTGATATCTGTTCTCTGATCTCTGTACATATGTCCTGACATGGACACACTTCTGTCTGTCTGTCTGTCTCTCTCTCTCTCATACATATACACCATAAATACACTCATACAGAAATTTAAAAATAAAAAAGTCCTTACTACATTATTTTGATTTATGTTAATTAACTAATTTTTATTATACTCTCATGTTATTATGGGAGTGCAAATGTCATAACATCTTATTGCTAGTACATGCTAAAATAACATGATTTGAGAGGGGTCAAATGTTAATATTACCTGGAAAGAAGAAATACCCATTTTTTTTTGTTGTTGTTGTTCCTGGAATTTCTTCTTCAAATTTCATCATAGAAATGAGCCTCTTCACCATTTTTATCATTGGTTCACAAATGTAAGCTGTTTCTCATCTTATTAATGTCAGCCTAGATATGTATAAGTCCTAATATTACTGATAAGGACAATTACACAAAACCCTATATATTTATGATTGTTTCTATTATTTTAACCTTTACTCTAGACTTTCTGCTTATTTCATTTGTCCTGTTCTGATGTGCTTGTTTTTTATTTTATCTTATAGGTTATTTTATTTAAAAAGTAAAAAGATGTTTTCAGTTTATCTCCAACATTCTATAGCATTAAATATTTCCATAGCCAAGGAAAATAGACAGCGTCAGTATCATTTTTTTTAAAAAAAGGTAGTATTTTACATGAATGCTATCATCTATGTAGTTTAAATATGTGTATTTTGTAATAAAAACAATTAGAAGTTAGATATCTAAGCCAAAATTTTTCAACATATTGGATAACTGCAGAAACTAAATTATGACGCCAATTTATTGAATTATCGTTATCAACATTTACTTTAGATAAGAACATTTATGAAAATATAGCATGTTTTATAAGGAAAACTCAATATAAATGATTAATATGGAAAACACAATGCAATATAGTTTCCATAGTAACATAGACATGTATGCTATAGTAAACTAGATGAATTATTGTAAAGTACATTAATCCATAACACCAAGAAAGCAAGTTTGTAAGGAACATTAATAGTGTCTATTAAGTACTAAATTTTAAGGTAGAATAGAACTCTTTTGATGCTGACTTTCAGTTTGAGAAAGAATCAAGTCAAACAAATGAACGGCTGATGTCCATGAGACCCTGTGTTGTGCTTCAACTTTGGTTGCTGATTGTGAGGGAAGAGAACGAGGGTGAAAGTCTCATCACTTATTTTCGATCACTTTCTCTCCCTGAACAGCATGACTCAGCCATAAAAAATTACTTTACCTAATTTTCTTTAGTCTACTAAAAACAACAACAAAAGAAAATTCCTTCCACATACCTTTACTTTTCATCAATACCCCACTGCCCAACCAACTCTGACAGTCTCATCCTCACAGATGATGAGGATTTTCATATCATGCAACAAGAGCAAAAATTTAGCATTCACAAAATTCCCTTTTCCTGCTTGACAGAGAAGAGACTCTGCTCAATAAATACAACAAAACTAAAGATATACAACTTAAGGAAACTTTTGCAAAATAAATGAGAGGCCTTAAGGGTATGCAATTAGAGTAATTTCTAAGACATTCCTAGTGGGGCCAAGAGACACCATGGGGGCACAATGGTCATTAGACAGACAGACAGCTCCTGATCAGAGGTTAATGATAAAGCTTTGAGTCAGAGCTCAGTGGATGGGCTGAAGACAAGCCTATCCCAAGGGTGCTTGATGTTGTGATGGGAAGAAAGGCAGTCTCCTCTCAGCAATGCAGAGTAAATATGATGGAGTAATGCCTAGGAAATACATAGGACTGCATGGGACTCACCCTAAATAAGAGACACATACGGCCTAGGTAGAAGGAAAAGCAGTACTTTCTTAATTATTTAAATACAGATATAAGTCTTTTCAGATATCTTAGTGAATAAAGGCCATTGGCACCATGCCTGGTGACCTGACTTCAATACCTTGGCCCCGCATGGTGGAAGAAGGGAGCCAGGTCCACAGAGTTGTCCTATGACCTCCATATGCTAGGTTTTGTATATGAATACTACACAGACACACACACACACACACACACACACACACACATGCACACACACACATACACACACACACACATTTACACACTAGAGAGAGGAATGAATGTAATAAATTAAAAGAAAAATAAGAAAATAAAGCACAGCTTCATAGCTGATTAATAAATGATAAGTAGTAATTTTGTATTTGGTGTCAGCATTAAATTTTTGTTTGTGAATATCATTCCAGATCATTTCCATAAATAAAAGATTTTCTTATAGCTATTTTAAATAATAGCAAAATTATACATATGGTACGACTGGTTATGACTGAATTCCTAACAATAATCTTGAATGTTAGAATTTAGAATGATGAAAGGGACTTTTCTCCTATATTATTTAGAGTGTATAAATAGTTCTCTATAATTTTGGAATCGATAAAAAGAACATATATTAGTAATTACAAAAATCAAGTGGTAGGGAAAGACATGTTTAACAGATGCACCACTGCCATCTCCAATAATAGAAGGTACCAGAGCATGAAACTGCTGTATCCCAAGGCTCTTAGACAGCAAGGACTCCCAGTTCTGCAAGACTCTGCATTGCATCTTGCAAAAGAGGAAGGCTAGTTTTGCCTACCTTCAACAACTTATATAATCCTGAACTGGGCACAATGGCTGTGAATGATTAAAAGTCAGGTGCTAAAAATGAAATCTCTAGAGAAGTCTCACTTACTTAGAAGAAAAGTAAACAGAAGCAAAACTCAACGTTATAAAGTTTCCTCAGATAAATAGCAGATGGCATTTCCTACCTGGTCTAGGTTAACATAGAACAATAGCAATCAGCATCTTGATGGCAAACCTGGGGAAATGGCTGTAGGTCAGTCTTCAACAAAATCACTCTTAATTAGAATGATAATCATGCAGTGACGACTGAAAGCTAAAAATAAGAAGGAATGTACAAAAAATGTTTTGACATTTAGTAGAATTTGTTCAACCAGGAAGTTCAGGTTGTTTTGGTTATTGTTTTTTTGTTTTGTTTTGTTTTTTTTTTTCATCTTTCCTTTTAGATAGAGTAGAATCTCACACAGAAGCATATATTAGTTCCTTGACTCCTTGGGTTTCAATTCTTTTTCTAAAGTCCTTTAGATTCAAAGCTCTAGTCAATTTACTTACTTCAGATCCACACTTGATGAGCTGGCTCTAATGCTGTTGTGACATCATCATGTATAATAGCTATAAATATGGGTGGTATAGAAGCGGCTAAGCATTTAAACAAAACACTTGGATCCATATCACAATTGAAGGTGAGTCTTTGTCCTTCTAAAGACGCTTAGATTCTACCATCATGACTGTTTCTCTGGAAAACCAGAAAAATTATGTGGGTAACATACATTGTGAAGGGATACTGGCAAAGCCATCCCCACATATCCAAGGCAGCTCATGTTTGACCACATGGAGCCATGCCAGAGTGGGAACTACAATATCCAAGTGCAAGGTGGAAACCTTTCATACTGCATTATGGTTTAGAAAGCTTATTAACTTAACATCTAATTTCAAAATATCTCTGTGTCAAGTATTGCACATCATTGTTATAAATTTCATTAAACAATTGATCACATCTTCCAACAGATACCACAAGGGCACTGACTTTGAACAAACAGGCAATGCAAGAAGATGATCTTGAAGTAAGAACTCCAACTACAAACTGACAATGCCACTTTTCATCATATTGTAAACAAACAAGTGTATGTTTTCATCATACTGTAAACAGATAAGTGGGGTTCTTTCTATGGTCTATTTTATGAGAGGATATAGCATATTAATAACATATCAAAGTATCATTAAATAAAAGAAATATCAATCTATTCCCAAGTGCCTACAAATTCAAAGGTTCAATAATGAGAATATGTGATATAACTTTTTAACCTCAAATATCTGTTAATAATTTTCCTGTTCATCAATAATGTGCTATCTTAGATCCATACTTAAAGCCATGTTTTCCAAAATTTTAAGAATTGGCTTTTCTTTAATGTTTTAAATACATTAATAGAAGAGAAAACTAAACAAAACAAAATCTTTACTGTGCAATAGTGGCAGATCATGGCTCTCTAGGCTTTAGCTTTTCTCTTGCAGAGCATTATGCAGTAAAAAATATACTTAACAATACATTCTGAACCTTCATTTTATTTCTAGGCAAGCAGTAACTGCTCTCATCACTTTCCTGATAGCAATAATAAGCCACAACTTCCATATCCTTGCCATGAACTATTAGCAATCACTTTGAACAGCAGCCTGTTCAGTTGAGTAGGTAAGCCACAGCAGGCTTTGAGGAGAGTGGCCAATAATCAGCAGGTTTATTGGATCTGCCAGCAGGTAAATTATTTTAAAGCTTGAGCCTGCTGGGATTTTGTTCTCTGAAGAGTCTGTTTGTGTTTTGACTTTGCTACATCTTTTGTAGTAGTGCATTTCGCATTAGCGCACACCAGCCAGAAATTCTGACACCAAGATCAGAGGGAGTTAATTACTCACCAGTAGGGGTCATTACCAGTGAGCTTGCACTTAACACTGGAGAAATAGGAATTGACAGTTGTAATTATGTGGTTGCAAGGAAACCAATCTTGGGAGTGTATTTTCAGAATTTGGACTTTCATGCATTTATTTATTATATAAAAGTTAGTTGACTTAAGGAAAAACATCTTCAAATGCAACAAAGTGGTAAATTAGGCTGTTGACACTGGAGAATAAATGAGAAAAAGAATAATTAACTGAATGTATTTTTTCTGACTCATATAATTTCTTAAGCAATATTGAGCCTGGCTTCATAATAGTGCTTTCTAATTGTAATTGCTGATAGTTGCAATTCTTTGTGATTTGCTTTGTACTGGGCATTTCTATGTAGTATATATTGCATCTAATTCTTACAAAAAAAATCTCATTCGGGACATTACCCTTTCCACAATTCAGTACTGGAAAAAAATGATTATGTTCTTGTGTAAGTAACTTTCTGATAGCACAATTAGTTAACACTGAACTTGTCCTAAACATATGGTGATTGGTGACCCAAAATAATAGGTGATTTTTAAACACTCCCTAAGTATCATGATATTGGACTTCTATTTGATGATAACTATCGTGTCACTGTCTTATAAGCAATATAATATGACTTTATGAAAATCAAAACTCAACTACATCTAAATCAAATTATAAGGTCTTCATTAACTGAAAAAAAGTAAACTAGAGTTGATGAAAAAGCTTATCATGATTATCAAAGTGTTAGTTTATTTTTAAATCTTCCTGTGCTAGCCACAACTATCTCTTTGTTTGAGGATATTGAGGTAAAATTTTATAAAATGATATCAATAATCCAAGTATATAGGACTCTAGATCATGTTCCGCAAAAATGAAGAACAGCTGTGAACTTTGTACTACTTGGGAGTGTCTCTATACACATGGGAAAACCATTGGCACTTACTCTTATCTAGAATATTTGTATGACCATGGCCAAGGGAGTGAAACTGAGCTGCATAGTTTAGATTGGTTCTGATCCAGACATGAGAAAGTCTTAATAATTTTATAAAACTACCAAATGGCTTATGTAAAAAGCAAGAGTAGCAACTGCAAAATCCCATGAGGAACTTGCAGACCAGGTTTACACTTAAGTTTTATTCAGCATTTAACAGGTAAGCATGCAGATCTTAGACAAAAGAGGGAGCATGAGGCAACTCAGTTTTAAATAGCTAATCTGGACATTGTGTGGGAGTAGGAGTTTTGAAGATAGGAGCAGGGAGTCTGTTAATCACAGGAAAAGTCTAAATAGGGGTAATAGTCACCAGAATTTTGTCAATGGATAGAGAAAGACTAGAAAGTAGATTAAGATACATGTAAAGAGAATCAGGATGCTTTTTTATATACAGATACCTTCTTTTATAGACCATTTTGAACAAATGATATTGATAAGAAATTGTGTCTAACAAATTACTTAGAGTTTTCAGGAATTTTTGAAGAAGGGATAAAAATATTAGGAAAGTTCTTGGGAGAAAACTCAAATGGAAAATAAACTACTCGCCTATTGAGAATTACCTTCCCACACTAAGCTAATTAATAGAGATTTAGCTTGATTGCAGACAAGAATATCTTGAACTTTGAAGAAAATGCCTACGTCTCACTACATAGATTAAAGTCCTGACTCCACCTACAATTTCTAATAGGACTTCCATAGTTGGTAGCAGTAAGGGTACTCAGTGTCCTGCATTTGTGTTTATGGCAGTGTGAACCAAAAGTCTAATAGCTGGTGGCCTTCTGCTAAGATATATTGATAAATTCAGACAGAAACAAAATTGGTTAGACTTACATTAGTGTTTCCTCCACAAAAGATCTTTGGTAGTTAGGGACAATAGTCTTAAAGTTGTATTTAAGTCATTCTGTAAAGAAATACAAGTATTGGTATTTAAACACCAAATTATTTTAATATTATTTTAAAGGATATTTGCTGAGCATGCATCAAAGGATTGTTGCTGACAGCTAGTGCCATTTATTAACTCTACCAAATATAGAATCATCTGGAAAATAGGGCTACTGAGCATATGCCTGTGGAGTTTTCTTCATTATATTAATAATATCAGAGAGGCTCACCCATTGTGTGTGCTACTATTCACCATCAGGTATCTTGAACTATATATATGGAGACAAGGAACTAGAGGGTAGCACATATTCACCCACCCACTCCTTCCTTCTTTCCTTCCTTCCTTCCTTCCTTCCTTCCTTCCTTCCTTCCTTCCTTCCTTCCTTCCTTCCGTTCTTTCTTTTTTGATTTTTGAGACAGGGTTTCTTTCTGTAGTTTTGGTGCCTGTCCTGGAACTCGCTCTGTAGACCAGGTTGACCTCAAACTCACAGAGATCCACCTGGCTCTGCCTCCTGAGTGCTGGGATCAAAGGCATGCACCACCACCTCCCGGCTCACCCACTTCTTTCTTCCTGACTGTAGATGTCATGTGAGAGTTGCTTCAAGGTCTGGATGCCTTGAATTTTTCACTATGATGAAATGTATCTTGAACTGAACTGTGAGCTAACATAAATCCTTTCTCCTTATTTTTTTCAGAATAATTTATCACAGCAAATATTAAGTCAGAAAGGATCATCATTCAAGAGATTTGTAGATTAGTAGGATATGGGCAAAAAAGATAGTTAGACTATTTCTCCCTTGGATGAAAATAGAATTATTTCTCCAAAAGAAATTGCCACTGTGACTCAGTGATCACAAGTACAATCTCTTCAATGTAAAAATTCACTAATATTATTGAGTGAGTATTCAAAAGATGTCTATTATCTTTGTATTTAAAGCTCATTGGCATTAGAGTCAATTACACCAGCACAGCTAATTTGATTTATACTGCACTCAAGGTAGATTACAGACCATTCTAGAAGCTTTTCTTTCTCCTCTTCTTAATATTTTAAAAATCAGTACAAAAAGGAATGTACTATTTGATAGGATATAGTGATAGAGCTAATAGAAACAGATTGTTTGTGATACCAGTTTACAAGAGAAATGAGCCCTTTTTGGAAAAAAAAATAAACTAAAAAGCTTTATCCCTAAATTTAAAATTAAAAAAGATGAGTGACATAGATCTCACTCCCCATCATCTGTTGTCCCCTCATCTTTTTTTCAGACTCAATGAAATGGTCATTTATATGTACTAAAGGATAAGGCTCACATATTAACTTAATCATAAGTAAAGGAAAGAAGAACAACAGCATCTTCTCAGTAGGATAATTTTCTTATATGACCAAAATGATTTGCAGCCTTCTTCTTGTGATTCTACCAGATATAACCCCTGGAGTGATTTTTTTTTTTTAATATAGGCAAATATAGTCTCTTATAAGTCTCAATGTTTGTGTTGGTTTGATGAGAATGGCCCTATTGGCTAATGTATTGAATACATGGTCCTCAGTTGTAGAAATGTTTGGGAAGGACTAGAAAGCATGGCCTTGTTGAAGGAGGTTTGTTATTGGGGGCGGGCTTTGAAGGTTCAAAAGACATGAGCCATTACCAGTCTCTCTCCTCTCTCTCTCTCTCTCTCTCTCTCTCTCTCTCTCTCTCTCTCTCTCTCACAGTCTCTCTCTCTGTGTGTGTATGTTTGTGTGTGTGTGTGTGTGTGTGTGTTTGTCTGCTCTTTGTTGATTTTCAATATATAAGATCTGATACTGCTCCAGCATTATGCCTGATTTTCTGATACTATGTGATGGTTATGGACTTTCGACCTCTGAAATTGTAAGCCCTCCATAAACAATTTCTTTTATATGATGCTTTCAGCATTGTGGCTTATCACATCAGTAGGAAAATAAATAAGACAATGTCTTTTGGAAAAATTCTCTGCTGTGGAAAATAATTCAATACCAGTTAAGCATTCTTTTCTTTTGCCATAGGCCCAAACAGCTTTATTTATTATCCAGTGGGAGCCACACATATTCATAGTGTACAGAAAGACATCCCACAGAACTTCTCTTTTACTATCTAATCAAAAAAAGAAGGTTTTAACTTTAGCATAGAAAAATTATATATAACACAACAGTTATCAAGCAAGAATTACAGTTATAATATCTAGTCTATTTGTATTTGGAGAAATTAAA
Organism: Peromyscus leucopus; assembly: GCF_004664715.2. Classification (NCBI taxonomy): domain Eukaryota; kingdom Metazoa; phylum Chordata; class Mammalia; order Rodentia; family Cricetidae; genus Peromyscus; species Peromyscus leucopus. The sequence continues at coordinate 17,012,814 of NC_051078.1, read as the reverse complement.
GAAAATAATCTATCATCTATCCTATATTTGTGAGTCCAAAGTTTCATATCGAATCTTTTATTACTAAGGAAAATTTTAACTATGTAGTCTTCAACTACATCAAAGACCCCAGAAGGATACAATATCACCTAAGTAAAAAGGAAGTACATTGCAAGCAACTTACATAATTCTAGAAATGACAGAGACATCTGGCTGCCTGGACAATCATCCAAAGTTCCTCTGTAATGTTGGGGCTTCTATCTTTAGCCTACAGGCCTAGAGCCTCTGGCATACCTTTCAGTGAAGCAGAAAAATTTAAGGAATGTTCCACCCATTCTCGCAAAGTTTGTCAGTCGATGTACCCCATGTCCTGTTTGTTTGGATGTCTGGCAGTTTCTTCTGTGAAGGAACCTGAAGAACTATCTCGTCTTACAAAGTTCAGTGGTCACCTTCCTATGGGTCTCCATGTCTAGTTTATAAAACATAGCTTCAAGCAGTCAAGGCAAAGGCACTTTTTTTTTTGCCCAGTGGCTAACTTTTGCCACAAAGAAAGCAAACTCCATAATGAGTTTCTTTGATGCCCACCATCCTCTTTGAAGTGATTGATGCTGCCAGTTAAGCATTCTTAAGAGAAGCAATGACCAAATAAAAAAGAGAAAGCATCACCTCCAGAGTTTTTGTTTTCTTAGAATAATATCAAGAGAAACCCTGTCTTGAAAAACCAGAAAAAAAGAATAATATCAAAATATATTGAATTCTTCTTATATGTACAAAATCATATTGATACTGGAGTCTATCTTGTGTTAGACTGAAATAATTTATGTTGCATTAGATTGATGTAAGATTTATTGAATTGCTTTTGCTTCTATAACTAATGTTTAAAACTTTATCATAAAATTTGAATGTTTTCTATTAAAGTTCATTATTGAATACCATCAAGATGTAAGAAAACAAAGGTTCTGGTATAAATAAAAGAGATAATGCCAAGGTGTTTCCCAATATTGAATAATAAAACTGTCCCCTCTGTCACAGTGTTCCCTGTTTCAAAGAATATTAAGTCATGTGTATTTTAATTGAAAAATAACTAAGAGATATTTCCATTAAATAGCATGACAGTTTTAATCATAGTTTGAATTCAGAGAAATCTCAAAATACTTGTCTGATAATTCATAGACATAAAATAGACACTTCATGTGAAATAGATTTTAGATCTTTGTCTTTCATTTAAGTGTCCTTTTTTCATTTAAAATTATCTTCTATGGGTTATATGACTAAAATATGGAGTATTTAAAAATAATATAGAACAGAAATGGTATATGCTGTGGGATGGTCTGTATGTCAAATTTCTGTGATTGGTCAATAAATAAAAACTGATTGGCCAGTGGCAAGGCAGGAAGTATAGGCAGGACTAACAGAGAGGAGAAAGGAGAGAACAAGAAGGCGGAGGGAGTCACTGCCAGCCGCTGCCATGACAAGTAGCATGTGAAGACGCCAGTAAGCCACGAGCCACATGGCAAGGTATAGATTTATGGAAATGGATTAATTTAAGCTATAAGAACAGTTAGCAAGAAGCCTGCCATGGCCATACAGTTTGTAAGCAATATAAGTCTCTGTGTTTACTTGGTTGGGTCTGAGCAGCTGTGGGACTGGTGGGTGACAGAGATTTGTCCTGACTGTGGGCAAGGCAGGAAAACTCTAGCTACAGGTATGTCAGGAAGTGAATGCTTAACAGTAAATTTTTGGTGACATGAAAATAATTGATGTTCTCAGTAAATACTTCACATCCAGAGAAAATAGTTTGAAAGTGTAGGGATGCAGATAGGTAATGGGATTTAAAACCAAGCGATGTTTAATAAAGAGTAGAATATTTAACTTGGAGAGATAAAAGAGGACAAGCACGATTTTCTTATTTTTTTCTTGATTTTTTCCACATTTTCTTCTCTTACATGCTTATAATTGATTTGATTTAAAAGCAAAAGAGAAAAATGCAAGTGTATTGGATACATGAGAAGCAATGAGACAAATTGTGCCAAAATAATAAAACAGATGAGTCAAAATTCAAAGTAGCAGCAAAATATCCTTAAGTTGGATGATAGATTTCATGATATGTGAGAACTGAGAAAAAGATCAAATATCAATAATAACCAAAGTAATACCATTTAAAATACAAGATACTATTTAGGAACTAGAAACAAAGCAGTGATACAGAATCAAATATTTTGGGAAGAAAGAGAGACAGAATGTCAGTGTATGATTTCAGAAACATTGCTGAGCTTTTTAATTGCTCAAGTTTATGGTAAATAAAAATAAAAACAAATGATGTCAAAATTAAGCCTTTTTCAATGTAACTGTTATTCTTATCCTTTGAGAGATGTTTCATCATATTTGAGCAGAGTACAAAGTCCCAGTTTATTGACATGTATGGGATGACATCATCATACTCAACAAAATTAAAATTAAAAAAAATTAATACATACTGGTATTGTGTATCAAACTGCTATGTCCTGGCTAGTTTTATGTCAACTTTACACAACCTAGAGTCATCTGAGAAGAGGGAACCTCAATTGAGAAAACACCTTCCAAAGTTCCAGTTCTCGGGCATTTTCTTGTTTGATGAACGCTAGGAGAGGGCCCAGCCCTTGGTGGGTGTTACCATCCCTAGGCTTATCATCCTGGGTTTATATAAGAAAGCAGACTGAGCAAGCCATGAAGAGCAAGCCAGTGAGCAACATCCCTCCAAGGCCTCTGCACCAGCTCCTGCATTCAGGTTTTGCCTTGTTTGAGTTCCTGTTCTGAATCCTTAGATGATGAACTGTGATGTGGTATAAGCCAAATAAGTCCTGTCCTTCCCAAGTTGCTTTGGCCATGGTGTTTGATGACAATAGCAAACCCAACGAAGACAAATAGAAAGTATGACAACCATGTGGAGCAGAAGAGATTGTTATGAATTGTGGGATATATGAAATTTAACTTATTTTTATTGTTTTTTTATATTGGATGTGATCAAGTTATTTTTTTAATTAAAGACAAAAGAGAAAACAAAATTCAAGTATAAGACAAATGTTGAAAACCAGTTTTAACTTTTAGGGAAACCTTTCTGAAAATAAAACAAAAGAATAGATAAAAAACATTATGATACTGAAAGATTAAATTATCAGAAGATTGCTAAAACAATCAGTAAACACACATTACTATGCTACTGCTTCTACTTTTTGTTATCAAAATTAAGTACCTAAAATGTTAGTTATATGTGTTGAAATCAATTCTGCTTTTATGTGCCACTTGGACTACTATTGGTGACCAAAGACAATACATAATCATCTATGACACAAATTAGAAACTGGTAATGGACTTCGTTTAGGCTCTCTTTGGGATGAAGGAAGCATATTAAAACATCTTCCTCAGTCAATTATTGCCTATAGTCTGTGTTCCTTCCTTGGAATAAAAATTAGACTTCTTCCTGTCCTCACGTATTCTTCCTGTGAGTCACAGCAGCTTGGTAATATAATGTATTCCAGCCTCCACTGACTTTGAAATTTTTATGTTATACATTGACCAAAAAGAAAATCTAAACAGACACAATGACAGACCACTTCATGGCTGAGAATTTTAAAGATTTTATAAGTTCCTGTTTGATTGTAACTGCTTGGCCCTTTCCCCAACAATAATTCAAAAAGCACATTTTTTCAGATTGTGTCTTTCAATAAAGACTTGTGAATCAGGTGTGCTGTGTGACCTATAAGCAGGCCAAACAGAGTCGAGCCCATCTAAGGTTAGCAGAGTTCAGCTTAGTGCAGGAAGAGACTTGCAGAATCATCTGAGAAAATGTGTTTGGAAGAGAAAAAAATCACAGACCTGGGTGCCTTTTATGAAGCGCTATTGTAATAAAAGTCGGATATTTGCTCCTTGGCTTGACCTTTTCATAGAAAGAGACAAATAAACACACATGCACTATATATCCATATTATGAATTGTTTATATAAATCTGTGTGTGTGTTCACATTCACATATTTAAACCCATAGACAAAGATAGAACCATATTTAGTATGGATTGTCAAAAAATGTTCAAATTTACCATGAAAAAATATCTACAAAATGGATATCAACCTTTTTGATTTTGAGATCTTACTGGGGTAGCTAGCAATAAGCAATTTCCACACTTTCCTAGGATGGCAGATGGCAGTGTTGAGGGACAGTTTTCAATCATACAGATGATTATGAAAGCTAGCACTAACCTCTACAGTCCACATGTTGCTTAGCTTATGATGCTTTGTAGGCCAGATATATTAATTACACTTTTGACTGACCATTTCTTCAACTTCTGATGTGCTAGCATAGGTAATACAATTTTTTTGAAGAAGAGTCATCATGACACAAGGCAACTAGAGACCATGACCAGAGATCTAAGTATAATTAGGCATTCTAAACAAAAGTCTGTTAAGCATTGTTGTGAAGATTAATTTCATATTAATACTCTGATATGTATTCTTGATGTCCTTTTCTGGGAAATAACTTAAAAAGATAGTAATAAAGGTACTCAACACCTTTACCTAATTCCTTAATGTCCCTAGCTACTTCGAGGAGAAAGCTCCAACCACATTGCTTCCAAGATACCATAGCTACTTTACTTCACCCAGTATTGTTGTAAGGACAAACTCCAAAAGCAATTAAAACTGCAGCTACAAAGGCTTCTGGAGAAGTCCCTACTCCAGCCCAAACTACTTCAGATTTACTTTGAAGTTGGTTACTGTCGATATAGGTCAAATGTAGGTGAGCTGCCTAGGTGAACTCTGTATAACCTATAACTCAAAATACAGCTTATTCTCATTGACTTTTAATATCTCAGCAGGTAGCTTGTGATGGGTGCAATAGGAAGCCTGTGTGTGTTTGTTCTTTCTGTAGGACCTATGCTTGGTGAAGCTGTTCTATGATTAATTCAGATTACCATATCTGATTTTTATACTACATCCATGCAATTAATTACCTCTTTCTTTCTCCATCACCATAATACTCCAATCACTTCCTTTTTTAATTCTATTTTTAGTTGAATATATATTTTTCTTCATATAATATATTCTGATTGCCAATTTTACTCTACACACTACAACGTGGCATGCGGATCCAGTCTCTGTGAGCTTATATGTGTTTCAGTCCCATTGTGCGTAAAAGGTTTTATTTCCTGGGTGTCCTCCAACCATTCTGGATCTTACAATCTCTCTTTCGATCTCCTTTTCATCATGGTTTCTTTGGTCCAAGGGGAGAGATTTAATGTAGAAATCCCTTTTAGGACTGTGTGTTCCAAGGTTTCTCACTCCAGTTGTAGATCTCTGTGATTGTTCCCATCTACTGCAGAAAGGAGCTTGTCTGAGGATGGTGGAACAAACCATTGATCTATGAGTATAGCAGAGTATCATTAGGAGTCATTTTATTGTGACTTTAAAGTCACTTCTTAATTCAACTGGAGAACATACTCAGTTGCTGCTACATGGTGTTGCAAAATTAAGCCCATTAAGAAATTTCTAAGTGATCTTTTGCCAACTTAAGGCTTTTACAGACAGAACATTCTGGGTGGGTGTGAAGCCAGCACCAACAATTTTAGTAGGGAAAGACTTATTAAGGTGAGGAGGGTAAGAGATGAAGAAAGGCAGTAGCATCAGAGACGATGAACGATAATGGAAGTGTAGAGAAGAAAGTGAAGTGGGGGGAGCAAGTATGAAGAAATCAGGAGGCTATGAAGACTGAACTCTCCAGTCACTGGAATAATTCTAGCGAGCTATCAAACTCCCCTGACTGGATTCTCATTACCCAGTACTTGATAGCAATAACACCAACCACAACTAAATGCTAAAAGTCTCTATACCTAGGTTTGGGAGCAATAGTAGTAGTCACTATCTGCTGTCGAAAGTAATGACTCTTGTGAGATTTGGATTGCTGGGCACTGAATGCAGGACTATAGACAATCAAGGATCAAGACACTATGCCTCTGATACTAGAGTCTAGACTGTCCATCTCTGATGTCCTTTGCTTGTTTTTGAGATTATTTTTCCTTACAGTATTTTCCCTTTTCCTTCTTCCCTCCGAACTCTTATACCTTTTCCTGCTCTCCTTCTAATTCATTTAGCTGTAAGACTCTACCATTCAGTACCCAGAGCTGTAACTTCCATGTCTAACCTATGGACTCATGGCATTCAACTCATGGGACAACCAACACTAAGGAATCACTGTCTGCCTGTTCATGATTTCCATCTGGATAACATAAAAGAATCCCAGCCACATAGACTGAGCAGATAGATTATAGATATAGTGTAAGAGACGATTGAATGGAAAAATTTAAAAAAACCTGAAATTCCTTCTCTACTACATGTAAAGGTTAATTTTAAGAATGTAGACTAAATATGAAATATTAGATTACTGGATAGTTGCAAATCCTTGTAAAATGTGATTAATACTTTAATATATATATATATATATATATATATATATATATATATATATATGGTCTCATTGCCCAGAGAATCTTGGGCTCCCTATGCTTGAGAATAACCTTGAACTACTGTCTTTATATATATTGCTTAATTTCTTGAATTATCTGTGTGTCATTATTCATGTTTATTTTCAGTTAATATTAAACCTATTTTTGCTTAGTAATGTTTAATTTTAAATTTTTAAAATATTAATTCCCCCAAATAAAGATTTTTTTCAAACTCTCACAACTCCAGAATGAATCAATTCTTGAAATGTAATGTTTTAATGTTTATTCAATGTTGACATTCTACATTGGACAATTGTTGATTATTAGACACTCATATGACTTATCTACACAAAAAAATTACAAGGCTCTATTTTCTTGACAAGTGTAGTTTTCTTCTCAGACCATGTAAAAAATGCAGTTTTGGTTCCCTAACTTGTTAAAGCAGAAACACTTTGGTTATAGTTTTCTTCACTTTCTAAAACATTTGAGAAAAAGACTGTTGTGAATTCTAAGTTTAGGAAGTAAATATGAGGAGCCCTGCTTTTCTAGAAAAATTATCACTTAATTTTGTGTAGTACACAATTAGATGGTGTTCCTTGATTTGAACTTTATTAGATAGCCAAAAGGAATTATTCCCACTAAGCGCCATGAAGTTTAACTCTTGAACCACTCATTTTTCCTAGCATCAAAGTGGACTGGAATAGATTAAAGGCAAATCCCAGACTTTAAGAAATGCCTCATGACTGCCTCTTTCTGACCTGAAGACAGTGATATATGACTTCTTCGATGAAAGAAATTTTCTGTTCTCTCTGCTCATGAACTGGCTACCTTTTTATTTGAAAATATGAGTGGTTAATGTTAGCCTTCCCTGACTTTGACACCCTTGCTTGAGATTAGTGATGACCAAAACTTCAGATACTTTTCTCTATATTTCCAATTGACTAAGTTTTGAAAAATCTGATGTATATTTGTATGTATGAAGTCAACAGGCCTTGATGAAATAGAAAAGTTTAAAAGATTCATTTATTAAAAAAATCATAGGTAAAAGCCATTAATAAAACACCTGTGAAATTAGGACATGATAAACTCCTGATTTACTTTAATTTTCACTTTTTATTATTGAGATTTTTATATGCATCTAATATGTTTGATCAAATCTCAATACTGATTCCTCAAGCATAGGACCTCCATGAGTCTGTACCAGCTCCTCTGATTATATATTATGGCTTCCTGTTTACTGTTTTTATGGGACTCTGAGTGTATTAAGGAGTGGGTCTCTGATTCTTATGCCTTCTTTTGGGCACTTTCCCTTCTGCTGGCTTGCCTTGTCTAACTTTGAAGTGTTAGTTTTTGTTTTATCTTACTGTATTTTATTGTGTGATATTTGGTTGTTCTCTTAGAATCCTGTTCTTTCTAATAAGAGACAAAACAGGAGTTGTAGCATGAATCTTAAAAGGTCTTATTAATAAAAACAAACCTGGAGCCAGGTATTGGGGTGAACGCTGGAAGATCAGTGAAGCAGAACAAGCCATAGCCACCTCACATCGCCAATTTCTCAGCTGATCTTTTTTCCTTAGACTGGAAGCCTCTCAGGCCTCATCCAGAATGAATGTCAGCTGAACTATTGATCAAAAGCTTAAAAGCTTAACCAGCTCTAGTTCCCGGTTTTCATGCCTTATATACCTTTCTGCTTCTTGTCATCACTTTCTGTGATTAAAGGTATGAGTCATCTGGCTTTGAACTCACAGAGTTCCGGGTGGATCTCTGACTCCCAAGTGATAGGTTAAAGGCATGTGTGCCACCATTTTCTGGTCTCTATGTCTATCTAGTGGCTGTTCTATCCTCTGACCCCAGATAAGTTTATTAGGATGCACAATGTATTGGGAAACACAATATCCACAGTGGGTAGATCTGGATGAGAGGGGAAGGGAGGAGGAACTGGAAAGAGTAGAGGAAACTGTAATTATACTTTGTATGAGAACAGAATCTATTTTTAATAAAAGGGGCAAAATGAATATATATGTATGTATATATATATATATATATATACAGAGAAAGAGGGAGAGAGAGACAGAGAGAGAGAGAAAGAGAGAGAGAGAGAGAGAGAGAGAGAGACAGAGAGGCAGAGAGACACAGAGAGAAACAGAGAGAAACAGAGAGGAATTTCTAAGAAGTATTACTTCTGAAAACTGTCACATACTCTCCTGAACATGGAAATTACTTTTTAAACCTATGACTAAAAGACCACATGACAAGAATAAATGTTTGTTCACCACCTCTCTAAGGACACAAATTATTAATAATAAGATAATTAAGCTCTGTCTCATTCAGTTGCCTCCATGTATAATTTATTAACAAGTAAATTTAATATAAAGTAATAGACTGCATTGTTAACAAAAGTACAAATATATTATGTATTTAAATGTCTTGTTTTATAACAAAAAAATGAAAGCTCTATTTTCATATACTCTCTTGGCCCCTCAGTAAATTGGAGGAATGATTATTTTCTGTGCAAAGTTATATGAGGATATTAGAAATATCAATAATACAATTCAATAACTTAAAAGAACATAATTTCTAAATGAGGCATAAAATCTATATGAACTATAAAGTCTATACTATTATTTATTACACCTTAGTTGAATTATAGAAACAAATCTCATACTTAAAAAGTCACAGTTACTACTACTATAAATGATAAGAATAATAACTATCACAATACTAATTTTAAAGGAAAACTACATGTGGTTCTTTATTGGTGTGCCTTCAAAACATGGTAATTTGATAAATACAGAAACAAACTTTTAAGAATTTATGTCAATCACATTTAGATGGTACATATAGTTTATTCACTTCATATGAAAAGAGAGATGTAAATAATTTTAGACATCTAAGAACAGAGACTTGAGCCTGAGTCATATGGTGAACTTGTTACAGACACATGCTCATCATCTGAGAATGGGGATTGCCATGAGGACTTTAGGCTTCAGCTTTATCGATAAGAAAAAAGAGCCAGGTAGTGGTGGTACACGTCTTTAATCCCAGCACTCGGGAGGCAGAGCCAGGCAGATGGATCAATGTGAGTTCAAGGCCAGCCTGAGCTACCAAGTGAGTTCCAGGAAAGGCACAAAGCTACGCAGAGAAACTCTGTCTCAAAAAAAAAAAAAAAAAAAAAAAAAGATAGTAAATGACTTAATAATGTTGCAAATGCCATATAACTTAAAATATATCAAGTAATTAGAACAATGCTTTGCACAGAGTAAATACTTTATAATGTTAGGTAATGTGATCAGTGTGTCTAAACAAAAAATGTACAAGATCATATTTCTAAATCCTGTCATAATTTATGTCCTCTTTTATTGTTGATTTCTGAATCTATAAGTTATACTACTCATAGTATATGGATTATTTATACATTGTATATAGTAGTTTATTTTGGAAACATTTAATTCACTGAAATAAAGATCTTTACATTGTAGTAATGTATATTAATTTGAAATAGTTTAATTTTTTTTCCATATTTGATTCCTCACCCTAGTAAACCTTCTGCATACTGATACCTTCACAAGTATTCTTTCCCTGTGTATGTTAATGGTACTCTTCTGTTTTTCAATGCTCGTGCGAAGAATGATAATGAGTAGTTAGTTCTAAGCAGTAATCACATCATCAATAATTAATAAGTATGAGTGCTCATTATTCATTATTACAATATGCCAGCATATATGATTGTTACAAAGACATTGGTGCACAGGACATGTGGCTACTTTCAGTGATGAGCAAATCTGTCTGAGACTGTGTACAGCTGTATGTGGAAAGAGTTGTTGAAATTAGCAACACTAGTACCACATGCAAAGGTAAATGTTTGAGAAAGCTTAATGCTGTGAACAAGATACATGTTGGGGGACCTTTAAGATCTTCATACTTAAGCCGGGCGGTGGTGGCGCACGCCTTTAATCCCAGCACTCGGGAGGCAGAGCCAGGCGGATCTCTGTGAGTTCGAGGCCAGCCTGGGCTACCAAGTGAGTTCCAGGAAAGGCGCAAAGCTACACAGGGAAACCCTGTCTCGAAAAACCAAAAAAAAAAAAAAAAAAAAAAAAAAAGATCTTCATACTTGTGGGTGCAAAAATTAACATGAGGACCAGTTTGGGGAGTCCTGAAAGTAGTTCTAAAAATCTTGAACATGATTCAGAAAGGGAACACACAAGTGCACTATTTATAGAGTTTAATGGAAGTACACATTGAGTTTCACCTTTGTTTTTCTTTCATTTTAATGACTGGGTTGAATTTAATGACAAAGTCCAGATATGATCAATTAGAAAATTCCTCAGACTAACTTAAAAAATTGTACTAGTTTAAATTTTGAGGTAAAATTATAAAAAGTTATATAACTAAGTCTTCCAAGTAAGTGCTAACCAGTAGAATTTTGTAAGGGGGAATGGATTATCCAAGAAATTTCATATATAATTGCAATTTGAATGAGCTAGTATATTCAATAACAACACATGTCTTACTGAGCAAGTATGAGGCATTAAGGGATTACTCAGTTTTCATTGGTGCATTAATTTGTCTTAATGCTACATGACAGGTTTTTTTTTTTTTTTGTTTTTTTTTTTTTTTGTTTTTTGTTTTTTTTGTTTTTTTTTTTTTTTTTTGGTTTTTCGAGACAGGGTTTCTCTGTGTAGCTTTGCGCCTTTCCTGGAGCTCACTTGGTAACCCAGGCTGGCCTCGAACTCACAGAGATCCGCCTGGCTCTGCCTCCCGAGTGCTGGGATTAAAGGCGTGCGCCACCAACGCCCGGCTTACATGACAGGTTTTTAATCATGAAGAAGAAATAAAAATATTGATATTCTTCACTGAGCATAGTATATAGATTAAGAAAAGGTTATCTAAGATTTATTATAAGTAAAAGTTGTGTAAATTATTTTCCCTTGACTTTTTAGGAGATACTGTAGCTCCTAAATTATTTCTGGTCAAACCACATTTCTCCACAGAATCTCTAGAGATATTTAATATAAAAATGTATTGGTGCCAAATTACATGCAATGTTGTTAAGATTTTTCTACAAAAATTATTGGTAAAAAAAAATAAAAAAAAATACAGATAAAGCAATCTGTATAATTATAATAGAGTCAAATGTATGTCTTACAACGGAAGCATACCTTACAATTCATTTTCATTTAACTTGAAACTATTTATAAAATATATTAGTATATAGTAAGCGATGTTTAACTGAAACCTGTGACAGTTTATGCCCATGGTATCACATAACCAGATACATTTTTCAATTAAATACATTGTTTTTGGCATTTCTCTAGAACTTATTTATCTTCTTAGAGTTTAGGTCACATTATCCCTCCTTCATTTTAAGGATTACATAATTCTTTTTTGCCATTTGGTTTTTGTTTATTTTGCTTTCTCATTTTCTCTTTAATTCCACTTCTCATGCTATGGTCAGATTTATCAACAAAGGTTTTCATTTTTCTTGACATTTCCTGGATCTCTATATCCTATCCTACATTCATTCTCTCTTGCAAATATGATTAAATCTGAAGCCCATGATATTCTAAAGGAATTATTAAGGTCACTAGGAGGATGGCGATCTAGGTGCATTCTTCAATTTGTTCCCTGCAGCCCTTGCCAGTATTTGTTAAGGTGCTCGGTTTCCTATCCATACATTACAACTTTCCATCTTCCTTATGTAGCTCACAATAGTTTTCTCATTCACCATTGTTTCATGTAATGCTCTTTGCTTCTGGGTGGTAGCCCGGGGTAGCTAATATATCTAAGTCCACATTGTCAAGCAGCAAAACCATTTTGTATTCAATTTCTTTTTCCAGATGTTATTAATTTCAGATACAGATGGAAAACTGCCTTGCTTTGCAAGCACACAAGGAACTGTTTTAGTGAATAGCAACTCTTCTCCTGAAGGGTGACGTTGTTTTTTCATACTTGACAATAAAATCTGGCCCTCAAAATTCTCTACATTATTTTATTTCCTTGTAAAGACCCAACTCTACTAAATGGAATCTGTGTTTCTATGTGTGTTCTATTTCTTACAAAATTAAATGATTCTAATTCTATTTAACTGATCTTATTTTGATTTTCCTTCTTAATGAAAAATGAGAAATGAGGCATAGAAGTATCTGGGTAATGAGCTGAATATTAGTTTAGGACTTCAATGGGCAGGGAAATAATAAGAGGATCCTTATGTACCCTGGGTTATATTTTAAAGTGCCCTTCCAACTAAATAGTCCATTTATTAAGGAGCTGCACTGTCACAGTTTATTACATCTTAGGTCCTATGTCACAATTAGCATTCTGGTACACATTAAACAGTTTTTTAACAGGAATTGTGGTTCATTTTAGCTTCAGTTTCTGTTAGGTGCATTGAGGGATTTGAATAGGATCATTAGGGGAGTAGAAAACTGATTGGTAGCAATATGGTGAAGGTATCAAATCTGTTTCGAACAACAAAGTTGGTGACAAAGTCTAGCTATCTGAGGGAATGACTTGCCACTTGGATTCTGAAATTAAGCAAATGGTTGTCCTAAAGTCAACCCTAGATAGATCATTGGTTCAAGTCAATAAAGATTGACTGAGTCAGGTGATAATTAAAAAGTGTTTTATTTTATTTGGTTAATATTCCTCTGTCTTAGGCTTTATTTTAATGTTCTCAGTTATCAAAAGCAGATTTTAAAAAGTAAAATTGTTATTGTATCTGAGTGTTCATGTTAAGACATAACTGTCAACACTGAAATAATAATACAGGGTGTATCTAAAACATTCAGTTTCATTAACTTTTGCAGAATCAATAAAAACAAACACTCTTGACTCTGTTGTAAACATCTTCACTCCAGAAATAATTGTGTGTTGTTATAAGAAAAACACATTGTGTAATTAATAGGAAAGGCAATTATAAAATTCATCATTGTTTCTCAAATCAGGTACATCGAAATCTAATTACCATAACTACCTTCAGAAAATTACAGAGGTAAATTGGGGATCATTCACGAGAGAACGTGAATGGTCAGCTTACCACTGCCACACTACTAAAGAATATTGACAACCCTCCCCCTGAATTCACCCCTCCTCCAGACGCAGGAACCATCAGTTTGAAAAGAGAGCATAAAGATTAATAGAGCCAGAGGCAGGGGAGAAGCAGAGGGAAACTGTGCCTCCTGGGCATGGAAGCACCATTGCATTTATATACACACAGCAGCTGGTTGGCCTCACAGATCTGTAGAAGATCAAGCCAGTCAACACCATCACGGGGCGTTTCAAGTATTCAAAGGGCTCAAAGTCAAAGTATGCGCAGGAACTGAATTCAAGAATGACTACAAGTTCATGATCATCTTTCTATCAGTGAAACCAGAAATTTTGAAAGAAAGAAAGAGAGAGAGAGAGAAAGAAAGGAAAAAAGGAAAAAAGAGAAAGAAAAAAGAAAGATAATGAAGGGTGAGAATTTTTATCATTCAGGCATTTAATTAGAACTTCAGAAAAAGATTAATTGTAATTGAAAAAGTAATAAAATATAGTTTGGTATTTTATAGAGATCTAAATTAGCATGGTTAATGAAGTTTGCTATTTTCTGCTTTGTCAGTAAACTTACTCCTTTCCCACATCCTCAAAATTGTCCGACAAATGATTTCTAAAACTAGATCTATTTTTTTTTTAACCTCTTTAAATTTCAAGGTCTATTAAAGCAACGTTGTTTATAATAACTGCAGTTGAAAGTGAACTTTTGACTCATATTTATTCATTTCCTTTTCTATCAAAGATATTTTGTATACCATTATTCTACCCACGATTTTCTTCTCTTGGCAAAATGTCTAAAATGATTTTGGATTAACTTATTTTACTCTCTAGCTAAATACTAAAATTAACTTGAATAATAAAATATATAGAAACCTAACTGATTTTATATTTAAATTTTAATTTCACCAATGGCTATTTAAAGAGGTGCCCTTATTTTTAAATACATCCAACTACATTTTTTTAATTTTATTTTACAATACAATTCAGTTCTACATATCAGCCACGGATTCCCTTGCTTCCCCCCTCCCGACCCCTCCCCTTCCCCGAGTCTACCCCATCCCCCCATTCCCACCTCCTCCAGGGCAAAGCCTCCCCCTGAGGACTGTTATCAACCTGGTAGACTCAGTCCAGGCAGGTCCAGTCCCCTCTTCCCACGCCAAGCTTAGCGACCTTGCATAAGCCCCAGGTTTCAAATAACCAACTCATGCAATGAGCACAGGACCCAGTACCACTGCCTTGATGCCTCCCAAACAGATCAAGCCAATCAACTGTCTCACTCATTCAGAGGGCCTGATCCAGTTGGGGGCCCCTCAGCCATTGGTTCATAGTTCATGTGTTTCCATTTGTTTGGTTATTTGTTCCTGTGCTTTATCCAACCTTGGTCTCAACAATTCTTGCACATATAAACCCTCCTCTTTCTCACCAATTGGACTCCTGGAGCTCCACCCGGGACCTAGCCATAGATCTGTGCATCCAGATCCCTCAGTCATTGGATGGGGTTTTGCCCAATGACGGAGAAATGGATGAGATCTACATGAACAGCCTGGACATGAATGGGGGTAATGAAGGGCGAGGGTCGAGGGAAAGAGAGCTTGGGGGAGCGGGAGATCCCAGCTGGATCACGAACAGAGAGGGAGAACAAGAAATAGGAAACCATGGTAAATGAAGACCACATGAGAATAGGAAGAAGCAAAGTGCTAGAGAGGCCTACAGAAATCCACAAAGATACCTCCACAATAGACTGCTGGCAATGGTCGAGAGGCAGCCGGAACTGACCTACTCTGGTGATGAGATGGCCAAACACCCTAATTGTCCTGCTAGAAATGACATCCAACAACCTTTTATTAGTCATCTTGTATGACATATTCTCGTTTATATACTCAATAATTCACATTTCATTTTGAGATGTAAGTGAGCTTGGAGCTGGGGAGAAGGACGAGGAGAACTAACAGGGATAAAAGGAAGAAGGCCTTCCTCTCCTCATCTCTGCTTGCCTTGAAATTTTTTGGTGTTTCCTCTGACTGACAGTAGAGAGAATTTCAAAACAACAGAGGAAAAATGGGATGAAGCTTGCCTACAGAGAGAGGCATTTCCTTTACTGAGTGATTTCTTATGCAAAACTTTAAAAACAGCAAACTAATCATGCTTAAGGTAACATGTGTATGACATTTTAGACATCAGTCACAAAGTCAAATATATACCTATGTTTAGGATACTTAAGACTCCCCTTACATGTAACCCTCTTTCTTTGTCTCCTTGTCTTAACTCCTTCCCTTTCCTGCTTCCATTTAAAGTGTATACATTATCTTTCACTTTAATTGATTAGCTTAATATTATGTCATGCCTATACTTTCCATAGCTTAAGTCAAGATACCAGGTCTGACTCATAGGAACTCCTCAGCCCACATCTCCAATTACTTCTAGCAAGTAGAATATAAAAGGATGGGTTAGAAAATTCAAATCCCCCCACCTCAGAGCTCAAGGCACGCCATAGAAAAGGAGGCAGAGAGACTGTAATAGCCAGAGGGGATGGAGGACACCAGGAGAAGAAGGTCCTCCAAGCCAATTGAGCAAAGCTAATATGAACTCACAGAGACTAAAGCAGCAGTCACAGGTCCAGCACAGGTCTGGATCAAGTCATTTACATATAATAGAGTTTTCAGTCCATTGTTTTTATTGAACTCTTGAGTGTGTGAACGAACGAGCATGTGTCTGATTTTGGTGCCTTCTTTGGGCTCTTTACCTTCTGTTGGTTTGCCTCATCCAAATTTGAAGTGATGGTTTTTGTATCATAATACTATATTTTAGTCTGATATGTTTTGTTGTTAGTGCTTAGAAGCCTGTTCTTTTCAATGAGAGACAGAAAGAGGGTGGATTTGGATGGGGGTGGGGGCTGGGGAGAAACTGGAAGGAGTAGAGGGAGGGGAAACTAATCAGTATATATTGTAAGAGAAAGTAATCTTTTTTCAATACAAGGGACAAATAGAAAACAATTTAAGACTTACATAGAATGAAGACTCCTTATTATTATAGTGACATGTGTCAAATAGCATCCTCCTTGAATATTAGAGTTCTACTATACAGTGAATGGCATAATGAAAAAGAGTTTGTGATTCTAAAGAATGGTTACAAATAGTGTTATGAAGAATGTTTCAAAAATATTTTCATAAATTCTGAATAACAACAAAAATGTCCATTTATATGCAACAGCAATAATAATTACTATAAAGAAAATACATTTAACTGATGTAGTTTCAGACAGTGGTACATACTATAGTAAAAATATAATATTGTATGTAAGGTAATGGAAAGTAATTTCAAACCATTGGTATGAGGAATATCATTCAAAGTACACAGATCTAGATGATTCATAAATATGATTCTTAAGAATCCAAAACATTAAAAAATATGAAAGAAGAGATTTTAGGTAATAAGGAGAACAAGTCTCCTGTGATCTGCCTGAAAAAGCCAGAGTGGCTAGGTTATCCTGACCAAGTGTCAACATAATTGCTTTTGAGAGAAAAACAGACACTAAATAACTACAAAGACTTTGGTTGTTACTCATTATAAAATAAGTTACTAAAATAACTCATTATTATACTAAAATATTTTATATGACTAAATATTCTGTCTGACTAATGCTTAAAAAGTTGAAAAATATTTGCATTAGAAACAGAGGGAAGACTATTTACATAGTCTGTTTTAGATATAATGACACTCTGAACAAGATGTTAGCACATATGATATGGAGTTAGAAGAGGAAATATTTGCCCACGGGGGGGGGGGGAGAAAAGGAAACATGGAAATGGACATGTCTCATGACTTTGGTTTAAACAAGAGGCTTAACTCAACTAGCTTTAACTACACAGTCACTGCTTCAACAGAGTAATGGGGTGTTGAGAAATGACCGAAATAGATGTGTGAAATCACTAGAAATATTTAGAAATAGGACTATTTCTGAGAGTTTTGATGACCACATGGATGTCTCTGGAAGAGTATGAAGTGATGGATGGCGAAGGGTACAGATGGTGTTAGATTAAATAATGTACAGGCCAATTTTAAGTTAAAAAAAGAGAAGAAACTCAAGTAATGATGAATGACCTGATAGGCCCAGACATAGGTATTGATTGAGAATAACAGAAAACCCCAAAATGATAGAGCAGTTCTGAAGCTCTTCCAGACATTTCTCTCCAAATTATCCGTGCTTATAAGATTATTTCCCTGTTGTGCCTCTCAGAGTAATTGTGCTAAAATTATTTTGTGTGAAAAGGTTAACAAATTTGAATGTTATAAGCAATATTGTTTTTTGTAAATGTTTGTAATAATTATTAATTTTCCACTTGTATCACAATTATTTATAGACCAATGCAAAATTTTTCCAACAGGATATCAGAAACGCTATTTTAGCTAATTGTTTGAGAAATAAACAATACATTTAACATAAAATGCGGCAATTAATAAAACTGTTTGGTATCTTAAATTATGTTTACGTGATACTGTATTAATATAGTTTAGTATAATGTTTTAACTTAGAACTTCCTATGAAACCAACAAAGAAATGCAAATTACGTAAATAAGAAAATTTAATAAAAATTGGCACTAATGATAAAGCAGATGAATTCATACTCTAAAAACATATTTACTGAAGATTTGTGTTAGCAAAACAACTATCATTCATGAAAGTCCCTTGTGATAATAGTCATATTATGCTTCAAAATGGATCTAATGTCTAATATAAGAGTCAGTACATTTGGATTCCAGAAGCAGAAGAATCAGTGTCACTTCCTCAGCCATGAATGGCACATTCACTATTCTGATGTAGTGACATTTGTGGACAAGACTGGTAACCTGGGGAAGAGCTAATAATGGAGGGGTGGGAATCATAAGAGAAATCTGTGATATTAAGAAAGAGGTGGAGTGTGATAACATGTAATGTGAAGAAATACATTCTGTGTGGCACCATGACTAAAACAATTTGATTAAGGGAAAAATATAGCTATGTACAAATGAATCCTACTGCAAAAGGAGAAATTTTCTCCATAAACTTTATTTATTCACAGATGTATAAAACAACCAAGCAGGAAATAAAGGAAGAAAATTGCACCTCTTTCTCCGTGTGTGTCCATGTGTGTGTGGCACTAAAAATAAGATTTTATTTGACTAGTGAAAAAATTCTGAAATTTATTTAAACAATCAGAAATTGATAACATTCTGGTTTGAGTGAATGATATCTGCCACAGTCTCGGTCATCTGAACGGTTGATGGTGCTCTCTGGTGAGGTGTGGCACTCCTTTCTGGAGTAATTTACTGTGCAATGAACTTTGAGATGATAAGGCCTCCGTGAATGCTAGTTGGCTCGCTTGGTTTTTGCAGTTAAAGATGTGAGCATTCTGTTCTGGCCGTCATGCCTGTTGTTTTCTGCCTTGCCTCTCTCCCATGACAGACTCTTAGCTCTCTAGAACTGCAAGATCAAACAAACTCCCCCTTCTATAAGTTGCCTTGATCACGCATGATGTCTGAGAAAACAGCATGGTGTTGATTCCCTTTGCATATTATCTTGTTCTCCATCTGCATAGCCAAAAGTGAGACTGTCACTTTCTTAAAAATATAAATCATTACAACTTGATACTCTGTAACTGAAGAATACTGAAAAGGATAAAAATTCTACCTTTTCAATATATTTTCATCCTGCTAATGTGGAATACCTTTAAAGGTTACAATTGAATAGCAGCATTGATCTATTGCATGATATTAGCTTGGTGGCATAGTATTTAGTCTACTCTTAAAGAATGAGACATCTTGCCATTATGAGTAGAGCAATGGGAAATTATGTGCACATTTAAAAATGATGGGGTTTGCCGGTCAGGCTTAGAGGAGGCAGTGCTGCAAATTCACGTTAACTTCAAGGACACTCTCTGAGTACATGTCATCTTGGGTGATTCATTGGCACACATTTTGTTCCTTCTTTTGGGATAGTGTCAGAATTTACCAATAACCATAATTGTTTTGCTTCTGGAACTCAATAATCTCATCTTGAGGATTTTCGCCATTTGATACCATAATACAGATATAAAATTTCATCCCAGAATTGTTTAACAACTTATCAATGAACATAACTTTGGAGATATCCTTAGAGATGTGCATGTAATCATCTACTATTAAATGTCAATGCTAACTGTAGAGAGTTCATTTTTTTTTTTAAATGTCACTATGTATGGGATTTCTACCTGAAGACTATTCACAGAAGTTTGTGTCCTTCTCATAACTGTTCATTCTCTACTGACACTTTATCTGATTCTAGAACTTTAAGACCATATTTGAGGTTCAAACCTTCCCTCCCAGTTAAGGGGTACACTCCTGGGCGAAGACTGTGGAAAGCTACAGAAGCCTCAAGGTTTTAGTAGACTTCCCTTCCTTTGGTCTATGTACTCTGTACTTACAAAGTGTCTATCAGATTAACCCTAAATGGGAAGCTATAATTAGAATTAATAATCCAATTTTCCCAAGGAACTATTAGTATTGTACTAATCTAATCATGTATACCCTGCTTATTTCAGAAATTACTGGAAAAGTTCCACAATCACCCATATGGCTCTATGTGTCTCCTAATCAGGTACTAAGTATTACTACAGCGCTGTAAACTGTTCTACTCTTGTTAGAGACCCCTTGTGCTCTGACTGTTTTTATTAGGGCTTTAGTTTGATTAGGAGACTTCCACATCCCTGTGTTTTTTGCTGCCCCTGCCTTATTCTCATACAGACAAGGAAACTCCCTTTATGTTTCTGATTTTTCCATTGTTTTCCTTCCTTAAAGCCCAGCTTTTGTGTCTGAACGAAGGGGCAGGATTGGCCTTCTTCCTGTTACTTCTTGGTGTAAACTGTCTGACAGTTTGTGCTTTCCTGTAATGTATGGTCTATAAACATTCATCTTTTATTTCCCTCAGTCTTTCCCATGGCGAGAATGTACATCATCTGTATACATGACCTTTCAAACCTCTCTTGCTCAGCCCAGTGAATTACTCACTTCCAATGACATTTCCTTCTGAACTGCCTTGGGGACATATTCCCACTGGTAACAACCGCCACTGAAAATGTGAGCTATTTGAAACAAGTACCAAAATGGGCTTCTCAGTGCTAGTCTTTGACTTGAACTTCCAGTTTTCCATTTCATTTAAATCTACTGGCCCGTTTCAAAAAGCTTTGTACAGATTGGGAAATCACCTTTGTTAGAACATTTTGGTATTCATGATCCACAGATTCCTTTCTCTCTTCCTTTTGCATTCCATGATTTTGTGACTGGGTCCCATGAAATATTACTATAATATAAAGTATGGATGTAATATCCATTGGACTATTTGATTTCCTATCCATCACACTCACTCAATGTATTAGATGTTAGTAACCCTCACCAATATTTTGAGCCTCCTTGCATCCATGTCCAACCTGAGCTCTAAGATTTTTAAAAACTTTTTCTAATTTACTCTTCTTTCATACATTTACCTCCCAACCACAGCCTCCTCTCCTTCCTTTCCTCCTGCATCATCACCTCACCTCTCCCCTGAAATCCACTACTCCTCTGTTTCCCTTCAGAAAGAGCAAGCCTCTCAGCAATATCAAACCAAACCCAGCATAAAATTAATAAGCATGTCCACTCATATCAGGGCTTCATAAAACAACCATGTAGGAGGAAACAGG
Source organism: Peromyscus leucopus (assembly GCF_004664715.2). NCBI lineage: Eukaryota > Metazoa > Chordata > Mammalia > Rodentia > Cricetidae > Peromyscus > Peromyscus leucopus. The sequence goes on along the minus strand of NC_051078.1, from coordinate 16,991,634 downwards.
TCCTAGAGCAGGCAAAAGAGTCCAAAACACTCTCACTCCCATTGTTAGGAGTCCAACAAAAACCCCTAGCTAAAGAATCACAGCATGTATGCTGAGGGCCTGGTGCAGACCCATGTAGCCTCCCCGGTTATTGTATCAGTCTCTGGGAGGCCCTATGAGCTCTGCTTAGGTGATTCTATGGGCTATGTTCTCCTGGTATCTTTGACCTCTCTGGCTCCTCCAATCAATCCTTCCTCCTCCTCTTTTCTGGAGTTCCCCAAGTTCTGGGTCTCTGTATCAAGTCCCATCATCTGCTGGAAGAAGCCTCTCTGGTGACAATTAGGATAGGCATTGATCCTATGAGACTAGCAAAATATCTTTAAGAATCATTTTTTTGAATTTTTATTTTGTCAGTTGTATTTGGGTTTATCCTAGGACTCTGAGCAATCCAGCTTCTACATCCTGAACATGTAGGCAGTGTCAGCATGGGCTCCCTCTTGTGGTGTGAGCCTCAGGTTAGACCAGTCATTGGCTGGACACTCTCACAAGCCCTGAGACAACATTGCCTCAGCACAAGGTACAGATCCAAACAGAGAATTCTCGTTAGAGGAATCTGAAATGGCTGAGAAACACTTAAAGAAATGTTCAACACCTTTAGTTATTAAGAAAATGCAAATCAAAACTGCTTTGGCATTTTATCTTACACCTATCATAATGGCTAAGATCACCGACACAAATGACATTTCATGCTGACGAGGATGTGGAGAAAGGGGAACACTCCTCCTCCATTGCTGTTGGGAGTACAAACTCTTACAGTTGTTATAGAAATCAATATGGTGCTTTCTCAGAAAATTGGAAATTGATCTACCTCAAATCCAGTTATAACACTCTTGGGCATATACCCAAAACACTTTATTCATAATAGCCAGAAACTGGAAACTGGAAGCAACCTAGATGTCCCTAGTTGAAGAATGGATAAAGAAAATGTGGTATATTTACACAGAGACTATCACTCAGCTGTTAGAGAAAATGACATCATGAAGTTTGCAGGAAAATGGATGAAGATAGAAAAAAACACCCTGGGTGAGTTAACCCAGACCTGGAATGACAAACCTGAGATGAATTCACTTATAAGCAGACATTAGTTGTAGAGCAAAGGATAACCATGCTACAATCCACAGATCCAGAGAAGTTATAAAAAGACGAGAGAAATCGGGGATTTACATGGATCTCCATAGAGAGGGGAAATAGAATAGATTTTGTGGGTGGAGTGAGGGAGGGTGGGGACGGGAACTGGAGGGATCACATGGGAGGGGGAGGACTGAGGAAGAGTGTACAGGGAGAGATTATGGAAATAGGATGCATTTAGGGATGATATGGAAACCTAGTCAATTGAGAAACATCTTGAAACCTATGCGGTTGACCCTAGAGAAGACTCGTAGTAATGGAGACTATGGGGCCCAAACCAGACATCTTTAGTAACCAGGCTAGGCTCCCAGTGGTGGGACAGGGAAACCACTTCAGACGCTAAATCTATGACTCACAATATGTTCTGCCTGCAAGAAGCTCTGTGATTCTGTAAATTGAATACATTTAAAAAGTTTTGAGAAGATAATATAATTACAAATTTCTCCCTTCCATTTTCTCCTTCTAAACCCTCCTGTATATCTTTCCTAGTTCTTCAAATTCATGGCCTCATTTTTCATCAAATGTTACTTCATGCATATATGAATATGTATACACATATATATTCCTCAATATTTTCTTCTTAGTCCATATAATGTCAGAGAGCCACCATTCATGTTATAAATGCTATAGAATCTGTATATTGCTCTTCATATAAGAGTAGAAAATGTGAAAATATCAAAGAAAAGGTTATACAGAATTAACACAAGGAATTATTTTCTGGGAAAGTTTTCTGTAACCACATGAAATACGTGTACAATATATAATGTATGATACACCATATGTATGTATATATGTGTATATACATATATATGTACACACACATATGTATTTCTCTTAAGCCATGAAGATATGAGACTCAATAATGCTGGACCTGGAAAACACTAAATCTTAGTAATTTTCAACTGTCAACTCATGTTTACATTTAGATAAACAGACACACCATTACAGGAGAAAACTTATAAACTTGCTGGCTAGTCTTAATTTATATCTATAATCATAAATTCCAGTGGTCCATCCGCTGTTTTCTGTCACTGTATTTCTATAATTATCCATGTTGACTATTTCACATTTTCCACCGCCTCTTCCAAGATGCATAGTTTTATCCCATTCTCAGTTTAAACCACTTGCTTTCTTCTCCTGAGGTTACAGAAGCCACAGCAATGAAAGGGTCTGTTCCCAAGATCACATTCTTCAGTTTCTTTAAATTATTATCAGTCTATTATGTTTCTATTTTTATTGTAAGAGGATGATTTTTTATTCTTCTTCTCTAAGTAAATTTATAAACTTTACCTGTATTGTGAATCACTTCTCTTCTACAGATGAATTTATTTGTGAAGTTATACTCTTTTTCTGATTATCAAAGTTTTCTTCTGTACTGGATAACTCTAAAAAAGAATGGATACATATTATGTATTTACTGGAAGTAAAAAGAAATCTTAATTACATCTTAACCATTCTTTTGCCACTGTTAAAAGAAACATTCCTTAAAAACACTGACAACTTCAATTGACAGAATCAATTCTAAACAGCAGCATCAAAGGTTTCATCTCACCAAAGCAAATTTTAGCTCAGTCTCAGGGGGTCTTGTCAGCCAGGGTTTTCATCATTCCAGATTTTGACATACCTGCCCATTTCCTTCTTCTCTCCAGAAGCATATTTTAAATTTTGTCTTCAGAGCTTTCTTGTTGTTGGGCTAACTTACAACCTGTTTCTTTTCTTCATCTCATTTGCGTACTCTTCTTTCTTTCTCCGAACTCTAAATCTTAGAATATTCAAAGACTAGTGGCTAAGGAGATGACTCAATAAGCTTTTTGCTGTACAAGCATGAAGACCTATGTTTCGATCCCCATGCACCCTAATAACATTAAAACATGGAGGACCTGAAGCTGACTTCCCAGAAAGTCTATCCCATATAGTTAACTGGATTTACAGAGATTCTATCTCAAAATATAAAGTGTAGAGTGATAGAATAAGACATTTACTGGTGACCTCTGCCCTGTACACACTTATAAACATGGTCAAATAAGTCCCCTACAAACGTAAATAAGGAAACTTCTATTTTCCTCTTCTGAACATACATTCAGTATTATCTAAGCTTTGTTTTATCAGTGCATCAATAAATTACAAATTTTCTTTTTATTGAATACTTACAGTGTTTATAAACCAGATATGGCCCTCCTATGAGAATTGTACATCCAGGTTCCTATTAACATATCACATTCAGTGTATAGAAGCTACTATAAAAAATATTTAACATACAATTCCTGAATTTTCAACATGTATATAAATGCAGTAACTATATAACAAAACTCTTAGACAAAAAATCTAGAACTGATTATCAGTTCTCTGATCTACCTTATAATAGCTTGGAAGCCAACATCTTTTCTTCTTGTGACTATAGTAATGGTGGGAAAAAAAGAGTAGAAATCTGTGATGTTACTTAAGGATATTGTGTGACACCATTTTCGGGGAGACATGAACAGACATCTATTCATCCCAGACAGAGAAACAATAAGAGCTCAGATTAAGATTATCAACGAAGTCCCAATTGGTGGACTAATAATTTTTGTTGAAGTTCTGAGTCTGTTGGTAAGATATTAGTTACAGAAGCAAAAATGGTTCAAAGATAGCTAGGTCACCAAAAGTTCAATACAACATGAATGAATACTCATGAAAATAGGAAACCTGGAGTGCATGGTATTTTGTACAAGCAGCTCAGCAGGAAGGATGGTTTGTCTCCTCTACAATTGGTTCAAACCTCTTCGTAACAGCTCATTTAGTCTGCAAGTCTTCTGGACAGCTTATTGTCTCTGTGTCCCCCTTTCTCCCTCTGTTTTTTTGTTTTGTTTATTTGTGTATGTATGCCTTGGCTGATCTGAGATTGTCTTTCAGCTACCCTTACAGCTTTTATATGCTTCAGAAGAAAGAAGTCTAGGATATCTTGTTTGTTTCAGGGATTTCCTGAAGTTTTTGGATTGTTGATTTCCTTAGCCTTACAGGCTACAAGATGGATTCTTTCAGATGTCTGTAGAACATCCTATGTCTTAGTGAGCTTCCTTTCAAGATGGACAGTTTTATCTTGGAGTAAGTTGTGACACAACAGATATCATTGGATTAGCTTATAGAGCACATGCCTATAAAGTGTGTGTGTAATTTCATGAACAATTTATGGGGGAAAATTATGCAAACAATTTTACCTACCTCAAAACATACTTACATTTGTTACAAATATTTCAAATTAAAATATTCTCAAAGTTCCCAAAATAACAATTAATATTATTTTAGTAGAAATAATTAAATTATATACAATATATATATATATATTGTGTGTATATATATATATATATATATATATATATGCATTACATAATTATCTATACTATTCCATTAGGTTTTCACAATATTGAAGTAAACATATTTTCCTTGTTTTATACATGAGTAAATCAAGAACTGAGAAACATAACATTTCCTCTCAACTTAGTTTTACTCAAAAAACGTTGAAATTCATCATTTTTATTTAAATTCAAATTAGCTCCCCTCCCCTTTCTTTAGGTACCGTATTGTGTCTCTAACTTATATAAACAGAACAAACTTTGGAACATGATATAGGTAAAATCAACACTTGCACATTTAGTGACAAATATCTATTCATATGACTAAAAACCTTCACTTTGCAACCTTCACAGTGATTCTCAGAGTCAGCTGTGATGGATGATGCTATTACCACTGCATTCAAATCCTCCGACAAGATCACTGACAATCAATATCCTTTCCAGTGTCTCAGCTAAGAAATCTGAATGAATACAAATTGAAAGCACTTTCATGCTTTTCAGTCCATTATCATAATAATTCGCATGTTTAGAAGTTAAATAGTAAAATAGATACCATCTTCTTCTCATCATCGAAATAATATACCAAAACATTAGTCTTCGAACTACACATTAGAATTCTGTACTGTTTCTGGTCCCTATAAAATAATTGTTTAACAAAATATATTGAGTTCCTTTTAGCTTCCTTTTAATATAAATGTTTGCTCTCTGAGGATGATCTAAAACTTTTCAACAAAGGATCTCTCTCTCTCTCTCTCTCTCTCTCTCTCTCTCTCTCTCTCTCTCTCTCCTGCAAAAAGTTTTGCCAGACTGAGTAGCAGAAGCCTATAATAATAGCTGCTTCAGAAGCAGAGGCAAAGATATCTGATCTCAGTTCAAGGACTACCTAGCCTGCAAACTGAGTTCAAGGCCAGCTTGGGCAACCTAGTGAGATCTGTCTTAAAATAAAAATGTGAAAAATAGAAAAATAATATTCTAGATATAGCTCAGCAATAGAGACCCAGTACAGTTCTTTCTCTCTCTCTTGTAAATAATGAATTTCAATGTTTTACAAGTCAAACTAAAGAGAGAGAGAGAGAGAGAGAGAGAGAGAGAGAGAGAGAGAGAGAGACTAAAACAATATGAAATGAAATTCTAAGATTTATATTGCTTCAGGAGCAGCTTTATATATCATTAAACCTTCAGCATTTATATATCATTAAACTGTGAAGAAGAAAGAAGGATTCCTTCTCAGGCACATGGATATGATGTTCCCCTACCAGCTTTCTTCTCTCCTCTTTACCAGAGCTTTTAATCTCTGTACAGACACAGTTGCTATGAAGTGAGGTAAATAGGTCTCAGGAGTATCTTATGGGTGTATGCAAAGAGAATGATAACACATAGAGTGTTTTCAGTAATTTAGTTTCTTATTTGTAAATCCTGATTTCCAGTACTTGAGGCAAAGTGCATTTCATCATGCCACAGGTATACCTGTGATTCGGAATGCAAGCCACACATGCAAGTTGTCTGGAACACTTTCTGTCTGCCATAACATCTGCAATTTAAACAATCAGGCACGTTCTTCACCATTATTTTCACAGTACCTAGCAACTATAACCTGGTAAGCAATCATGAATATTTAATGACCTAGCCCAATTAATGTTCCCAGAGTTTTCACAAAGATTAAGGCACGATTGCATATTTTATGGAAAATTATTAGTTTTTATTTGCTTGATAAAATAGAGGAAAATAATATTTAAATTAACGTAAGATGTTAATGTACTTCTTTTGTAGACCCACTCACCCTGCTATAACAAATAGGCCTCAACTGGATAGCTTATAAAAAACAGCAATCCATTTATCTTGGTTCTGGAACTGGGAAATTTCACACTTCCAAGGCATTGGCACATATGGAATCTGTCAAGGCCCAGATTCCTAGCTCATGTAAGACAGCTGCAAGCTGTGTCCTCATATGTGAAATAGAAGTAGACCCCTTCAGTTTTCTGTAATCAAGGCACACGTCCCTTTCCTGTGCACTGCCTTCATGACCCAATCAGTCTCCAAATTCCACGCCTCCTGCTGCCATCACTTATATGATCAGAATTTCCATGTATATATTGTGTAAAGAAATAAACATTTGCCGGGCGGTGGTGGCGCACGCCTTTAATCCCAGCACTCGGGAGGCAGAGGCAGGCAGATCACTGTGAGTTCAAGGCCAGCCTGGGCTACCAAGTGAGTTCCAGGAAAGCTACACAAGAAACCCTGTCTCGAAAAACAAAAAAAACAAAACAAAACAAAAAAAAAAAACAAAAACAAAAAAAAAAGAAACATTTGAACTATAGGAGACAGCACTTATTACAGAAAAGCACAACAACAACACAACAATAACCAAAAATCATCAAAAAAGTAGGAAAGAGAAGAAGGGAGGAAGTGGAAGGAGGGAGGGGGGAGGGAGGAATGAAGGGGGAAAGGGGGAGATGGGAGACACAGAGATGTGTGTGGCAACTTGTTACACTTGAAAACCTTGAGATATAAAGCTCAGGAAACATTATTGTATCCAATGAATACCAGAAGAGCTAGAAATGCCAGAATAAGGAAAACAAAATATTCTTTATAACTACATCAATGATAAAATAAACGTGTGACAAGCAAAGAAAGCCATTTTAAAAGTCAACCCATGCAATGTTGGGAAAATGTTAAAAGGTGCAACAGCTTTTCACATAATGATACACTTGTGCACCAATAGTTCCTATCTTGCACGAATAAAATATGTACTTGTTAAAATATGTGCAAAACATAATACTTAGTTCCTGAAAACCCAACCTGGGATCCCAAGTGTACCACTGTCTAATCCAATAATTGAAGACATTCAGTTGACGAACCATGATCTGGAGTCTTTTCAGAGCTAACCAAAAAAAGTATGATTTAAACAATATAAAAGAGTTAGAACCCTTTACCCTGGAGTATAAGAAATTTGAATCTTTTGTATGAATGTTAATCTGAAAATAGAAAAGATATTTTTAAAAAGTCAGTTGCATTCCTAATCCAATGTAGCCATTTTTTAAACTAAATCAAATGTATGTTTCAGCCTTTGCATACAAAAATTTTTACTAAGTCTTGTGCTTAAGAAGTAATTTGTCAGTGGTTTCTATTTATACTTCAAAAAAATTCAATATCCTTGTCTCAGTTCCAGATTCTTATTTAACTAGCTTCTAACTTTCCTCTACTTTCCTCTTTGAAATATTTTTTTTCAGTCATATAGGGTGCTGTAGAAAAAAGTCTCCTCCAACAGTCCAAATTTTCCAATTACATACCCACCTGTTATCTCTCTTGTTTTTGGATGGCTGCTTCCTGGTCATTTGGATCAACAGCTTCACCACCTGACCGCTACCACCCACTAACTGTATCAAGTGCCCTTGCCTTAATCATTCGTAGAAAAGTTATCCTTTCTGATAGTTTCCCCATGTCTACATTTCATTCTCCTGTATACGCGTTTACCCCTATCCTCCTGTAGTGAACTTCTGAATGCAGGAACCTTGCATTTGTTATCTGTTTTCATATTCTCATCTGCTAGAATTGAGTCTAGTAGATAGCTGATGCTCAACCTATGTTTCTTGAATAAGCAGAAAGTGTCCAAGCTAAACCAGCATGTTGGTGTTGGCCACTACTTCATGGACATTCACTGTCTCATCTGAGAAACCATAGCTGGTTTCTTGGACTGGAGCTGCCCTCTTACTCTTCTTTACCATGTGACTCAGCATTAATTAGTCTCACATGTGCTTTCATTAGGTGGACACCTTTAGATAGAGCCTAGTGCAAGGAGAATAAATCTAGCATTTTATATGAAATGAAGAATATTTCCAGTGTTCTAGAAAAGCAGGTATTTTACCAAACAAATCAAAGAATAAGCTAGCAAATTGATCAGAATCAACATCGCCTTAAGAAACAAAAACAAAAGTGTATTTTTTTTAAAGAAATACTTTCACTGAGAACAATCTTAAAGGCATCTACAGATTCAGGTGGGAAAGTGACATTGCAAAGATTCAGATCAAATGTTGTATTGATTTTTATGATTCCACACTGTTGTTTCCAGTACTTTCAACACAAGTTTTAAAAAGTGAGTAATCGTTTCTCATGGTTTCTGATAGATATTGGCAGGCAAGATGAAAGCCCACAACAAAAAATTATCACCTAAAAAGATTAAAGAAAAGAATCATTTCTCAAGTCTGAAAGAACCTAACATATATTTGATATAGTTACATTTTGTAGAAAAGAGGAAAAGTGAGGAGCTGTTGTTAAAATATTAGTTTTATATCTAATACAAGTATCCAACATTTTATGCCACATAGCAGTCCATATAATCTGAAAATTTTCACTGTCAAAATGAAAGTTTTTTCAATAATTTGCAAAATATAGTTTGCTTGTTTACTTTTAAAAGTTATATAAAGAGTTTGGTAGTCGCTACTTTTGTACTCAAAAGAAAAACTGGACAAACAAAAAGGTAACTTTTCTACAGCCATAACAGAACTGGGGTCACAGGGCAAATCCTGCTCTGATAGCTAAAGAGATGGGCTCATCACTGAGAAATCCAAATCTGCTTTCAGGGAGAAAAGCAGAGGTTCTAAAAAACTGAAAGGGATGCTGGCCAATGCTTAATTAACATTTAACTCCTTAAGAATGGGTGTGGACTTGTGATGGAGAAGATTCTGTGGTTCTATTCTTTAGCAGGTTTTTGTAGCCAAGATTCAGAAATAATTCCCCTGTGGCCCTGTCCCTGGGGAAGGAGAACTGTCTCTTGGAGATCTGTTCAGATTCTTCTCTGTGACAAAGGTATGTTTTTAAGGGAGAAAGCTGTCATTGGCTGACGATACCAAAACCACATGCAGGTTAGTGTAAGGAAACTGCACTGCAGCATGCACCAGCCTTCTTGTCCACTCAGCGTAAGAGAGGGAAAGGGAATCCAGGAAGCAGATTGAGAATGCCCTTTCTAAAACAAGTAGTAGTAGGGCATGGGGGACGTACACACCGTTAGAAGAGACAGAAACACCTGCAAAGGACATCTTGCGGTATCACAAAACTGCAACATCCTCTTCTTCCCCACATCTAACCATTACCTAGTCATAACAGTAGTAGATTAGAGTAGAAACAGCTACAGGGCATGGACTTACAAAGCAAAGGTCCAAAGGTAAGAAGGGAAACAAAAACAGGAGTAATAGGAATTTGAAGTCTCTGTAACTAGCACACACACACACACACACACACACACACACACACACACACACACCACAACATGAACATTAGACCCATTTCTGGCTCCTAGCTAAATTAAGCCCACTTAGGAGCAGTCTATAAGAGAAAACTATGTTCTTGGGTCCATACGCAGCCTCCATCTGGCATCAGCATTCACATTTGTAGATGGAACAGCCGAGCAAACACTAACACACCGAGCATTATCATGGACTGACACATATAGAAAGTATCCTATTTTTCAATTACTTGAGCCTGTTTTTCAGTAGATACAGATTGCCAAGCATTATGGGCATATTATAATAGTTTTTTTGGTATTTTTCTGTTTTAAGAGGGTCTTCTACATACCTCATCCTCACCCTCAAAATGACCATTAAAGTTTGTATATTGCTATTTTGAAATCTTTAAACCTATAGGCAATGTCACTAGCCTTTTATCATAAATCAAGACAGATTCATATTTGTGGACATCTCTCAAATGGAAAATTTTGCCTATGAAATGCTGTCTTGACAGGCTGCCCATCTAGTATAACATCCATGATGCTGTATGTATGAAATACATAGTGAAAATTAATAGAATAATCAAAAAGAAAACTAATCCCCTTGTTGACACAACTTATTTGTGTTTAGACCTACTTCTGCTGAATCCTTCAAAAACTGTATTCATACAATGAAATATATATATATTATTTTAAATACCTAAATTTATGTTTTAAAGGGACAGGTAACATCAATCAAGAGTTCATTTGACACTGTGATATGATATTTTTATCTACAAATGTATTGAGCTACATTTATAGCTATTCTGAAATGTATGAGGCTCGTGGACACAGATGCAACATGCCTGATTATAGCCATTAAAAACACTTTTTAAAAGATTTATTGATTTTTGCTTTATACATATGGATGCATTTGCTTGCATGCATGTGCATGTGCCATATGAATGCCTGATGACGCCCTTGAAACCAGGCTTGCAGATTGTTGTGACCTAGGATTTGAACCCATGGCATTTGCAAGGCTAATGTTCTATGTCCTTATTGGCAACTATCTTGGGTTGGCAACTTATGGACTCATGGCATTCAGCATCTCTGGAGTTTCAAAGATGATGGAAGAAATTGACAAGAATTAGAATGATTGTAACCAATAGAGTACATAAAGTAAATAATACTAGATTCTTTCATAAACGAACTTTTTAGGTAAGAAAATAGAACAGATATTTTTATACACATTCTACTTAGACACAACTATGAACAGATTAGTCTAGAACATCATAAGTTCAAGGCAAAGGACCAACATAGACTACTTCATTTATAATTGAGTGGTTCTCAACCTGTGGGTTATGGCCCCTTTGGGGATTGCATTTATCCTGAGTATTGCTGTTATCCTGAGTATCAGATGTTTACATTACAAGTTATTACAGCAGCAAATTACAGTTATGATACAGCAAAGAAATAATTTTATCGTTGGCGGTCACCACACAATGAGGGACTGTATTAAAAGTTCTCAGCATTAGGAAGATTGAGAAACCCTGGTATGAAAGGTGGGCTTGGCGATAAAGTAGAAATGGAAGCTCTAGTCTACCCAGCAACAAATTCAGTATAGTAGCTTGCAACCTAAACACTCAGTCCAGCTTCTCTGCCCCCTGGAACACGTTACTTCTGCTCCTTTCTCTCCATTGGAACAGATGCTAGTTTAGTTGACACTCTACCTCGTCTTTCTTTTTGTCTATGTCAGTTTGTACATTATCATTGTCCTTCATTCCCATGTGTACTGCAGTGGACTGTGCATCTTAGCTCTGATGCTACAGATATTTAGAGATAATGGTCTTAAGACTGAGAGCTGGAACTCTAATTCTACTGTGAAAGACATACAGAGGGCCCTCAAATAGAAGAACACTAAAGGAGAACTAACATCAAGAAGATAGGGTAAGTCAGTATCTTTGACACCACAGAAATTCACATATTAAGTTGAAAAGGTCATAAGTACCCAGTATTTATTTTATTTTATTTTTTTACTTTATTTTATGTACATTTATTTTGGTCACAGTGCTAGGTTTTCTGGAACTGGAATTACAGAGAGTTGAGAGCTGCCATGTGGGTGCTGGGAATTGAACTCAGGTCGTCTGAAAGAGCAGCCAGTGCTCCTAACTGCTGAACCATCTCTCCAGCCCCCCAGTATTTATTAACTATAAAATAGAATTTTTGATCTAATACATTATAAAATTTTAAAATATTTCTGTACTGAATTTAATATTTCTACATTATTCATAATCATTGAGAGATCATGGAATAGTTTTAAATACATATATGTAATTAGGATAACAATATTTTATAAGAATAATATTATAAAAGCAAAAAGATGCAAAAAATCAAAAGGTTCATAAAGTAACTAATAGAGACAAGTTATAAATCAATGAATGTGGCTGGTAGTCTAACCCAAAGTCTATTTGAATAACATCAATGTAAAGAGACCCAAAGTTTCATACATTAGAAAGAAAGCCAGAAATGAGACCATATGATGAAAATATAGTAAAATTTACTATATATAGAAAATATAGTAAAAATTATAAAAAAGAGGTTATAACTTGCATCAAAGGTTGTTAAGTTTATGAACTATTATAATCACTTTTTAATCATACATTTAACTTCTAGTGGTAGATATTATTAATATCCACATTTCAAAGGAAGAAACATGAACAGAATGAATAAGAAATGTATCAGATCTGACGAGGGAGTTCAGTATTAAAGTGAATGAGCGTGAGGATTTGTGTTTTGATACCCAGCACCCTTATATTCAGGCATGGGGCTGCATGGCTGTAACCCAAATTCTAGGCAGGGGTAGACACTGAGGTTCTGAGCCTTGATGACTGCCAGTCTAGCTGAATTATATTATAATTTCCATGATTATTAAGAAAATTTGTTTAACAAAATTAATAAACAAATAATAGTAATAATATCAATAGAAATAAAGAAGGACACTCAGCTTCAACATTTGGCATCTAATACATTCACATACACATTCATGCACATATACATATAACAGAGAGAGAGAGAGAGAGAGAGAGAGAGAGAGAGAATAAACTATCACAAATTATATATCACATAACAGAGAAGTACCAAAAGTGTGGAGGCAAGTCTGGGTAAACTTATTGGGTTTTAACCACTTATAATAGGTTAGGGAGTTGTGAAGAGTCACCTACTTAACTAAATGGATTGGAAATTTTAAAGCAATGAAATAATTTGCTTTTGTCTCATTCAGTATTGCTTCATAACATTAGTCTTAGAGAAAATAAAAACATATTATAAAATGAATTACTAACAGATTATAGGGAAATGTTCCAGTAGAAATGCTTTCTCTTTCTAGTCAAATACAGCTTTTTTTCTCATATTGATTGAAATTCTGTTGCTTAAACAAACAAACAAACTATTTTGTGCTTAACCTGTTTTTTTCCCTTTCCCTGAATGGAGAATGCAAAAATACTGGGATGCTCTTCTGATATTTATTTATTTTTATTTTCCTTCTTTTTAACCATGATACTACTATGTGACAGGTCAATACTGTAGGCTAAAGAACAAGTTTCAAAGCAGATGGAAAAAATGCAGTAGATACAATTTCAGCAGCTTCCTAAGGCTTTGCAGAACTAAGGTCAACCCCCCAATCAAATCTGTAATGATTACTTCCATCTCCTGCTGTGAAAGCAAGCCCAAATATGTCTTTTTCTCCATTTCTCTACCTGAACAAATGACCACCCCTGAACTTTTTCTTCTCTGCTTTCTTGAATCCTTATGATTGAATTGGAGAGAGGAGATGATCCATCTCCATTAACATCCAAGAAAACAACAGAAATATCTACTGTTAGAGCTAGTCCTAAAGATCAAAGATCCATCACTAATTCACCTTGCTGTTCCTATACTTTAAATAGGCATAACCAGTAGTTCTGAGTGGTATCGGCAATAATTGACATAAATAAGTAGCATCAGAAAAATTAAATAACAGTATTTGCCCCAGCCTACAGGGCTTCAACGGGTTCTCGACCACCCTAAGGACAGAATAATAGGGACAGGAAACACAAAAGAATACACCAAGACAAGATTTTGATCAAGGTGCCACTTTATTTTTCTCCAGGAGGGTTTATATAGTTACTGCAGGGTGGGGGGAGCAAGAAGCTGTTATCTGTATAGGGTGGGGCAAGCTAACAGGATGTTTGTGTAAGATGTTTATGCAGGATGTTGACAGGGTGAAAAGGTCAAGGGCTCTGACTCAATGTCCTGTCGCTAGGCAACCTGACGTAAGATGTTCTAGTTCCCTGTCTTAATGGGGGGGTCTGTATTTTTCCATTAACTAGAGATTCTGTCCTTGTCCCTGACAAGTATTATGTTCATATATTTCTAAATCTACTGATGAGTTTACTTATAAGATGAGTACGCTGACTAGATATAATTGTGTAGAAACATAACAAAGGAAAGCCATTAAATTAATGTGTGATGAATTAATGTATGGTAGGAAGGGAAGATTTGAGATAGAAAATAAGAATCCCTGATTTACGATTTTTAATATTCAATGATTCTTCCTTTAAACTCATTTGCTCTATCCTATACTTCAGTGTTTAGTTTATTCCATAAGCTTTACATATTTGAAGCAAATCACACAGCATATTCAGGATATCATAGGTATGTCTTTTGTCTGTGGTTGAATTTTCAAAACTAATTCACATAAAATTCATATCCCTTGATACTCTTTTAGGTTCAAGACAAAACATTCATAGACTCACAAATCTATTGATGATTTTTAAAATGCAAGTTGATAATGATATAAGAAGTGAGAATTTGCACATTTCCCTTTAAGCATTTAAATGTTAACAACTCTTTGTTGATTGCACCAGGAATAAGAATGTGCGATACTAGTTGTAAGCATATCAGCTGTTGAATGTTTATTCTATCTAAAATAGCCTCTGAAGATTCTTCTTTTTTCCTTTTTTTATTAAGAATTTTTTTCATTCATTTTACACACCAATCAAAGATCTCCCTCTTCCCTCCTCCTCCCCCCCAACTTCCCCTCCCAACCAACCCCTCTACTCCCGCTCCCACAAGAAGACAAGGCCTCTCATGGGGAGGCACATCCAGTAGAGTCAAGTCCAAGGCCCTCCCCCTGCCTTAAGACAGCAGGAGGTTTCCCATCACAGGTAGTGGGCTCCAAAAAGCCCACTCATGCACCAGGGATGGATTCTGACCCTACCGCTGGGGCCCCCAAGCAGATCAAGCTACACAACTGTCTCACCATGCAGAGGACCTAGGCCTAGGTCGTGGTGCCCCATGCTGGCAGGATTTGCTGAAGAAGATTCTTTTAAAAACATCACTGCAATAAGTAATAGAGAAAGTACACATGACTGATGTATAAAAAGGAACTGTGCCTTTGTTTCGCTTGAAAGAGTTTATTTGCTAAGAATAAGATTGTATTTTCATGGTTTCTGAGTAGCCATATCAATTTCATACTTTCCCTGTGGGCTGTTTAATTTTTAAGTGTAAATGTTAATCTGTTGGCTTTTGAATTCTTCATAGACATACATGTGGCACACAAACATGAATGCAAGCCAAACATCCATATACATAAAATTAAAAAAAAATAGATCTGAAATATTAAAAATTAAAATATTTAAATCCTTATTTAGAACAGAGCATCAAGGCATCAGCGGGGGTGAGTATTTTGCAGATAAGACAACCATCAGATTATGTGCAAGCTAGCATAGTATTTCCTTTCTGCTTCCAAATTCAGGCTTTTGTGTGAATGGTGGGGATGGAACTCAACTCCTCAAGCATGCATGGCCAACACCTTCCGAAAGAACCATCTCCCTAGTCCTAACTCTAGTGCTTTCAGCTTTGGACTTTACTGCTTTTCAAGACCAAAAAACAAAAAAAACAAAACAAACAAACAAAAAAAAACACCCTTAAATATATATGCAACAATATAGACTCAGTAAGTTAGGATACTAGAAACAAAGCTTTAATGGAAATCAGCAATACTAGATACAATCACTAGGAACAATTGATACAAATGTCGATGATTAAATCTGGAGGAATAAAAAGCTACAGAAGAACCTTTGGTCTAGGACTTCCAGAGTAGTAGATCAAGAAACCAGAATCCTGGAGATGAACAGTGATGGTAGAGGCCTGCTGTGAAACTTGCTGTAGGATAGTGTGTGGTGTCCTATATTCTTGTATTTTCAATCTTTGGGATATTTTATGGCTCATTTCCCATTTTCCTATGTTCACCTTGTCTACACTCAATTGAGCTTCAGCAAAGGCCCCACTTCAACACGACTTATTCGCCTGTTGGGGTTTGTTTTAATATGCATTATGCTGTAGCATCGCATAGAGATACAGAATGACCTGAATCAGAATGTAAGCGCACAAAATAAACATGAATTCTTTCTCCGGAAAAGGCATTGCCATCTCCATAAGTCGACTAACCTGATAGACAGTGTATTTGATTTGGGAATTGCAGGGTATATTACAAAATAAGGTATTTCTAAATCGAATTCCTTACTGTGATTAAGGCAGAAGGATTTTGAAATGTTTCAGGAAAT
This sequence comes from Peromyscus leucopus, assembly GCF_004664715.2. Taxonomy (NCBI): domain Eukaryota; kingdom Metazoa; phylum Chordata; class Mammalia; order Rodentia; family Cricetidae; genus Peromyscus; species Peromyscus leucopus. The sequence continues at coordinate 16,975,330 of NC_051078.1, read as the reverse complement.
ATCCATAGTGTCGTAGAAGAAGAAAACATTAACTGCCCTGGGAAGGTCAGAAATGATGGCGAATATTTCCTCAGGTTTTCAGTCATCAAAATTAAACCTGACCATGTAAGCTCTTTCTGACTTTTCTGTAGATGGAAAACACTGAATTAGGCATATACTGTCTATGATGTAGCTTTTCCCTTGTCTCTTATATTTCTATTAATCCTTTACCCACCCAAATGTATTTGTGTATTCATTTACTTATGTAAATTATTTTTCCATATTTATGTATAACAAAAAATTGCTTTTTTCCCCTCTTGTCAAAGCTCAGACTTTACAATACAGCAAAGTAACTACTCATTTTTTTTCTTTTTTCTTTTTTTTTTTTTTTGGTTTTTCGAGACAGGGTTTCTCTGTGTAGCTTTGTGCCTTTCCTGGAACTCGCTTTGGAGACCAGGCTGGCCTCGAACTCACAGAGATCCACCTGCCTCTGCCTCCCGAGTGCTGGGATTAAAGGCGTGCGCCACCACCACCCGGCATCTACTCATTTTTTATCATATGTCATGTATGTAATTCTTGAGGACATTCCTATAGAGTTGAAATAGAATTGAACTATGGTTCTCTGCAAAACCAACACGTGCTCCCAACTGCTGAACCATTTCTCTGCCTCTCTAACTACTTTAAATTTTAATTAACCTTTATGATTATAATGAAAATTGCATCAGTAGCCTACCTCATTTATGTGTTCAGACAACATTTGGGACACAGTTCTCCAGCATTTAGTGATTTTTTTATAACACTTATATCTGTATTATTTCACAAAACCTTGCTAGCAAATATTTGGTGAGTTTTAGAGAGGTATATGCTTAAGATAGAACCTAGTAATAAATAAATTAAAATCACCTTCTCTCTTCTAGCATGGTTTGCTGGTTAGGAGGACCTTGGGCTCATGATCATCATAGTATGTATCTTATGCCATGTGTTTCATACTTAGTATCATTCATAAAGAAATGAGATATTAGCTAATAGTTGACTTAATAATACTCTGAAAATATTTTTAAATATTTACCACAATTTTTATAATTGTCCTAGTCAAAAAATGCTAATTATCCATCTCTAGGAAATGTTATTGTGTTTTGTTTTTCAGGTTGTGGATGCTCAAAGGTACTGCAATACTATCTTTAGCTTATAAATGGAGTTCACTAAGTTTTATATTAAATTGAACAAAACCATAGATAATCTTGTATGTAACACCATGAAAGTTGTCTTTTAATGCCATCCTCATGAGTAAAAAGGAAATAAGTGAGAAACTTTTGGTTTATTCATCAAGAATCATTGTGTTTGTAAACTTGAACTTGTACAAAATACAAGAGTAGAAATACTGTAAGGTGGTATGCTTACCAAAGTCTCTTTGGCAGAGTTTACTTCCCTTTATCCATACAATTAATTATGATCTGGTTATGAAGAATTATCAGTTTTTAATTATAATTAATTATTAATTTATTGGCTTATAATCATGGAAGAAAGATCAAGACAAAATTTATAATATAAATTTTATAATGAAGCAGATGCTAATTAACTAGCAAGTTGTACAGAATATCAATCATATAAAAGTTGTAAGTGCTCCAATTACAAAATGGACAAGTATACCGGTCATTAAATAAAATTCAATGTGACATAAATCCCTACTTTATTATTAGTTAAATGACTTATTGTGATATACTTAGATCTCTAGTTAAAAATACAGCTCCTGAAATCTGGAACTACAACTGTGTATAATAATATTTGACTATGATAAATCTAGTGATACCAATTTTAACAGTTGGTTTGTGGGAGTAATCATTGGGATGAAGTAGTTTATCTCTACTATTATTCCCTCAATGATTTTTCTCTTTTAAAAAATAAGCTGGTGTATTCATAACCATTCTTATCAGCCTCCCTTTTTCCTTCAATGCAGTTATCAAATAGATTATACGTACTGTCATTCCAATTTTATTAGGTTCATTTTGTGTGACTCTGAAGTTTTTGTTCAAACTCTTTTTATTGAAATCAGCAGGCTGATCATTTCATTTCATTCAGCAATAGAAAGACCATCATTTTAAGGAGCTGGCAGCTTTTCTGCTTCAAGTATTCTGTAATTTAGTTGGCTACTCTAAGAGGGTTATATTTCACATATGCTGAATACACCCCTTTGTGCTTGTGTTACTCCTTAGAGAACTTGCAGGCAAAATAAAGTAGTTTATTACATAAGAGATGACAATTGCATTGACCATTAACCTCAATAACTCGCAAAGGCTATAGAGAAGCTTATAAAATACTTTGGAGTTGAGCTTAGAGTGGTACAAGATGTTTGCTCAGGCTGTAGCACTGATATATAAAGTGAAGTCTCATAATCTCTCTCCTAGTGAGCAGACCTATCACTTCAAACTCAAGAGTACTTTATCTGTCTGTATAAGAATGGGAGAATCTTTGCCTTGGGTTACTTTGCTAAGGGATTTATGCTTGCACATAAAGCTATAGTGTATGTGGAAAATATTTATTCAGAGAACACAGCATTATATCAGATTTTCCCAGAGTTCTAATTAAGATGAAAATAAATGTTATACAAATAGTAAATTGCCTCAGTTAAGTTTTAATGTAACTTTATTAAAAATGTACAGATAGATGCATTCATTATGTAACTGGAAAAAAACCAGATAATTATCATAAAATAAATATGTTATTTATACTTGTTCAGCATAAAATAAGAAACCATTTAAAGTATAATTTTCTTTAAAGCACTAATATCCGTTTAATTTCTGCTTTGTAAGCAAAGGCACTCATTATATTCCAACTATTTTACAGTAGCAATTGAATTTATTATATATATATATATTTTAATTACAGCACTTTCTATGTTCAGTGCATATGGGTATTTACTCAATATTTACCTTTAAAATTACATTCTAAGAGTGTCTAAGCAAAACTTATATAGAAATTTTGCACTCTCCAAGTAAACAATTAGGAAAAGCTAATTAATAAGAAATGTCACTAGTGCTTAGGCCTACTGCACCTTGATGTGCCATGTTTTGTTGGTACTCATGGGAGGCCTGCCCTTTCCTGAACAGAATTGGAGGAGGAGTAGATTGTGGGGGTGGGAACAGAGGATGGTTGAGAGCAGGCACTGGCAAGAGAGAAGCGAGGGGAAATTGCGGCTGGGATGTAAAATAAATAAATAAATAAATAAATTTTAAAAGTAAGAAAAAACAAATGTTAAGAATGAAGACTATTAAGAACAAGAAACTAAAAATACATATATTGTTAATACAACTTATATGTCACACTTATAAAATTAGGTTTTGTTTAAAGAATCAAAAACCACGTAACTGAAAGGATCTTACTAGCATTATGGGTTACTCCATTGTTCACTATGCATAGAATCAGTTATAAAATAAAAAGTTCACACTTTTTAAGTGTTGAATTTGACAATAAGCAATGGTATAAAGGAATACAATAGAACAAAAATAAATAATACTCTACTGACATCATTCTTAACTCCAAAATATTCCCCAAAATCTAAATAAAAATGTGACATTTAGAAAAGAGGGAATTGAATTAGGGAATGATAAAGTCATGTCAAAATTGCTTCTGGACATTGGCCAATCTTTATCACAGAGGATGTAAAGATTGCTTTCAAATTGAATACAAAGCTTTAAAACAAAGAAATATTTCTGGTTGGAATTGGGGAAACCCCATAAAGTCAATTTGCTCAAGACATTCTTCTGTATACAGAAGCTATACTATCCACCCAATCATCAGAAAGGAGACAGTGGTTCTTATGAAAATATGTGTGTATTAGTGTTCATTGAAAAGTAAATTTTAGGTGCTGGAGAGACAGCTCAGTGGTTGACAGCACTGTTTGCTCTTCCAGAGGACCTGGGTTCAATTCCCAGCATCCACATGGCAGCACACACCTACCTGTAACTCCAGTGCCAGGGAATCTGACACCCTCACACATGGGTTTCATACTTGGCTGATATATCTTAAGGTTAGAAATATTTCCCTAGCTCACCTTTCCAAACTTTGAAGCAGGAACTTAAAAGAAGAAAATGAATAGTCCAAAATAAAGAGGCAGTGAGATGATTAAGCAGGTAACTTTGCTTTTCACCAACAATAACGACCAAAGTTTTATCCCCAGAACCTCACATGGTGGAAGGAAGAGAACCAACTCCCCGAAAATCATCTGCTACTTCCACAAAGCAAGCACAACACACACACACACACACACACACACACACACACACACACACACACACACACAGAGAGAGAGAGAGAGAGAGAGAGAGAGACTCTTGCTCTCTCCCCCCACTCTATAGACACAAAATAGATGATAGACAGGCAGATAGATAGATAGATAGATAGATAGATAGATAGATAGATAGATAGATAGATAGAGTGATTGATTGATAAATAGGCGTTAAAACAATTTATACACGAGATACTTCTTGGAGATACAAGGTGGACACATCAAGATAGGAAGAATAACTTTTTGCCCCAAATGTTAGACCAGTTGTTGCTTTTGTTGATGTGGTTGTGAAAAATACATTCTCCCCAGGATAAATTTAGCCTTAAATACAAAAAGTGTGTTACATCTTCTTGGGCCAACTTTAGAAGTTAGTGTGTTTGGCATTTACATTTGAGTTTAGTATAAGGTTTTTCTGCATGGCCTGTAGCACAGGACTGGAATGAAATAACAGTTAGCTAAGCAAATTTATCACAGTGAGTTTGCCTTGTAGCCTTGGGGCAACTGTAAAATTTCCTGCTGTTGGCTTATGTTGACTCTATTACAAGTCTATCTGCCACTGACTTACTTTTAAATTGCCAGGTAGAATGTGATAAATACTTTGAGGTTTTTTTCTCTCTGTCTTTCTGTCTCTCTGTCTCTGTCTCTGTCTCTGTCTCTGTCTCTCTCGCTCTCTCTCCTCTCTCTGTCTGTCTCTGTATTTCTCTATAATACTTGAATTCTGTTTTTTTTTACTGATATACAAGTTCCTTGATTGGAAAACATTTTTGTTCTATCTCAAACTGTTTGAGATAGCCGACCCTGTTTGATCCTGATTAGGTATCCCATAAATGATTTTTTAAGTATTATGACAAGAAAAATTCAACCTTAGATAAGGTTATTGCTACCTTCATCTGAACCCAGGCACATATCCTACAAAATCAATCATCAGGTCCTGTTATGCATATGAACAGTCCACTGTCTTCAGTTTGCTTCCCATCAGCTTTTCTTACACACAGGCCATCCTGTTTTCGTGTGTGTGTGTGTGTGTGTGTGTGTGTGTGTGTGTGTGTGTGTGTGTTTTAAGAATTCTTTTCATTTATTTTACACACTAATCAAAGTTCCACCTCTTCACTCTTCCCGCCACCAACCTCCCCCAAACAATCCCCCCATTCACCCCACAAGAAGGCAAGGCTTCCCATGGGGAGGCACATCCAGTAGAGGCAAGTTCAAGACCTCCCCCCTGCTTCAAGGCTGCATGAGGTGTCCCATCATAGGTAGTGGGCTCCAAAAAGCCCCCTCTTGCACCAGGGATGGATTCTGATCCTACCACCAGGGGGCTCCCCAAGCAGATAAAGCTACACATTGTCTTCGCCATGCAGAGGTCCTAGTCCAGTCCCATGCAGGCTCCACAGTCATTGATCTAACTTTCATGAGTTCCCACTAATTTGGTTTGGTCATCTCTGCAGGTTTCTCCATCGTGATCCTGATGCATTTGCTCATATAATCCCTCTTCTCTATCTCCAATTGGACTCCTGGAGCTCTGCCTGGTATTTGCCTATAGATCTCTGCATCTGCCTCCTTCAACCATTGGAGAAAAGTTCCGTGATGACAGGGTATTCACCAATCTGATCACTAAGGTAAGCCAGTTCAGTTCAGGCACCTTCTCCACTATTTCCAGTAGTCCAAGATGGGGTCATCCTTGGGGATTTCTGGCAACTTCCCTATCACCAGGTTTCTCTCTCTTCCCATGATATCTCCCTCCATCATGGTATCTCCCTCATTGCTTTCCCACTCCATCCCTGTTCCAGTTCGACCATCCCATTCCATTATGTTCTCATGCCCATCCCATACCCTCCATTGCCCATCCCTCACCCCCAGTTCACTCATGGAGATCTCATCTATTTCACCTCTTTGGATCATTTTTGTTAGCTAGCTTCTCTGGAGTATCAGATTGTTGTCTGGTTATACTTTGCTTTACTTCTAGTGTCCACTAAAGAGTGGGTACATACTATATTTGTCCTTCTGAGTTTGGGCTACCTCACTCAGGATAATATTTTCTAGTTCTATCCATTTGCATGTAAATTTCATGATGTCATCATTTTTCTCTGCTGAGTAGTACTCCATTGTGTATATGTACCACATCCTCTTTTCTTAACCTGTAAAGACACCCAAACCCTACTGTCAGAGTTGTAAACTTGAGGACATTTCCTCTATCTTCAGAAAATTTACTACATCATGAATAAGTTCTTTGTCATTTAAATTTCTAGTTAATTTAGTGAATGGTATGCTTTGTAGTGGGTAAAATTTGTCTGCTTTTGTGTCACCAGTAATACCAGTAGGAAACTTTCAGAGAATTGGTATATCCCTATTTGGAGATGATGAGATATACATCAGATATAACAAAACTATACAAGAAAACTCCTAGAAATTACAATTTTAGCAATATGGCAGGACATAACTTGGACAAATCAAGCTCCTTTCTATACACCAACAACAAACACATGCAGTAAACAATCATGATCACACTCCCATTCCCAGTAGTCTCAAAAACTTAAAGTATCTATCACTATCAAGGAGATGGAAGACATCTAAAGTGATAACTGTAAATATCTGAAGAAAGATATAAAGAAAGACAAGAGAAAATGGAAAGGCATAGCATATTCATGAACTGGTGGAATCTATCCTGTGATGATGATCATTCTATGAAGAACACTTCAGAGATTCAATACAACCTCCACAAATAACCATCTTTATCTTCACAAAATTAGTGAAAACTATCCTGGTCAATAAGAGCAGTGCTGGAAGAATAATGATTTCAGATCTCAAAATATATTACAGAGCTATAGTCACAAAATCAACTTGACACTGGGACAGAAACAGACAAGTCAACAATCAGAACAAAATAAATCAAAGTTCCAAGCATGAGTACACATAACTAGGTATTGTAATTTGACAAAGATGTCAAAGCATAGACTGGCAAATGAAAGCATCTTCAACAAACAGTGCTCAGAAAACCAGATGTCCATGTGCAGAAGGCTATAGCTCAACTCATATCTATAACTTTGCACAAAAACTATCTCCAAATGGGTCAAAGACCCAAATGTGAAACTTGAAACAATGAAATTGTTAAAAGAAACCATAGGCAGTATTCTATAGGATACAGGTGTAGGAAGAAAAAAAAAACCTTCCTGAATAAGTCTCCATTTGCCCAAGAATTAAGGACAATAGTTGAGAAGTAATACTTCATAAAAATAAAAACTTCTATATAGAAAAAGTCAAGTAAAATGGAAACCCACAGAATTGGAGAGATAATCATCAACTATACATCTAATAGAAGATTAATATCCAAAATACACAAAGAACTCAAACAACAAAAAGTAATGACTCATTCAAAAAATGGGATCAGAATACAAACAGAAAGTTTTTGAAAGAAGAAATAAAAATGGCTAAAGAAATATTTAAAAAACAATGTTTATTGTATCTAGCAATTAGGGGAAAAGAAATCAAAAGAAATCTGAAATTTCATCCTAGCCCAATTAGAATGGCAAAGATCAACAAAACAATCTATAATAAATGACAGTGAGAATATGAGGAAAAGGGCATACTCATTCACCGATGAATGATTTTCAAAAGGACCAGGAGCTCTGGAAGTTAGTATATTGAATCCTCAAAAACCTAAAAATAAGTCTACATATGACCTACCTATCCCATGCCTCAATGTGTGCCCAAAGGACTAGACAGCTCACAGATAGGTATCATTGCTATACCATGAATATTAGCCATGTTCATTGCTGCTCTATTAACAATAGTTGGGAAATGGAAGCAAGTCATATGTCCTTCAACAGAAGAATAGTTAATGAACATGTGGTACATATATACTGTATAACACAACATTTGAGAAATATAAAATTAAATCGTGAAATTTGCAGGCAAATAAACCCAGAAAAGATCATATTGAGTGAGGCAATCTATACCCAGGAAGCCAAACAGGGCATGTTCTCTCACATATAAAGTTCCAAATCCAAATCTTGAGATGCCAGTACATAATCTGGAGTATCTGCAGAAGCCAGGAAAGTAAAGAGAGAAATAGCAGATTATAAGAGATCTGATAAGGGAAATAAATACAGGTGCTTTAATTTATTTAGGGAGTGAGTGAGAGATAACTACAGATGGGTGAAGGAGGGCAACATAGCAGTAAGGATCTCTGAAAAAAGTAATAAGGAAGCATACTTCTAAATATATGCTTAAAACTATGACATATTAAGTGGATGCATATATTATTTAAATGAAAATTCCCCATCTGGGATGACAATGTGCAAATGCCATTAGATTATCTATCAAGAAAAACCCAACACAAAACATGAGAAATCATCCTTTGAGTTTTTTCACTAGCAATGACAAGAGACTCCCTAAACAGTGCAGGCAATTGCTATTGCCTTTTTTTTTTTTTTTTTTTTTTTTTTTGTACCAGATATGGAAGGAAAGCCCCTATTGAGGAAGACATGATGCAAGTTGGACAATGAATCCTGAGTACCAGATCTGGACCTTACTTGACAATCTGCTCCCTGAGGACTACCTTTCATGGTATGAGAAGGTGTTATGCAAGCTTCCAAAGGAGAGAGGAACCAACAGTTCTACCAGCCATGATAGCTATGACCACAATGGCAAGCATGGCAAGATAACCCTATGGATACAATAGTGGCACACATATCTTGGTAGTAGCCCACAGCTCTCTTTCTGAACTTAGGACATGATGAATCTGAGGAAAACCGTGCCTAGTACTAGAAACTGAGTGAAGTCTTGAAGGAGAACCTGTAACTGCTACTTTACAAACTAGCAGAATCATTACCTACGTTCTAAATATTTGTCCTTATACCCACAGATAATTATTGGGGGAATTTATTAAGGCAACTCCAGGTAGTTAAAAGGAAGGTTTATTTTGGGGGGTAACTTACAACAAGTAAAGGGATAGGTTACAGGGTCAGAAGAGGTGAAATGCACTCCAGTGGTTTTCTCCAGAGAACTCTGTCCCCGGTCTACCATCCAACATGCAGGATTATCAGGAACCAAGAGAGCTGGCACATCTGGATTTCAGGTCTTAAGGGTTCCCATATCGGCCCCGCCTCAGGGGCAGGCCATAGGTAGGCATGACAGTTACCTGAAGCTTCACTGGGAATAGTACTTCCAGGTAAAAGCTGGAACAGCTACCCACTACAGATAAGAGTAACCATCACTCCTCAGGAAAGAAAGTTCTCTGTAACAGACAAAAACCATTACAGAAAACCATAACCAATCAACCTGCAGAGTGTGGAGACTAGTCCCAACTGATAAATCTACAACACAACTCCTCCATCTAAGGCTAAGGGAACATTGTAGAAGAGGAGGTGCAGAAAAATTGGAAGAACTAGAAGAACAGGAAGTTTTCTGTGAGATTGAGTCACCTAGAAATGCCAGAGAAGTTATACTCATTAAATCACACCAACATGGTTGCTTAAACATGATCTGAACAAGGATAACATGAATATGCACACTAACATGTGTGCAGGAAAGTTCTGGAGGCCTTAGCACTAGACAAAGAGCTACTGGCAAATAAAGAATGCTGAGGTTGGGAGCAATAGTCTTCCCACGGAAAGGCGAATCAAAAGGCGATCCCCGAAAACATACCAATATCCAAGTAACATTAAAAAGACTGAGGAGATCCTATTTATGTATGTAGGAATATGTATAAGAGTAACAAGAAAAATGGGCTATGACTTTGAAGGAAAGAAATGGAGCAGTCATGTGGCAACATTTGGAGTGAGGAGGTCAGTAGCTGAAAGGGGGGATTAACTCATTATATTGTAATCTCAAAAAATTTAAAACAGAATGCATTATCCTTATCAGTGAAGCTCTTCCTTTTAGCTTAAAATCATCTCAGCAGAAGAGCTGACAAAAATCAATTAATAAATCCTTTAAAAGGGGAAAGAAAACTTAACATCAATAATAGAAAAGGCATTATAAATACAGTACATGTTAAGTCATATACCAGTAATTGCTTATTATGAGTGTTGAATGCAATTTTGAAATCTCTAGCTTTCAAAGTGAGATTTAAAACACATTTCTTATATGTAGGACAACTATTTGGATCCAAGATTTATATGGCTAAAACATAAAATAATTAAAAATATATGCCATTATATCTTAATGACATTAATCAAAATAAAGCTGGAGCAGTTCTAGTAATTACAGAAAATTTGCATGTCTAACTGGGAAAAATTATAATGTGTTAGTGGAACATTATATAAGGATGTGAAATAATTCTGTAATACACTGAAAAAATATACCTGTACCTATCAATAAAATATCAAAATGTGTATCTAGAAATGGAAATACTACAAACAGGAAAAAAGAACCACCCACTCTCATAGATTTTGGCTGCAGAACACCCCTGCCAGTACCTGACAGCTCCTACAGATATAAGCTACTCTATCGGCATGATCCAACAGCAACTAATACTCTCCCCCTCAATAGCAGAAGTCATATTCTCCTTTGGCTCATATAATTCACCAAATGAGTTCTAATCCAGTCCATAAAGCATTATTCATAAATTTAAAAGAAAATAAATTATGTGGAAAATTATGAGAATTTAATGAAATTAAGTTAATTTTTTTTTAAAAAAATCTGGACAATTTCACAGTGCTTGGGGGTTAAAGGTCAAGTTAATAAATTGCTTGAGAGTCAAAAGTGTTTCATGGGAAATTAAAATAATACACTTTTCTACTTAAAAATAGAATTTATCAAAATGTGTGGTGTTGGTAAAACTCACACTTAGGAAACATTTGAGCATTATGTACTTAGATTAAAACAGAGAGATCTAAATATTAATTCATGCTTCCCATTAGAAAACTAAAGAAAGAGTACGTTAAATTGGAAGGGAGAGAGGAAAACAGAACAGTTAGTAGTAGAGAAGCTAAGGAAAACAATAGAGAAAATTAATAAAAAGAAAAGTGTGTTCTTTTACAAAGGGCAACAAAATGGAAACCTCTTTGGACTAAAGGAAGAGGCAACTCAATTAAAGACATTGTGGAGGGTAAATTGAGAATGAAGAATTACATGGAACTGTGTACCCCCAGAGTCTGAACACTTAAATATCATGAACCAAGTTCTTGACAGACACAGAGTCTGAAAAAATTAATGCACAAACAAATAAATCATTTGGATAAAAGTATGTCTTGAAATGTCATAAATATGTTAATCAATAACAAATAAAATTACTTTGAAGAATAAAGTAATACAAAAGCCACTTTGCATGGAGTTAGTGGAACATGTCGGCAGTCACGTGGCTGGGAGAGCTGAGGCAAAAGAACACAGCATGAAAAGGATGTAAGAGGGATAAGCAACACCATATATGTTTGAGAATTCATCAGGAATCACATTAAAACACATTGACCTACAATTATACACATACCCACTATTTGTACACTCTGTGTACAGCTGAACTTTATATTTATTTGTTTACCTGTGACAATAATATTACAGAAACAGAGGCCAGAAATTTAAAAGGAATTTGAGGTGGAATAGGCAGAAGCTGTAAGGAGTGAAATGGATGTAAATTATGTGATTATACCTAGATTAAATAAGAAAATAAATAAGTTAAAGAGAAGCTACAGTAGTCAAAACAGTATGGTATTAAAGAAAATCAAAGATTCATGGACCAAAATATCAAAGCATTTAAAGGATTTCTAGCCGGGCGGTGGTGGCGCACGCCTTTAATCCCAGCACTCGGGAGGCAGAGCCAGGTGGATCTCTGTGAGTTCAAGGCCAGCCTGGGCTACCAAGTGAGCTCCAGGAAAGGCGCAAAGCTACACAGAGAAACCCTGTCTCGAAAAACCAAAAAAAAAAAAAAAGGATTTCTAACCCAAATCCATCTTTAGAACTCAAAAATAGGAAACTGTTTTTATATGAAAGCAAGGCATTTACAAATGAAGATATATGGTTATAATAACCTCAGTTACAATGAGAAATGGTTTTTTTAAAAAAAGAAGTCATTACTACAATCTATTACAAAATCTAATTTCCAAAAATCGAGCATTATCAGCTATGGAGGAGGATGCAGCCAGCTGTTGCCCTTGACTCACATCTTTATATTTTTGTCATTACCTCCAAATGTCAGTGGCATGCTCGCTTAGAATCATCAAAGCTAAAAGCAAGCAAGACACCCTTCATTTGCTAAGCACAGAAAGATATTTATACATGAACAGAAGTATACTGGGCGGGGGGGTGTTTACTAGGGGGAGAGAATACAGAATTTTTTTAACCAAGTACCAGAGTTATGAAATACTGAGTTGGATGGAATATACCAACATTAGCTACATTAAGAGGTAGTACATATTATGTAAGATCTACTACTGAACAATATTTACCACCATTTCCTGATAAATCAATCCTCGCAAAGATCGTTTGGAATTCCAATCTGTGCTGCAGAGTGTGCTTCAATTTCTGATGCATTTTCTAATAAACATAATATCCATCCATGTGTGTCAGATGTTACCATAATTAAAATTATTTAAATAACTTGGTCGAATAAAAAATTATCTATCCATTTCTTCCTCCCTTAGTTTTGTTCACTTCTTTCTGTTATTTTTCTTGTTGGCTTTTTCGTACAGTTCTGTGTACCACAAATTCACTGTCTAGCCAAGGATGACTTGGACCTCTGTTACTCCTGCCTCCACTTTAAAAGGGCTGAGGTTACAGGCTTTTGCCATCTTAGGGTTATGTACGATATTTTTGATGCTAAATTTTCTCATTTTGTAAGTTTTTGTTATTTTTAGGATGGATTTCTCCTCTACTGTTTTTTGCTCAGGTGTATTGATTATTAACATGCTCATAAATGCAGATACTAATAAATATTACATTGTAGCACATTTGGTACTAAATGTTATTGTTTTCAATTAAAAATGCATTATAGGAAAGAAAGATTTTTGGACTTCTATAGTAAGAATAAAACTACAATTCAGATCATCTGGAAAACCTATGATTTTTACAATACTTTTGATATTGAACAGACAATACCATTGTTAATTATATATATTTTTGAATACTAAATAATTATACAATACTCTCCCACTTAAAAATTAGTACGAATTAGTATTACTAATAATCTAAACTCACATTTTATTTCCTTTTACTGAAATTACACCCTGGACATCAAGTTATATAGCACTCAAGAAAAATTTCTTTAAAATTAGTGATAAATTTTAAATTAATATAAATTAAGTATAATGATGGGCACAAGCTCACTATATTCAATTTCTGTTAGTAACTGAGAGCTAAGAAATGCTCTCTCAATACATACGTAACAGATTAGCTTAATCTTATTGCAGGAGTCTTAGGTGCTCTTAAGTGGAGATACATTGTACATTGGTACTTCCACAATTGCTAAACCTTAAAACATTAAGTGAGAATTGTCTTTAACCAAATCTTTGGAGAATATTTGCTTCTGCTCTGAATTATTTTTCTCTGAAATCTGTGAAATTGAACTATGCTTGGTAATTGAGTTTAAAATGACCAGAGATGAAATCTAATTTGCATTCATCTAACAAAGAAGACACTCTCCACCAGCTATATTACACAGATTAACACAATGTAAAATGGTATGTTCTCAATAAGTGTATGCCCAGCTATTGAATATGTGGTTTCAAATGAGATATGACTGCGTAATTGCCTTGAGAGCTGTAAAACCAAAGAATGAGGCAATTTTCTTCTAACATGCTTCCAGAATGTACATTCATTATGTTCACATAGATTGCCAGTTTATTCTTTTCCTATGGAGACATAAAGGGACCTTTTCCATCTCTTGAATGTGTGTGTTATTTGATATTCTATTGTTTATATCTATTTCCCAATTTTCCTTTGGCCTATGTTTCCTTATTATTTACATAACATTTGGATATGATTTCATCAGGAAAACTTCCTTTTGACCCTGCAGTCTTTCTAACTCACTTTCTGTACAGACTCATCCACCCAACTGTGGTACTAATTATAACTTTATGAGGACGAGATCTATTTTAGAAGGGAATTATTCAATTTACATAAAGAACCTTGAGATGTATGGCATAGGTGAGGGCCCAATAAAGATCCAATGACTAAATTAATTAAAAGGCTACTCAAATACACTGCAAATCAGTACTGTTAGAAAAATGAATGAAATTGCTGGAGAGAAATGAAGAAGAAGAAAACCCACTTTCTGATACCTACTTCTACATTAACTTCATTTTTGTGGTTATGATAAAAAATAGCTGTATAATAAAGAGTTTGTTTTAACTTCCAAGATCTAGATATCCATACTGGTAGGAAAGACATGTTGCAGGAGCTCTGGGCAGGAAGCTGAGAGATCACACATCAACTGCATGCAAGCAGCATACTGAGAACTGGAAGCAGGGCAGGATTATAAACTCACTAATCCTGACTTATTGACATACTCCCCTCCAGTCAGCCCGACTTCTTAAAATTACATGGCCTCCCAAATAATGACACCGAGAACCAAACATTAAATACATGTGCCTATGTGGGATATTTCTCATTCTAACTAACATATAAGTAAATTATATCTTGTATAGATGTAATGTTTATCTTACTATAAATATCTTATGAATATTTATGTAGACATTTATTTAAATGTCTATATGTATATATATATGTAATATATAGCATGAGGAATGTTAATTTACTGTGATAACACATCAATCTTTTCAAAACTTGTTCATGTTTTAATATTTCAAAAATTTTAAGAAAGTGATATGGTTTGGTAATTATAAGTGCTTTCACCATACCAAATAACTTAAAACAACATGGTGGAATGTGGTGATATTTTATCTGTGAACTCCAATAAAGTGTATCTGAGGATCAGAGGAAAAAGTCAGCCATTATAGTAGACAGAGAAGTCGGGTAATGGTAGCACACGCCTTTAATCCTAGCATGCAGGAGGCAGAGATCCATCTGGATCTCTGTGAGTTCAAGGCCACAATGAGAACAGAACCAGGTGTGGTGACACATGCCTTTAATCCCAGCACTAACCAAGGAGGTCTGGAGGTCTGTACAGACAGACAAGAACTGAAATAGCTGGGCAGAGAAAGAGAGTGAGATGGCAGAACAGAGAGGCATATTGGCATGGGTATACAGGAAGTAGGTCTCTCTGGAAACTGAGTGTTGGTAAGGTGAGGTTGGCTGTGGCTTGTCCTATTTCTCTGATCTCTTAGTTTTAATGACACTATCTAGCTTCAGGTTTGTTTTTTTTTATTAATAAGACCATTTAGCAATTTGTCTTACAGTGGAAGGAAAGAATCAGCTCACACAGATTGTCACTGACCTCCACATTCATGTGGTGGCATGTACATGTGCACACATACATACCCATCCATGCTTACAAAATTAATAAATAAAAAATATAAAACTATTAAATATCAAAGCCTTTGGATAATGGTGAGATGGCTCAGCAGGCAAATACATCTGTTGCCTGGTCACTCTTTTTGGTATTGGGAATTCACTTAAATGCAGAATGAAAGTATTCCACAAAGTTGTCCTCTGAGCTTTGCATACAAGTCACAATTTGTGAATATAATAATAATAATAATAATAATAATAATAATAATAATAGAAAGGAGAAGGAGAAGAAGAAGGAGAGGAAGGAGGAGGAGGTGGAGAAAAGAAAACAAAGTTTTCCTTAAAACTAATATCTTTTTATGAACATAGACATCCCTATTGTGAAATCAATAAAAATGGTGTTGTGGTTGGAAATAGTTTTGGGCACACAGTAATTTTTGTGTAATCATGTCAGAACATTAATATCCAGCATGCCAAATATCCAGTCGTGTCACACATATACAGACCGTTGCAGGGAAAGAGCTGCAACTCACTGAGAACTGTCCCTGTGAATATTTCAATGAGGTCAGATGTAGGTACTATTCTTTCTTCTAAGCAGTTTTCGTTGGCAATGGGGTGCCAATAAAGAAGCTGTCTTTGACTACAGTTGAACCTCATAAAATGCAAATTGTGTGCAGACTTTGAAACAATTACTGTATTAATTACAATAAAACATTAAAATGTTCCTTTGAGAACCAAAGTGACAGGAGTGATTTGACTAGACCAGAGCTGCATGGTTTTGATAAGCTCTGAAAAAGAGAAATCACAACACAGGCACCATTTTGCTTCTCCTTCATTGTCCAAATGGACACATTCACTTTGTGCCCATAGGCACAATTAAAACCTCCCTCAATTTCTCTGCCAATATGGCAATTTGAATAAAATTACCCACAATTCCTCACATTGTGAGTTTGGTTTGAAAACAGAATTGAGCCTCCCTGATTTCCATTAGTGTATCTGTTTACATTAAGCAAACTTAATTATCTCACATAATAGTTATGTCACCTTTGGACTGAAAAAGCTAATATAATCAGAGTCATCTGGATATATTCACTGTGCACTGTAAACATGTGTCCTATCTGGTGTAGAACAGTTACTTATACATCAGGAACTGGACCCTTTGTAAACAACGGCAACATAGTTTCCTGGTCCACAATGATTATGGTACCAAGAATCCCTGAAACCCAGAACCAGAGGGTTAACCTGTGAATTGGGGTGAATATCTATGGTGATGTAAGAAAACCTGTGTTGGCTCCAGAGAGATGGTTCACTGGCTAAGAGTGTTGACTGCTCTGTCAGAGAACCTACATTTGGTTCCAAGCATCCTTGTCAGGTAGTTTATAACCACCTGTTACTCCAGATTCAGGAAACCCAGTAGATAACCTCTCCTTGTCTCTACGGACACCCACAGATGACACACTGACACACCAACACATATATACACCCACATACACACTCACACACACAGTAAGAGAGAATTTATAAATAGAAAATCTTTAACATATATTTGAGTTATCTATTTTAAAACTCAAATTTCTGAGGCATGCACAAAATAGGTTTTAGCTTTTCATTGTCTGCTAAAACCACAAATTGTTACAGTTCTATTTTTTTTTTTTACAAAATTTCTCCTTATCCTATAAAGATGGAATTACAGAAAAATTCTCTTAATGGTCCCTCAAAAATACTTGTGAAATCAATAAGCTAATAAAAAGTGCAGACTTTTATAGTAGAAGAGAAAGTAGCAGATTAAGGAACTAGAGAGCTGGTGGATCACAGCCAATCACAAAAAGGTGAATATTTGGTTAAAGATGTTGTTCTAAGCATTAAGTCTAGTATGAATTGAGAAATTTGAACTTGTTATAGGCTTAGATAGTAAGAAGCAAGATGAAAATAAAACTGAAAGTTAGCTTTCATGAATTTTTCTCTTCACTCAGCATTAGTAAATATGCCATAGAAATTGAAGGATATTTTCTAGGCTTCTGATTCTAGTTCTTTTAAGGAATCATATTTTCTAAAGCATGGATGAATGGGTAAGCATATATCCATAAATCTTTATAATTAAACTAGTAATTTTTTGTATGTTGTATTTGGAAACATCTTAATATAATAAAATAACATTTATTTTGACTAAATTAAAAGAAGGCAAAGCTGAGGTTAGCTGGAAGTTTTTTTTCAATTATAGTACTTAATTTTCAAAGTTTAAACAAATCATGAAGGCTAGAGATGGACATTGAATCAAAATTTGCTTCTTTTACTGAAACATGTTAGAATTCATTTTATTAATTAAACCACCTAAGGAGTGGGACAAGAGATTATTTGGCACCAGCTTTTCAGTGTCCATGAAGATATGGAATAGTTTTCAATGCATAGTTCCATTGTGTATCAAATAGAAACAAAATTTTTAAAATATCTCTTTGATAAACTTAGTGAAACACAAAAACAAGTAGGTATAAGAAACCACACTTTAGCCACTCACAAAACAATATGATGTTATTTATTCAAAGAACAATCAATACCATCAAAGAACTGAGCCAAAAATTTCATACAGTACTAAATCACTTATACCAGGTATGGCTCTTTAGCATAACTTCATAGACTGATATGATATATGACCAGACACATCATTAAAAATAAAGACTTTGTAGATTGTATTTACTGATCATTCAACTGTGTCATTAAGGGCACAGAAAAGTAACAAGGGCTGAATAGAATTATACTTTCGTAGTAAACTTGGTACATTGATTTCATACATATTTCTATTGTAAATTCTGTACCATTAGAGTATAAGTCATTCTCTCCTTAAAAGACTAGCAGTAGGGACTGCCTACCAATTTTTTTTGTTTTATTTTTCACATCTAGTTACACCATATCTATACTGCACAACAAAGTCTTCTTTAAAAAATGTGTTTCATCTTTTATAACTACATCTACCATTTGGTTATCTGACATACTCAAGTCAACCACCCCATTCCCGATGCAATCGACAGCCAGGACTACTCAACCCATTACTCAGTGGTTATGTTTTATGAGTATTCCATTTAGTGTACCCAAATTGTTTTCTAGCTACACGCATACCTGTCCTTTGCTTTCCAAAATGCCCTATGTGCTTACATAATAGAGATCTTTGTATACTATACATTTAAAGGTTCTAGTCTGTGTTCTGTACTTCATATTGATCACTTGAAGGAGACATACAAGTTCACCATCCCAGATTTTAAATGTATAAAACAATTCTAGGAAAGAAAAAAAGAAAACCAGAGGGTCTTTATTTCTGTAAATAATTTTCTGTTAAATTTTCAGTCTTTGCTCTCCACTTTCAATATGTAGATATTCAACATACTACAAGATAAAAATCTGTGCATGTCTAGATATGGGATTCCTCAGGCAATGATGCAGTAGTATTAGACAGCCTGATCCTGTGGTGTATAAGACTCTAGGCTCTAGAGGCTAGACAGTTCTTTAGAGCTCTTCAGCTCACTTTTCTTACTCTTTATAGCTTGTAATTATCCTTCAGCCTTATCTTTATATCTTTTTTCTTGGTACTGTCCTTGCTCTGTCTCAGGCTACATTCTGTTTCTACCCAGACTCCTCCTTTGCAGCGTTCCACCAGCCACGTTTCTGTAACCAGCTCTTCCCACAGTGTTAAAAGTAGGCAGGTAAAGACTTAATTTTGCCACACCAAGGGAGGAAGTGAGGGATAGCTTCCAGCCAGCTTTCCAAGTGAGCCTCAAGAGCTCACTTAGGAAAACAGAGTGGCTCACCAGCAGATGAAGGTTGGTCTTAGCCACAATCATAGCCCAGCACTCATGCAAATGAAAGTTTATATTTGCACCAATCATATCATTGCTCCTTAACACCCACCACAGGGCTTCCTCTGTCAGGCTGCCAGTGAAAATGCATCCCTAGCCCCAGGTCTACTTGGAAGTGGCTTCATGGTCATCAATAGTTTACAAAGGCTGTAATAGCAAAAACCCAGAAATAAGTGATAGGAAATACTTCTGGATGAGCCTTCCTCTTTGTGTGCCAGAACAATCAGCTGTGACCATTGCACAGTTTTAGAGAGATAGTCAAGACAAAATGCTTTGTCTCACCATAGGAATGGTTTAGTCATCTATCTGACTGGCAGTCTATTTTTCTAGTCAGTCTGGCCGGAAGAGAAATCCAGTAGCTCCAAAATGGGATATAGAAGTGTCCCATTGTCCAAAGTTTTTTCTCATTCACAGGAGTGCTTAAAGTAAGAACTTGAACTTATCATTATATGAATAGTGTTTTCTGTTTTCATCCACGTAAACACATGCCCAGCGAAGTGAGGGTCGTGGTTTTACTTCTTGTCTTAGTAGTGGTGATCTTATTTTTCATGTCAAAATAAAGAAAATAAAATATTTGAACTTGTTAAATATTGAAAATTATTATTTTTTTCTTTTAAAATGCAACAACCGCTGGGCGGCAGTGGCGCAAACCTTTAATCCCAGCACTTAGGAGGCAGAGGCAGGTGGATCCCTGTGAGTTCAAGGCCAGCCTGGTTTACAGAGTGAGATCCAAGACAGGCACCAAAACTACACAGAGAAACCCTGTCTCAAAAAAAACAAAACAACAAAACAAAACAAAATGTTTCAACAAGAGTAATGTTAACTTGGACAGGGCAAAGTCCAGGAAGCCTCATCTCTATAGGCAACTAAGGAATGCTGAGAGAGAGCAGAAGATATAGTCTTCCCAGGGAGCAATGTGCCAATTGTTTAGTCAATACCAGATGCTCAGCTCTAAAACATACATGCAAATAAAATTATACAGACTGACTATCTTGTATTTATGTGTTTGGAAATATATATTGTAACAAAAGATCAACACTCCCCTATCCTTATTTGTTGAGAAAGAACTCCCATTTAACCCAGATAATACCAATCTGTCCAGGCTGATTGTCTAGCAATTTTAGCAGTGATGAGGAAATATTTATGCATTACTACCCTCTGCTTTTAATGGGTGTTGAGAGCCAAACTTGGGTCCTCAAGCTTGTGTGGTAAAAATTTTTACCAACTTAGCCTACCTTAGACTCTAACATTTGAATCAAATATTCATAACATGTAGTAAACACTGGATTGTACTAGAAAAAATATCAAATCATCCTGTAACCCAGACTCAGAAAGACAAACCTGGTGATATATACTCACTCATAAGTAGATATTAGCTGTAAATTTAAGGATAACTACAGTGTAATTCACAGACACAAAGAGACTTGATAATAAAGAGGGTTAAAGGGGGAACATCCAGATCTTCCTGGGAAGGGGAAATCAAAGAGATTTCTTGAGTGGACATGGATATCTTTTAGGCTGTTTTCGCTGAATGGACCATAAAGTATCTTACCTCTGCATTCACTGTTGTGTGTCCACTACATATCCAACACACATACACACACACACACACACACACACACAAGAAAAGCAACAAAATCTACAAAGTTAGTTAGATAGAGATAGAGATAGAGATAGAGATAGAGATAGAGAGATGAGAGATAGAGAGAGAGATGCTCCCTTGACTACACTGGCTCCTGCGATCCTTCCTCCCCCTCTTCCTCAGGATTCTAAGAGATCTGCCTAATGCTTGACTGTGAGTCTCTGCAACCTTTACCATCAGTTGCTGTGTGGTGCCTCTCTGACAACAGTTGGACTATGTGTATAGCACAAAACCATTAGGAATCATTTCATTGACGTTTCCCACAATCATATTTGCTTCTCTTCTAGATCTCTGGAGTACCCCACGTCTCCAACTAACCTGAGCTCATAGAGGGTTACAGAGACTGAACTGACAACCAGGGATACTATGTGGGACTGACCTAAGCATATATGTTACAGTTGTGTAGCTCGGTCTTCTCGTGGGACTCCTAATAGTGGGAGCAGGGGCTGTTTCTGATAGAGTTTCTCTGTGTAGCCCTGGCTGTCCTGGAACTTGCTCTATAGATCAGGCTAGCCTCCAACTCACAGACATCTGCCTGCCTTTGCCTCCAGTGTGATGGGATTAAAGGTGTGTGCTGCCACCACCTGGCATGAATTATTTTATATATACATAAATGGGAAATTTTTATATAAAACCATACTGAAATTATATAGCTTAGTTTAATTCTGTCACTGGAAGCACCAAGCAGGAGCTAATGGGGAAAGTGACTCCAGAAGATGACAGAAAGGATGGGTGACGTTGCATCATCGTTACACTGCGGATGAGTGGCAGCTTTGTTGCCTGGACGCGGTTGGCTCTCTGGGCTTCCACAGAGAGGCAGGCCAGCCTGCTCGCACTGGGCCCACGCCTGCCGGCAGGTGTGAGGACACCAAAATGTGTCTCACAAGAACACGAGGGTAATCTTCTTTTATGGTCCCAGTTTAACTTCAAAATGTCTCCCCGGTGGAGGGTGACATGATTGTTGTCATAACAACCATCTCTTGGAAGGCTTTTCTCAGTACCAGAAGTGAATTAAATTCTTACCCAAGTTGCAGCTTTCATTGTTTTAAAGATTTATCTCCTTAGGTGTTTGTATTGGTGTGTGTGTGTGTGTGTGTGTGTGTGTGTGTGTGTGTGTGTGTGTAGTGTGTGTGTGTGTGTGTGTGTGTAGTGTGTGTGTGTGTTTGTGTGTGGTGTGCAGGTGCCCTTGCACATGCATCGGAAGCCAGCGGAGAATGTTGGCTGGCTTCTCTGTCACTTTTGCCTCTGTCTCTGTCTGTCACAGCTAGGCTGGCCAGCCTGTGAACTCCCAGGATCTGCCGGTCTCTGTTCCCTAATGCTGTCATAACAGGCACATAGAGCCAAGCCCGGCCTTTTTTTGTGAGTGCTGGGATTTGAACTCAGGCCCCCAGGCTTGCATAGAAAGCTCTCTTACATACTGAGCTATTTCCTCAGCTTCCTTTCACCTTTTCTTCCCCCAGACAGGATCTCATGCCTCTCAGGCTGTCCTCAAAATCACTATGTGCTGAAAATGATGTTGAACGTTGACCCTGTGGTTTCCCTCTCTCAAACCCCGGAATAACAGGCATGCACCACTGCACCTGGTTTATGAAGCGCTGAGAATCAAACCCAGGGCTTTAAGAATGCCAGGCATGCAGTCTACCAACTCAAGTACAACCTGAGCTCCTCCCAGTTCTCCTTGCTGAGGTAAGACACAGGCAAGAAGTATCTAAGGGTGTTGGTGCTCATGCCTCAGATTGGCACAGCTTGACTTGGAAAGTCAACATGGAATTGTGCCATCTGAGTCACCCAGCAGGGATTACCTTCCGATTGTCCCATGGCCCTGCTCCAGCGGTGGCCTGGGACTGCCTCTGTATCCAGTAAGTATGCAGCTGTTGCCAGGGGCCTTGCCCAGAGCTGAGAAGGTGCACGTGCCCGGTCTGTTTACAGTCTACGCTTTGCATCAGGACGATGGGCATTCAGGAAGAAGGGACCCTAACTCGGCCCAAATCATTGAGCTTGCCCAAACACGGCTTGGCAGAGTGGAAAGGGGAGACATCGTTGAGTCACACACACTTGATCCAAGCTGTAGAACCGTCGCTCACTAGCAGTATAACCTTCCAAGTCACCCCTCTGAGTCCTGTCCCCCATACCTGTCGAGATGGTGGCTATGCAGGGTTGATGTGACAATCAGAATGTGCCCGTGGCTAGGTGGCAGCTCTGTGACACCGGAATACCTGATGGTCTGAATGTCAAGATCTAAAGACCTGTTCTGCCCGCTCAGTTCCAGCCAGCCTGTGGGCTGAACGCAGACAGCAAGGAGGCCAGGCTGCTTTCCCAGGGGGAGCATCCTGTCCACTGGTGGTCCTTCCCCACGGAGCCACGAACAAATGGGTTTCTATGGGAAGGAGCTGTCTATTCTAACTGGAGTCACAGCAAGTCTTTTTTGTATGTCCGTGTGTTCACGTTTGTGCCTGTGTCGGTGTGCATATGTGTGAGTGTTCATATGTGTGAGTGTTCATATGTGTGAGTGTGCATGTGTGTGAGTGTGCATGTGTGTGAGGAGTGTGCATGTGTGTGAGGAGTGTGCATGTGTGTGAGTGTGCAGATGTGTGAGTGTGCATGTGTGTGAGTGTGGAGATGTGTGAGGAGTGTGCATGTGTATGAGTGTGCATGTGTGTGAGTGTGCGTGTGTGTGAGTGTGCATGTGTGTGAGTGTGCGTGTGTGTGAGTGTGCAGATGTGTGAGTGTGCATGTGTGTGAGTGTACAGATGTGTGAGTATGCAGTTGTGTGAGTGCTCACGGAGACCAGAGGAATACCTCAGATATCACATGTCAGTCTTGAGGTGTCATCCAGGCTTCCTCCACCCTTCCCTTCCCTTATTTCCTCCCTTACATTTCTTCCCCTCTCAGCCCTTTCTCCCTCACTCCCTCCCTGCCTCCCTTGTTCCTTCCCTTCCTTTCTCTCTTCTGTCAGGGTCTCTTGCTGGCCTCTAAGTCACCAAGTAGGCTAGTCACACTGGCCAGCAGGCTCCAGGGATCCACCTGTCACTACCTCCTCAGTGCAGGGATTCCAAGTGGAAGACACACTGCTGCTGCTGTCGCTCCCCTCCTCCCCATCTCCCCACCTGCTCCTTCCTCTCCTCCCCCTCCTCCTCATCCTCTTCTGCCTTCCTTCCTTCCCTTCTCCTCCTCCCCCTCAACCTCGTCCTCCCCTTCCTTCTCCCCCTCCTCTTGTACCTCTGTACAGTATATGATTAAAGCCTAGCACCCAGACACAGACCTTTTTTTGTAGGGGGCTGGAAAGGTGAGACAAGGCTGACCTCAGAAGAATAACTATTAATAAGCTTTTGTATAGACAATGTGGAAAATGTGAGGGGGGAAAAAGAAAATCACTCATAATTCTCCTCCCCCACATGACCTCTGCTAACATTTTGGTAGATGGTTTGCACTTCTCTTGCAATGGAGCGTCTTAAACTATGGCTTTGGTTTTACATAGTTTTCAATCATATTTTATGTGTCTCTGCATGTATATTTGCAAATCCCATCACAAAATGACTGTTGTAAAATATTATTTTAACTAGGCAAAGATGTATTTCCATTTGTTTATGCTGTAGAATGTTACTTTTAACTGTGTAAAAGCATGTTACCTTTGTTGATGCTGCATTTGCTTAAAGATGCCAGGATGTGTGTTTAATTATGTAAAGATGTGCTGCATCTGTTTAGCTCTACCTGCCTAAGCACCTGATGGGTTAAGAGCTGAATGGCCAATATCTAGGCAGAGAAAGGATGAGTGTGTCTGTCAGGCAGAGAGAATCAATAGGAGAAACCTGGGCTGAAGAGAGAAGAGCAAAAAAGACTAACAAGAAGAGCAGGAGGAGAAATAGCTCAGGGGTTAAGAGCACTGAGTGCTCTTGAGGAGGTCCAAGGTTTGGTTCCCAGCACAGGCAGGGCAGCTGGGGAGGGGGCACTGTCTTCTAAATATTTATGTTTATACTCAGAGACAAATGCTACTCTTTTTCTAAATTTATTTTACAATACTATTCAGTTCTACATAATAGCCACAGATTCCCTTGTTCTCTCCCTTCCTGCCCCCCTTCCCCCCAGCCCACCCCCCATTCCCACCACCTCCAGATCAAGGTCTCCCCCGAGGACTGGGATTGACCTGATAGACTCAGTGCAGGCAGGTCCAGTCCCCCCTCCCAGATTGAGCCAAGCATCCCTGCATAAGTCCCAGGTTTCAAACAGCTAACTCACGCAACGAGCCCAGGACCTGGTACCACTGCCTAGATGCCTCCCAAACAGATCAAGCCAATTGACTGTCTCACCTATTCAGAGGGCCTGATCCAGTTGGGGGCCCCTCAGCCTTTGGTTCATAGTTCATGTGTTTCCATTCATTTGGTTATTTGTCCCTGTGCTTTATCCAACCTTGGTTTCAACAATTCTCGCTCATATAAACCCTCCTCTTTCTCACTAATTAGACTCCCAGCGCTCCACCAGGGGCCTAGCCGTGGATGTCTGCATCCAGATTCCTCAGTCCTGGGATGGGGTTTATGGCACAACTATTAGGGTGTTTGGCCATCCCATCACCAGAGTAGGTCAGTCCTGGCTGTCTCTCGACCCTCACCCTTCATTGGTCCCACTCATGTCTAGGCTGTTCATGTAGATCTCATCCATTTCTCCCTGTCTTTCTTGGGGTCCGGTTTTCCAGGTAGCCTCATTGGTGATGTGAGTAGCAGTCCAGTCATCTTTGTTCCACATCTAGCATCTTCCTATGAGTGAGTACATACCATATTTGTCTTTCTGAGTCTGGGTTACCTCACTCAGGATGATTTTTTCTAGATCCATCCATTTGCCTACAAACCTTATGATGTCATTGTTTTTCTCTGCTGAGTAGTATTCCATCGTGTATATGTGCCATAATTTATCCATTCTTCAGTTGAAGGGCATCTAGGTTGTTTCCAGGTTTTGGCTATTACAAACAATGCTGATATGAACATAGCTGAGCAAGTGCTCTTGTGGTATGATTGAGCATTTCTTGGGTATATGCCCAGGAGTGGTATAGATGGATCTTGGGGGAGATTGATTCCCAATTTTCTAAGAAAGCACCATATTGATTTCCAAAGTGGTTGTACAAGCTTGCATTCCCACCAGCAGTGGAGGAGAGTTCCCCTAGTTCCACATCCTCTCCAGCATAAAGTGTCTTCAGTGTTTTTGATTTAGCCATTCTGACAGGCGTAAGGTGGTATCTCAGAGTTGTTTTGATTTGCATTTCCATGATGATTAGGGATGTTGAGTAATTCCTTAAATGTCTTTCAGCCATTCGAGTTTCCTCTGTTGAGAATTCTCTGTTTAGTTCTAAAGCCCATTTCTCAATTGGACTGTTGGTCTTTTGGATGTCTAATTTCTTGGTACCTTATATATTCTGGATATCAGTCCTCTGTCACATGTGGGGTTGGTGAAGATCTTTTCCCATTTTGTAGGCTGTCACTTTGCCTTGTTGACTGTATCCTTTACTCTTAACATCAATCAGAGAAGCTTCTCTTTGTCATGAATGAAGGTGATTGCAGAGATTCATGACAGCTCAAGATACTGTGCAGCACAGACAGTTGTGTCCATTCAACCATTACTTACACATTATTTCAGGTTGGCTGATCTACCAGTATCCAGAGGTTTTGTGGTTGAGCACAGAGAAATTCATGGGTTCTGAGATGGGACATCATTACCCAGAAGTTTAACCTTTAAATTGACATGATCTTCATCATGAGAAGTGGGCTCATGTGATCAGTTGAAAGTATTGATGGGGCAAAGAGTAATCTACTTTGAACGAGGCAGTTATTATTCAATGATCAATTGACTGTCTTTGGGCTCAAATTGCAACTCCTCTGTAGACTCTAGCCTACTTTAGAGTTTGGATGTAACCATCCTCCATAGTCTTATAAACCAATTTAAAAAATAAGTTTAATGCTTTCTATGGGAAAATACATTCTATTCTTTCTCTGAGAAATTTGACTAATACTACCCTGAAAGAGATATGCTCTCACTCTATCTCTGTGTTTCAGTTTTACATTATTTAATGATTCCTATTATTCATTGTATGTATGTCCAGGAAGTTATATGCATGGGTGTGGGTCCCCTTTGTGAATGGGAACGGGAACGGGGGATGGGATATCCTGCCGCCTTTAGTTATAGGTGATTGTGTGCTGCCTGCTGTGGGTGGGTACTGACAACAGATCTTGCGTCCTTTGGAAAGAGACCAAATTCTCTGAACTGTGGAGCTATCTCCCCAGCGATGCATTTTGCATGTTTAATGGTGTAGCTGGAGGAACAAACTCCTAAAATTGTGGTTAAGTTCATCAATAAAAAAAAAAAAAAAACTTCTCTTGTATTATTTATGCTTTTATTGTTACAGCCAAAAAATTCACTAGTTCCACCAGATTTCCCTTGTGTGTTCTCTTGAGCTCTTTTATTAGTTCTCATGATCCACTTGAAGCTATTCTGATTGTTTGGTGTATAATATTTGTTTAAATTCTCATGTTTTCATGTTCACATGTGAATATCTCATCAGCAGAGACAATGTTGAACTTATTATTCTGGAAATATATCATATCCTATTGATTTCCTGAAAAGGTCCTAAGCCATTTCTGTGTGTGTGTGTGTGTGTGTGAGAGAGAGAGAGAGAGAGAGAGAGAGAGAGAGAGAGAGAGAGAGAGAGAGACAGAGAGACAGAGAGACAGAGAGACAGAGAGACAGAGAGACTCAGGTAGTTAATAGAGTAATTTAAATTAAAAAAACAACTTATTAAGTTTGTTCTTGGACGCCTTTACACTTGTGGTTTACTTTGTTTACTATCATCCTTGCCTTCTCCCATCCCCCATCCCCCTCATCTACACCTACTGCTCCTGGCAAGTCTCTCTCCCACATCCATGCATTCCTGCTTTGTTCTGTGACACATTTAGTTTAAACAAGACCTTTGATATGGTTGTGATTGAAACTACACATTGGAGGCTGGTGGTTTCATCCATGGGTACAAAACTGGTGACATATTTGCTTCTACCTTATGACCAATAGTTCAAGAGGGCTAAGTGTGGTCCTGTGGGTCTTCCCATCATCTTTAATTGATTGATATCAAGCTCAGTCTTGTAAAGGCCTAGATCAGTACATTTTAGATTCTGTTGATGTCATTATTGCAAAGACTGTATCATGCTCAGAAAATGGTATTTCACAGCCCTGTCCCTTATCATCTGGCTCCTACATTCTTTCTAACTCCCTTCCACAATGTTCCCTGAGCCTTAGAGAGGATAGCATAAATATGCTTTTCAGGCTGTGGACTCAGCTGTCATTTATTCTCAGTATCTTGAGCTGTCATGAATCTCTGCAATCACCTTCATTCATGACAAAGAGAAGCTTCTCTGATTGAAGTTAAGAGTAGCATTTGTCTCTGAGTATAAACATAAATATTTAGAAGACAGTTTGGCACCATGTCAATTTAGTTAAATAACAATAGTAAATTTTCTGCGGAAGGCCCAAGACCTGCTTATTTTGAAGACAGAGCCTCCATATGTCTCCCTAGCTGTTCACAGATTTGCTACAGAAATCTGCTTGGCCTCAAATACAAAATGTTCCTTCATCTACATCCTGATTGTTTGAATCCACTATACCTAAAACTAAAATGTATATTGCTTTATTTAAATCTAGGAATGATCTATTTAGTCAGTTTTATCCTGCCCTAGAACAAAGTCTTCAAGCTCTTATTACTTTAAAAAAGATTGTATTAAGCTAAAATGTTGATCAGAGACTGACTATTTTAAGATAATTCGAAATTTAAGGAGCGCTATGAGAAAGGATTGAGAAGAGATAAAATCTCTTAATGTGCCTTCTTTCTAGAGAAATAAAACAAAAAAAAATTGATCAGTGAGCTAAGTCTTATCACTGAGATTCGAATACATTTTCTTAGATAGGAATTTAGGGAAAGTTGGATTACATATGAACCTTAAGGCTTTAGACTCTCATGTATTTCCTTTCCTATCACTGCTGATTACAAAGATATTTGCATGTAAATAGGAATTTTCTTCTGTGTAATCAGCAGGCTGTTCCTTCAGTCCGCTATGCACACTTTCTCCATGCTTACTTATGATCCCCTCAGTAATCAATTCCGTTATCATAGAAAGCTGGTATATGACATCATCACACAGCCCCAAATTAGAGACAGTCAAGAAAGTAAAAAGGGGAAACATTTTTTTTTTTTTGCACAAATATCTCAACCACCTGCAAAAGTTGGTAACTTAAGTATAGGAAATTCTGTTTTATGAGTCATTCTGTCACAAGATACCCAATGAGTATAACTATTTTGATACTAATCTTAACAAATGGGTCTAGCGGCATACAAAATAAGAATGTATAAAACATGTGAAAACCTATTATTGAATCATATATATATATATATATATATATATATATATAGAGAGAGAGAGAGAGAGAGAGAGCATTTTAATTAAATTACATTGCACAGGAGTTATACCTAGCCTAGAAGCCATAGGTTGCCAAATAAAATTTCCAATGCCAGACTGAGGATGCCTTCCTTCAAAAAAAGGTCAAGGGTGTCCTGAGACCATAAAAGCAATACAGGACATTGACACTGTTCTTAGTTACTCACAAGAACTTGGTGATATGACTCCATTCATTACTGAGAACTGCGCACACTTTAGTCACAGGACATGGAGAACTTAAATTGGACATTTGTTCCTTGCTGGTAAGTTTTCACAGTACTAGAAGTTGCTAAGCAGGGTGGTAAGGGAGAAAGTCATCAACCATCTTAATCAGGTATGAACTTTGTGAGTTACAATAGCACCTATTATGGCAAGATATGACCAAAGATACAATAATACATAATGTTATGAAGGTAACTAACTGAGTTCTGATTGGATTTAAAGACCCTACATATGAGGAAACACATGACTGGTACCATAAATCAGGCCAAGAAATCGGGTTTGGCCAGTTCATAGGTTGTGTGGATGAACATACTACTATTATTTTACTAATTGGACATATTATTAAACTTCCCTCTAAATTTGTATCCTCTATACCTTTAGATTGGTGAGCCTCTCTGCCATCATCTTTGTGCAGTAGTAGATAACAGTTAATTAAGAAATTTACAACTGGCCAAAGTACAAAGGATAGGTGCAGAGCATAGGCAGAGGATTCAGCCATTAATGGACATATCTATCCCAAACACAGAAGTAATTGCAGTGAAGAGTATCAGAAATAACATAATATCCAGAGATCAGGGAGTTGAGAGCCAACCAGTGTCTTCTGAACTAGACAGGATCTTTGTACTCATGTAGTCACAACAGACAAAAGACTCATACTAACCAGACCCTCAACATTCCATCCTGAAGGGAAAGTGCTTAATGAATGACCTAAGCTCCACCCTTAATGGAGTAGCAATTGACAGTTGATGATTTCAGGAGAGGAAATAGTTCTCATTAAGGGTGTGGTGTCTGATATATCAAGTATGCTTCAACTGAATGTTTATACACCTATGAGAATATGAAAAACACAAATTGAATTTTCTGAATTATTAGAAATAAATAAATAAATAAATAAATAAATTTGGGAAGTGGTATAGAGGGGAGAGATGAATCTTGGAAGTAGTATGTAGACAAATATGATTAAATTATTTTGTATAATGTATAAGAATTTTAAATTATTATTTTTTATGTTTTTTTCTTTCTAGTTTTA
Organism: Peromyscus leucopus; assembly: GCF_004664715.2. Taxonomy (NCBI): domain Eukaryota; kingdom Metazoa; phylum Chordata; class Mammalia; order Rodentia; family Cricetidae; genus Peromyscus; species Peromyscus leucopus. Next base: position 16,944,516 of record NC_051078.1, on the reverse strand, counting down.
GTGTTACATTTTGAATTTTCTTTTTTTTCATTTTTTAAATTTATTTACTAAATTTAATTTTACATATCAGCCATGGATTCCCTTGTTCTCCCCCCTCCCACCCCACCCACCCCACCTTCCCCCAGCCTACCCCCCATTCCCATCTCCTCCAGGGCAAAGATTCCCCTGAGGATTGAGTTCAGTCCGGTAGAATCAGTCCAGGCAGGTCCAGTGCCCTCCTCCCAGGCTGAGCCAAGTGTCCCTGTATAAGCCCCAGGTTCCAAACTGCCAGTTCATGCCCTGAGGACAGGACCTGGTCCCACTGTCTGGATGCCTCCCAAGCAGATCAAGCTCATCAACTGTCTCATTTATCCAGAGGGCCTGATCCAGTTGGGGGCTCCTCAGCTATTGGTTCATAGTTCATGCATTTCCTTTCGTTTGTATATTTGTCCCTGTGCTTTCTCCAACCTTGGTCTCGACAATTCTCGCTCATACAAACCCTCCGCTTTCTCACCAACTGGGCTCCTGGAGCTCCACCTGGGGCCTGACCATGGATCTCTGTATCCGGTTCCCCCAGTCATTGGATAGGGTTTCTAGCATGACGATTAGGATGTTTGGCCAGGTGGCCTTGGAATAATACTTCAGCGATCTATTCAGAAGCATATCATATTTCAAATTGTATTATTGTGTAGTTGGAAGTTTTCCTATTCTTAATAAATACTTCATTATTTAAGCCTGTCATCTATTGCCAAATTTCTTACAGCATTTAACTGTCCTCTTCCTATATATTTATTTTTGGAATAATAATAATATTTATTTTTGGCATATTTCAGTATGCTGGGTGGTTTTTGTCAACTTGACATGAAACCTAGGTATATTTGGAATGTGGATTTTTTTTATTTGAAACTAAATTTTTCATAGAATTTTTTTATTTAAAAGATTTTTAAAATTCATTTTATGTACCAACAATATATCCTTCCTCCTGCTCCCTACCCCATCTCCCCCAACCCACGCCCTGACTCATCCCTCATCCCCTCCTCCAAAAGGGTAAGGCCTCCCAAGGAGAGTCAGCAAAGCTTGATGCATTCAGTTGAGGCAGGACTAAGCTCTTCCCCACTGCATCAAGGGTGAGCAAGGGAATAGGCCCCAGGAAGCCAGCTCATGTACCAGGACTAAATCCTGAGCCCACTGTCAGGGCCCCCTCAAATGCTGCAAGTTGCAAAAAATATATGAGGTAGGATTTCAGTTGGTTATGACAAGCTAATACCTGGAAGAAGCCAAGGGCCTTCCAGAGGTCAAGCTGAGGCTCAAGGAGTCTTGGTGATATTGACTTTTGATTATTAGCTATTTCCCACTATGAATTTCTTGTGTGCTATTGTAGCTTTTCCATCATTCATTGGGCACAATTTCCCCTCTACTAAAGGAATATTTAGATAACCTTCTGTGCAGTAACACAGCCAGAACCCCTAATTTCAGGCCTTTCTGTCATTGTCATCATTAGCAGCGTCTGGCCAGAACCATCCCTGGATGGATGAAAGTATCTTACAGAGATACCTCTGTACTCTTGAAGAACAGACTTAAGCAGCCAGATTATCTCTTTGAGAAGGCCTGGTGGATGTGCTAATTAAGCTAACTTTCTTCCTTTCCAAAGTCTCGTCTCTAGTTTTAGATCCACTTTTAACTATTAACTCAGAACTAAAGGGCTTCTACTTACAGATACAACAAGCTGACTCAGGCTGTCCAGTCCCTGGGTACATGCCCCTGCCCTGCCAGAAAGCAGTAGCCAAGATAGCTTGGACAAATAAGGGACTGAAGGAAAATAATGCAGTTTTATTTTCACTCATCACTGATAGACTCCTAATGCTTCAACTAACCACTTCTAAGAATATAGTTGAGCACATAAAATTCCCCTTGCTCTGATATTAACTGAATTTAGCCCTCAGTTGATTCATTCACCATTAGTCACTTCCCTTTTGGGTTGCAGATGATGGCTGGCAATTACTGCTCTTTTGTGTGGATCTTATTGCTCCTCCTTTTGACCCTGAGGGAATTCAAGCCTAGAGATCTTGCTTTAACCAGAGCATTGCTATTACATGGGTATATAACTGGAAACCTCAGAGACTTGGGAGGATGAGAAGGAGAAGAGAAGAGAGAATGGAAGAATTAGATGGGTAAGAACTGGAGAGGAACAGACTGAGTTGGGGCAGAACTTGATTGAAGGTATAGAAGAGAGTACCAGAGGAATGAGATGGAAGATGAGGAAGAGCTAGATGAGGAAGAACAAGATGGGAAAGAAGGAGATGGGAGAGGAGGTAAGATGGGAAAGAACCAGATAGATGTGAACCTAGATGGGGCAGAACTAAGATGAGAGAATTAAGATAGAACTTAGAGGGGACAGCATGTAGAGAGAAATCAGGCAAGAAAAGAGCTAGGCATGAGTGCAGAATAGAAGCTGAGCAGAGAGAAAAGACTCAAAAATATAAAGTGTATGGACTAAAGAATTTCATGAATGTAGATTCATTTCTTTCTTTTTTTTTTTTTTTGGTTTTTCGAGACAGGGTTTCTCTGTGTATCTTTGCGCCTTTCCTGGAACTCACTTGGTAGCCCAGGCGGGCCTCGAACTCACAGAGATCCACCTGCCTCTGCCTCCCGAGTGCTGGGATTAAAGGTGTGCACCACCACCACCCGGCCTTCATTTCTTATCATCAAAGAGTAAATTATCAGCTGGTTATAGATTCCTCCCGGACGTTGGAGAGGACTATTGAGGGTAGGACCCCCCATCGCCCCCATCACCCAAACCAAGCTACACTGCTCTCTCTCACAAACAGAGGGCCTAGTCCAGTCCCATGCAGATTCCACAAATGTCGGTCTAAAGTGTGTGAGTTCCTTTGAGCTGGGTTCAGTTGCCTCTGTAGGCTTCCCCATCATGATCTTGACAGCACCCCCCAACCCCTTGCTCCTATAATCCTTCTTAACTCTTTTTGACTGGACTCCCAGAGCTTGGCCTGGTGCTTGGTTGTGGATCTCTGCATCTGCTTCCATCAGTTACTGGGTGAAGACTATGATGACAGGTTATTCACCAATCTTATTACCAGGGTAGGTTAGTTTGGTCACCCTCTCCACTGTTACTAGTGGGTCAAATCTGACGTCATCCTTGTGGATTCCTGGGAATTTCCCTAGCACCAGGTTTCTCCCTTTTCCCATAATGTCTCCCTCTATCAAAATATCTCTTTCATTGATATATTCTGATCATGGCTTCCCCTCCCTCATCTTCTTCCAGATCCTCCTCATCTCCACACCTCAACTCCAGTCCTTCTTCCTATTTCTTTAGAAAATGAATAAAATATATAAAAAAATAAATAAAACTAAAAAAAAAAGGAAACAAAGAAAAAGCACAAGAAACACACACAGGAAGCTACACATACACACAAAAATCAAAATGTTGTAAAAACCCAAAATTGAAAACCATGATATACAAGCAACTACTAGTAGGATAAAAAAATGCCCAAACAAACATATATGTATGTGTGTGTGTGTGTGTGTGTGTGTGTGTGTGTGTGTGTGTATTGGTAGATTTTTCATTGGGACTGCTTTGCTTCCCAATAATGACATGGAGGCTCATATTAATTATGAAGGCTTGGCCTTCTCTAATTAGTTATTATAATTTAAATTAACCTATATCTTTTAATCTACATTTGTTTACATGACTCAGTTACGTTTACTTTGTAATGCCCATGCTGATCATCTGTGTCTTCTCACAACTCCACTTCTTTTTCCCAGCATCCTCTCTGCCCTGAAATTCTGCCTAGCTTTTGGCAGTTCAGCTTTTTATTAAACCAATGAGAGTGACATATCTTCACAGTGTACAAAAAGATCATTCCAAAATATACGTGTGAAAGCATACATATTAAAATATGTATATATACATGCACATATGTATATGTGTGTGAATATGCAAATATATGAATATAATTAAAAAATACAATTGTGTTCATTTTGTGCTGTCATCTACTGCTGGTCATGGGTTCTATCTTTGAGAGTATCATGTATACCCAGTGAGAATCTATTGAAAAAAACTAATTTTTTTCTTTGTAAGCAGTTGTCAATTGGAAATAGCTTCTGGTTTAGTGATGGTGTTTTGTTTCCATTTCTCCCCTCAGCACTGGGACCCCTTCAGCTTAGACCTATGTGATCTCTACTGATGCTACCATACTCTCTGTGAGTTCAAATGTCTGTCAGTCCTGCTGTGTTAGAAGGCCTTGTTTCTTTGGTGTGTTCCATCCCTGATGGCTCTGACAACTGTTCTCCCTCCTTTCCCACAAGGTTCCTGAGCTGGGAGGGGAAGGATTTGATAAAGATATCTTATTGAGTACTGGGTGTTCAAAAATCTCTCACTCTCTGAACATGGTCCAGTTATGGGTCTTTGCATTAGTTCTCCTGAGTGAGACGCTGATCTGTGAGTACAGCAGCAGAATGTCACCGGAAGTTACTTTATTGTTATGTTTCTTTAGCAGAAGAATAGAATTAGTTTACCCCTAGGCCCATGGCCTATCTAGTCCTAGGTTTTGGCCACCCAAGCAATGGTAGGCATTGGTTTTATCTTGTAGAGTGGGCATTAAATCCAATCAGATAGCGGTTAGTTACTTCCACTCAGTGATGTGCTCAGATCACTGTTGTAGCTCAAAGGTGTTGTAGTTAGGTTGGCATGAACTTTCTTCTCTGGTAGCATGTACAGTACCTTCCAGTACCATGAACATTAGTCAGTAGGGGTGAAGGCTTTTGGTAGGCACCAGCTTGACTTCTCTTTCTTCAGTGAGATATGTTAATATCATGTTAAGGCACAGGGTCCTAACATCAGTTTATGGAATTCCTTGAAAATAGCCTGAGTTGTTTGGGAGTTTCCATTGGGCCATTTTGACTAACATATACATTATATGTAATTCATTCCTGGTGCTGGAAGCTTCATTTGGTGGTGAGAGATGTATAATTGGGCATTTGCTGTCCTTCATTTAGATTTCTCTCATATATGTATATATTTCCATATGATTCCCTCAAATGGCCCTTAATGTTAGTATTCCCTCATCTTAGTCCATCCCTGAACCCACTCTTTTCTTCCCCTACCCAACTAATCCTGCCATTCCAGTCCAACCCTTCCCCCATTTCTCTATAATTGTATATTTCATTTACTCTTCCTTGGGAGACACCCATCTCCCCTTTCTAACTCTTTACATAACCACCACGGTTATATGGATCATAGCATGACAATTGATTTAGAAAATACTCTCAAGAGATTGGCCTATAGGCAAGTTTGTAGGATACTGTCTTGATTAATGAATCATGTGGGAGGGCCCAGACCATGGTGGGCTGTGCTGCCTCTAGGTGGGCAGGTGTTTCTGGAGGTTATAAAAAAGGCAGAATGATCAAGCCACCAGGAGCAAGCCAGTAAGCAGTACCCCTCCTTACCCTCTGCATTTGTTCTTGTCCCCAGGTCCCTGACTTGACTTTTTGCCCTTTCTTCAGTGACCAGCAACAATGTGGAACTGTAAGCTGAAATGAACTCCTTCTTCCCCAAGTTGTTTTTGGTCATGGTGTTTTATTGCAGCAATAGAAATCCAACTAAGACAGCCCTTCTCTTTAGAAAAGATAGAGCTAGCTAATAACATTCGAGTAGTCAGTTTTTATTTCTCCAAGGCTTCTTAGTGTTCCCTAACACATGGTAAATTATTACTTGCAGAGTAAGTTTACAGAACTGTGTAGGTATTACCCACCTCAGTGACTGGGTAAATTGTAACATAATACCCATTTTCTTATGCTAAGCCATGTATGACATGTACAGATGAATTATTACATGAACATACAATTTGCTTTCAATAATCAATAGGAAATAACTGTTATAGAAAAATGAATTCCATATGTTTCACTTGAAGATGTGAATATATTCTGTTTCTATGTAAGCTAGAACTTTCAGAATTAATATATTAGCATTAAAAATATCCATATCAGTTTTTTTTTTCAAAATTTGAGAACTGTAAAATAAGAGTGATTATCATTTGCTGGAAAAAGCAGCTGAGTAATTGATGGTTTCCTTTATTTTTTTCCCAAGATTTCAAATGCTAAAATGTAAATAAACTCAAATATGTAACATTGTGTCAAGTAAACTCATTTCAGCTTTACATAAGCAGCTGTGACCCTGTCCCCTTAGAGTATTAGCTCACATGTCACACTGCTAGCTTGAGATTCTAGGTCTGAGTATGTAATTGGTACATGAAACTGTTTTTACAGAAAGAACGCATACACCCAGTACAGGGCTTGAGTCTGGATCCTTAGCCATGTTGAAAAATTGGTCTAGCACTGAGCTACATCTCCAGCCTTGATCTCTTATTTGTTTATTTCTTAAAGGATGAGACAGGGTCTCTACAAGTTACCCAGGCCAGACTTGATCTTCTGATTTTCCCTCCTTGATCTCCTGAGTAGCTGACATTATAGGCCCAACAAAAAGTAGGTGGGATATGTCCACAAATCTATTTATCATTTTAAAAAGAAATGACTACAATAATAACTGGTCAAGCCAAAATAACTTTGTCTCCTAAAATTCATATATTTAAAACCCGAAGTCACTAATGGGGTGACATTTGGAGTTCATTTTTTTTTTTTTTTTTTTTTTTTTTTTTTTTTTTTTTTTTTTTTTAGGGAGAGTGTCATTAGGTTTGGATAAAAACAAGTGATTAGAGTTCCTCATGAAGACATCAAGGGAAGAGAATATAGATGTGTTTTGCCACATTTAGACAATGAGAAGGAAACCATTCTCAAAGAAGTAGTCTCTCTTAAAGGAAAGGGTGTTCTTACACTGTTCTTTTGGAATTCTCAGAATACAGAGTTATGAGAAATATGTGACTACTGTGTAAGTTTCCCAGTCTGTGGTGGTTGATTTGATTATAGACATTCATGAGACAAAACATACCATAATTAATACTTATCCTAACATTTGTTTCAAATCTTATAAAACGCTGTCAGTTTGTAAGAAACACAAGTTCATATACATCATGGTTTTTATTTCTCTATGTTCCTACAGTCAGTACTTTTATAATATGTATAACAGAATCTGAAATGAGGTTATTTTGAGTTAAGTTGCATTTCTGTTTTTATTTTCCTTTTGTTCTTATACATGTTCTAAAGTTTATAAAACAGGAATTCATGAGTGTTAGTAGAATGTTATGTTAAAGTAAATAAACCTTGCCACTAGAGAAGAGAACATCCATATATAATAAGAGCAGATAGAATTTTGCCAAAGCATTTGTGGGTAGGTGATTGTGCCTGCCTAGGATGCATCACTTGCTAAAAGAGAAGTAAGTGTTCTCAGTTTTAAATAAAGCCCTTTGAGTGGTATGTGTGTCAGAGACTTGGAAAAAGAAGCTTCCTTAGATTTTTAAAGCTACTTCTTCATACATCTTTTATTAAACCCATTTATGCTGATTGCTGCACAGCCAACATGCAAAAGGAAGTGATTCAGAGACTTTAAGAGTGCTTGAATTCATTTTCTTTTTTCTTTCTGAATCTTAATTGTTTACAAAATTGGGTGTTCTCTGCAGCTGAATCTTGGGCCTGTGATGAGAGATACTGCATTCTGCAAAACAGGACCATGGTGCTGGAATGGAATCAGATAAAAGTTAGCTTTTGACTCTGTCTGCGCTCTCTCTCTCTCTCTCTCTCTCTCTCTCTCTCTCTCTCTCTCTCTCTCTCCTCTCTCTCTTTCTCTCTCTCTCTTTCTCTCATCTATCATCTATATAGCTCTCTTATTTTCTTTTTCTCCCTTCTTTTCTTCAACTCCATTCTTCTTCTAAGATATATTAGTAAGCACCTCATTATATATATGTCCTAAACTAAACATCAAGCAAAAAAGCACAAAGAAGATTGTTTTTCATCATCTACAACGTCTAGTTAGTTGAGGAATAAGACAGAGGAATTCTTAGCATCCGAGAGATAATTTTAACTAGCTACAATTTCAGAAAACTTCAAAAGATATGGAAAATCTGTGCTTAGTTTTGACCCATCAAAAAGGTTATCTCCCTGAGATATGATGCAGGATTTCATGAATATTCTTTTCTCAATTATTACTTTTTCTCTCCAAGTAACATATCATCTTGGGAGATTTTTTTCAATATAGTTCTTTCATAAGAAGCAGGTTTGAATTAAATCAATTGCATATTAAATTAAATTGCATATACATGTCTGTGTCTACTGTTTTAAGTAATGATGATGCAATAAAGATTAACAGCATAGGTGGCCTTCAATCTTAAAATTTATTAGCTCTGCAGGAAAGTATTGACAAACCATACAAATTGGTATATTAGTGGGGATGCTATGACAAATACCATTACAATATCTAAATGAGTGTTATGAATAATAGAAAAGAATAAGAGCATTTGAACAATCATGGAGATTTTCCTCCAAATGATGCTGGGGTCAACTCTGACTTTCTGGTTGTACTTTGGTGGATAAATTTGTGTCATCTGCAGCAAGAGCAGCATCAAACTTGTCCAGACTCTACTTCATGTTGAGGACAGTGACACAGGTGAACAGAGAATGAGTATTTTTTACAAACTAGAGAGCCTCAGAGGCAGCAGGTGACACAGTCCTCCTTTGCCATCAGTAGTAGATGGAAGACCTTTTCAGAGATGTATGCTCACTTGAACCTTGGATTCCTGACTTAAGTCACAGAAAAGGATGTCTGCATCAGTGAGGAGGAAGAAAAGCTAGGATTTAATATTGTTTAATCATGGACATTAAGAGAGGAAGAGACAGAAAAGGAAAAGAACCATCATGACAAGAGCTTTCGGAGGTGGGAGAGCTTCTTCAGAGATAAATTTGCAAATCTAGGTGTCTTGACAATTGTAATATATACTGTTTCTTTGGCTTATAAAGTTAGACTTTTCCATGGACTTAAAATATTAATTGAAATATTTCTGTATACATATTCCTGTCTGAGAGGGTTTTTTCATTAATTAAAGAGAGTACAATGTTGTTTCTGAGGTGCACGGTGCAGGTTCAAAGGATGATATGGTAAAATACAAGTCAGAAAGGTCAAAGAATCTCATGACTATAGTTCACAAAGGATTCAAGATGAATGTTTTTACTATAGAATGGTTCATGAGATCAGAGAGACACCTCACTGAGTATGCATGGCAGACACATAAGACTGCACACCCAAGTTTCATCCACAGAACTCATGTGAAAACCTGACTATGGTGGCACACATCCATAACTTGGCACTTCTATAGTGAGGGTGAAAAATAACTTCCCAGAAGCCTGTGGGCCAGCAAGCCTGTGCACTTAGTACAGTGTAGGAAACAAGGACGTCTCTGACTCAAAAAAAAAAGTGGAAAATTGGAACTGACTTCTGTAAATTTAATTTCCACATGCACTTTTTGGTATCCTCATACCGATACTTATACAAATGTACACATACACAATTATTTTTTAAAATATGGTTTATGATAATGTGTGTGATATTTTCTTGATTTTCTACTAGCAGAGTTGAGGAGCTCATTTTCTTCCCATATCCTCCTGTTTCTTTTCTTTCTATGCTGTGTCAAGATTGGGTTGGAGAGAAAACTCCAGCCTCCTATGTCTGGAGTACAAAGAGAGAGACAATTAATAAAATCATATGTATGAAGTAGGAATGAAGGTCAGCATGAGGAATATCTTCCTCAAAGAAAGATCATAAATTGGAGAATTTTATAAGTATTCTTTACCTAAGATTATTCTGATAGCAGTTAGAACCACTTCAGCAGTGGTCAGAGACATTGAAGTCAATTATTCTTGAAGGGATGATGGGACTTTTTTGGAGTTACGAGAAGCTGTATGTACACTGGAGGAAGTTACTTATGAGTTAGTGAATATGAACCCAATTTGTGCTTCTTAAAGGGTGCTCATTGCTTGTAAGGCATGAGAGAAATTGTAACAGAGATTTAAAGACATGTTTTTATCTTTTGTGATGTCTACATTTCATTGGAGTAGCTTCTAGGTCCTTACCAGAGGCATACCAGGAAGTTGATATTTCAACAGGGCACACACACACACACACACACACACACACACACACACACACACACACACAAATTAGTAGGAAGTATTGGAATGCTCTTACAAAATGAATTAGATGTTTTCAGTCATCAAAACCTTGCCAATAGTTTTGTTTTGTTTTGTTGTTTTTCCTCAAGCTGAGAAAAAAAAAAAGGTTTATCCTCTTAATCACAATAAAATGACTAAATACAGAACAATAAATGATGCTTGTGCAAAGGGCTAAATATCACACATTGTCCATCATCATCTTAATCTGTCAGTAGAATTCTGACAACTTTCTCAAAAAGAATTAAGGTCATGAAAATATTCAAACTCATAGTTTTAGAAATTGTATCTAAGTTTTATCACTTATACTAATATCAAGGAACATTTAGAACTCTTGTCAAAAATTAAGGGCCTTAGGATCAAGTGGATTTTGTACTTTAGCTGTGAAATTTCAGTAAGAAGTAAGTGATCTTGTGTGATGACTGCTCTTCAAAACCTATGAATCAATACATATTGCTCAATTTCCCAATCATGCCTATCTCAATTTCTTTCCCTGTTGCCATAAGAGAATAACTACTCTGACAAAAGCAACTTCAGAGATGGGTGTATTCTGCTCACAGTTCCAGAGAGCCATTTGAAAGACAAGCAAGGGGCTGGAGAGATGGCTCAGCCATTAAAGGCTAGGCTCACAACCAAAAATATAAGAATGAAAGACCAGCAAGGAGGAGAGACAGAGAAGGGACCCAAATTTCCCCAGTACGATGTTGAAACCTAAGTGTGATGACCAAACATTTCTAGTAACAGGTGATTGCCTTTACAAGGATGTTTCAGAAGCTTCTCTGAGGATGATAGATGGTCATCATTTTAAGACCTTCAGTAAACTACTTTTATCATCCATCTTGACATAGTGCTCATAAGCTGCTTGTCTGGTCTTCTGTCTACTTGGAATACGAAGAACCCTCTTTTCTCTTCTTCCAGTTTTCTTCTATGGAGATAATAGTGGATCATGGAAGACACATCCAGTGTCTGTCATTTCTTGGACTGTTTCTCTCTGTACCCTGTCACTGATGGCTGTGTGCTGAGAGCTAAATAAAACTTTTGCTATGGATATCACTCTATATAAATAAAACACTGATGGCCAGTGACCAGACAGGAAGTATAGGCGGGACAAGGAGAGAGGAGAATTGGGGAAACAGGAAGAAGGGGAGAGAGACACTGCAGCCACCACCAGGACAAGCAACATGTAAAGACGCCGGTAAGCCACCAGCCACGTGGCAAGGTACAGATTTATAGAAATGGGTTAATTTAAGATATAAAAACAGTTAACAAGAAGCCTGCCATGGCCATACAGTTTATAAGCGTCTGAGTGATTATTTTATACGTGGATTGTGGGACTGCGGGGATTGGTGGAACCTGGAGAGAAGCCCTCCAGCAACAAACTTTGTATATTTTCTCCCTGTGCATAGGATTCTCTTGTCATCCCCACTAACCCATGGTTCCTTCAGATAAATGGGGAGACATCAGAAAGGTTTTGGGGGGTAGAAGAAAAGACCAGAAAACTTGTTGTAGATAGACCTGTAGACCCCCAGCTGTAATATCCTACAGTAGTATCTTAGTTCATGTGGTCCCAAAGCAATTGCTTTTCTAACTGGTTAAAATTGCCACCTGTAGGCAGTTAGGTTTGAAATCAGGATTAACTCTATTTTACAAGTGTTTCTAAGATATTTGAATTATTGTCAACACAGAGGGTCAGAGACCTATCTGATGTTAGTCCACATCATACTAGGGTAGATAAAATGGTGCCAAGGTAATTTTCTCACATGCCCCCAAACAACAGCAGCATGTCTGTTGTTTGGGCACACTTTCTTATTACTACTTCAGCTTTGTTTATGGGTGAGACAATGGAAATCCTTCCTCTGTTTCTTTGCTTTGCTGTTTTCAGCCTACACACCCAGGCCATTTGTTTATCTCCTGCTGTATAGATTATAACCTAACCTAAGTGTTTTTTTTTTTTAAAACATGGGTTTGCATCCATAGTTAGTCTTTAAGATATGCCATAGGTGTTCATTTCCTGAGGATGAATGGGCCAACCTCATCTCAGAGCTGAGTTCATACATACAGTAAATAACCATGTGGGATTGTCACAATCTTTGCCAATTACCTCATCAAGATAGAGACAACCACATCCCAAGGCCACCATCTTGGTTAGTGACATCAGCAAGATGACAGCTGTGACCATGTACCTGTTTGGTTAATAAAACCACATAAGTATGAATTAAAATGCAGACAACTATAAAACTTCTCAGAACTATTGAGCCTCAAGGAATAGCCACACTGCAAGAAATTCCTTTGCCACAGGTATTCAGTAACACATCCTAGTACTCTACCATTCTCCTCCCGCCCCCCCACATTCATGGAAGCAATTCATGGGATCATGATAATGGGAAACTCAGGGAAAATTCTATGTGATAAAGACATGTACTTTCTCTAAGTTGCTAAGAAAGTAATGCCAGACTTTCATAGTAAGTTATTTTGGAATTTGACACACTGTTTTACACGATGTATGTCCTGTGGGTACTAGGCACTTGCCTTTCCATGTGCCTCCAATACCAGCTCTATATATGAAGGAAATGATGAGTACACCAACAATGAGAATTCAACTTCCCAGGGCCAAGTCTTAAGAACACAGATGCCCACTTGGTCCCAAAGGATAGATTGTCATGGACTAGACAAGCTATTGAATGTGGACAGCAGCTGGAACAGCCAAGACAGGATCATTTCCTTCAGGGAGAGGTTGAAGATATGGGCTGAATTCGGATTTCAGCCTTGCTCTTCCTGCCTCATATCTCTAAATCAGTTTTTTTCTGAGATAGAATTCTTCTCTCTTGCAGACTCCTTTTCTCAATACTTTTGTCTTTGATTCATTGTGTATGAGTGCCTTCCTTTTTTGTTGTTGTAAATGTGTATATGTGTGTTGTTTTGTTTATTTGTTTTTCACTTCCCACTTGCTGTGTTATGTAGAAAGTCTAATGGGAAAAAGGGGGCATTCTGACATCATCTCTTTTCAAGTTCTTTAAGATGTTATTGTTTTCCATGTATGATATTATCTAGGTGATAGAGAAATAAATCCAAAATACATGTGTTGAACTTCAAAGAAGCTCTCATAACCCAGACAGCCCACTTTAAATGATAAGTACACTCTGAATGGTTTTTTATGCTTGTTTCCAATTTAGATTGAGTAATGTAATAGGAATTGCCAGATTATCACCTTTGGAAAGAACCTAAGGGAACATTTATTGGCAGTATTGGAAGTTCAAACCACAATGGAGCCGAGACCGTCTCTGAGTTTTGTACTATTAGAAGTTGTCTAAAACTGTCCACCATAGCAGGGAAATCATGGTGGCAATAGCTTGAAAGAGCTGTTTATATCTTATCTACAATCAGACGGAGAGAAAAATAAATGGATGCTATTGCTCAGTTCCCTTTCTTCATTTTATACTATCTGGAATATCATCCAAGGAATAGTCATGCCACAGTGTACATGTCTTCCCAGAACAAGATCCAGAAGAAATTTCACAAGTGGTACTAGATCTCACCAAGGTGACAATTAAAACTAATTAACATGGTGTTTTTCTATAGTTGAGAATCATCAAGACATGCTTGGTAGCATGCTTATGTTTTTTTCCCCGTGGTGTGTGTGTGTGTGTGTGTGTGTGTGTGTGTGTGTGTGTGTGTGTGTGTGTGTGTGATTAGCACCTCTTTGAACATCAGTAAAGCCATAGGACAATTGTCAGGAATGGTAAGACACAGTTGATTCATAAGAAATTCTTTCAGTGTGTTCATAAGTAAAAGCTTTCATTTGGAAGTCACTGAAAATAATCAGGCTATTTATACAGGAACAGTGATATTGTAGTTTCATTTATTTCTCAATGTATAAACACAATGTCAAATTAAAATAATACACCTGGACATTAAAATGAAGAACTAGTTCTGATACTGAAATATTGTTTTAAGAAAAGTCTCATAAACACATGTACAGGGCAGCTAAGGTGCTTGTCTTGACAAGTGAACCGAGCAAAGAAAAATGATAATTGAAATCTGATCTAGGAGTTAGTTTGAAGGAATATACATTAACACCTCTGCAGCTTTGCTTTTGCATATATATAGGAAAAAGTCTCAAGGACAGTATAAAACAAAATGAGCATTCCATGCCATCTAAAGTAAGTTCCATTTCAGCGCTTGAATGGATAAAATGCTGCAAATGGAACACAGCTGGAAAAAAGTCTAAAGGAAGATTTGAAAGAATATTAAAATGAGCCTTTAATGTCACCAAGGTAATTACTTTTCTCATGAAATAAGTGCTGTACTTTCTTGTAAAAGGAGAGGATGACACTGTTTTTCTCTTTCAGAGTAGAAACATGATTTATCACAGTTCATTTATGAGAGACTCATATTTTCTTGTCATGTTTTGACCATGATTTATTCAGAAAAAAATTCACTTTTCAATTTAAGAGTACTGTGCTATCATACTAGTCTGTACATTTGCTAAAATTCGTAACAGTACACTTGGAAATAATTAAAGCTGTTTGCCTTTTTTTTCCCCTGTGAAAACCAAATCCCAAAAGGAGAGAAAAAGAAAAGACTTAGAATAAACCAAATTCACACTATCTGGAAATTGTTATCCATATTTTGACAAAGGAAGGATTTCATTTTCATCATATCTGAACTCATTATACTTAGACTTTTTTATTTCTGTATATCTTATATCATTGTACTTTTATGTAAAAAAGAAAATTCATTCTTCCTGAAACTGTTCATTGTTTTAAAATGCATTTGTGATTACATGGAGTATTTGTTCCTCAGATACATAAGAAAAATTGGCCAGTGTTAGTTCAAACACTGTAGGTGAGGCATAATATCCCATAGTCTGCCTGATGTCACTTCTTCTCTGCATTGTAAAGCCATTTACATATTCATTCCAAGTGTGTAGATTTGGATTATCATTTTGTTTTGAGAAGTGAACACAGTATAAAATTAATAAAAGTAAACATTTCCATAAAATAAGTATTATTAGGTTAGATTTGAATAACTTTTATTTCCAGGGATGTAGGAGGACTCATGCTGTTATACCACTAAACTACACGCCAACTCATTTTTAAAAAATAATTGTATTTATTTATTTTACACACCAACTCTTAATCTAAAGAAGGCAACAGCAGGTCTTAACCAGTCTAAACAAGGCCATAACAATTTAGGAGTATGATAAAGGTATGTTGATGTAACCAATAGTCTTATTAAATAAGAAACACAGAAACAATGTAAAAGAGAAAGCCGAGAGGTCAGAGCTCAGAGCTAAAATCTCACCCTTCCGCCTGCGGTGTCCCAGCTTCCTGAAAGAGACCTATTTCCTGTCTGTTCATCTATTTACAGTATTTTGTTCTGCCTTCTCATTGATTGTAAACCCAAACACGTGACTGCCTCGTCACTGTCTGAATGTACAGCCCCCTAGGTCTTAAAGGCATATGTCTCCAATGCTGGCTGTATCCCTGAACACACAGAGATCTATGGGATTAAAGGCGTGTGCCACCACCGCCACACTCTTGCTATGGCTCTAATAGCTCTGACCCCCGGGCAACTTTATTTATTAACATACAATCAAAATCACATTTCAGTACAATTAGATTACCACCACATTTCCCCTTTTCTATTTTAATAAAAAGAAAAAAAAGCAAAAGGTTATAACTAACAAAAGAAAAACTATATACAAAAGTACAATAACTATATACAATATATACAAGTAATAAATACCTAAACAGGTATTTGACAAATCAGAGAAAATAATTTCATTATCTATCCTATTTTGGTAAATCAAAGATGTATCTAATGTACTTTCTATCCTAATTAATTTTCAACTATAACTAACTAATCTTCAACCATAACTAACTAATCTTCAACTCCCTCAGAGACCCAAGAAGGGAATAATATTAGCTAACAAAAATAAAAAACAGAAAGTGCATGCAAGTAGCTTCCAAAAAATTTTGTGAGTTGACAGAAACAGCCAGCTGCCTGGGCAGTCACCTGAGGTTTCCCCGCAATGTTGGGGCATCATCTTCAGCCTATAAGCTTAGTGTATCTGACAGACTCATTTGTGAAGTAGGATGTACACAAGGTCAACAGTTCAATCTCACATTGGGTGAGAGCAGTCCATGTACCAGAAACACCTGAATTCCACTAGTGTCCTGTCATGATTCAGGATTTTAAATTCTGGAAATTGTTGACAGTTTTTTAATTCAGCTGTCCATTCTTCTTGGCTGTGTATATATGGCTTCATCTCAGCATCCCCCTCTTCTCCACATCCCTCTATTAAATGCCAGTCTACTTTTGAGAGGCATGAGCTTTCAGCTGCTGTTCCATTGTACAACAGAAGCCATCGGCCCTCTGCCTGTTAAGCTGCCTTCGAAGAAAAGGGCACCGTACCTTTTCCGGATGCGAAGTCCACTTCAGGGATGAGGCCATATTGTCCTGGCCTCAGAAGATGCCTTTTGATAAAGCCATAACCACACTTGTTTTGGCAAGAATCAGTAGTTCCTTGTTTCATGTTCTGCCTGTCCATTTTGTCCTGTTGATTCGAGGATACTTTGTTGTCCAGTGGCTAACTTTTGCCACAATGAAAGTTGACCCCATATGCAGTTTCTTCAATGCCCATATTTTCTCTGAAGTAGATTGGTACTGCCAGGAGCTGACATGTCTCAAAAAAGAAAAATTTTCTAAGTTATTAAAACATTTTAAATGCCATATTCTGTAGATCTCTGAAGGGTTTGAAGATGACCTGTCTAAAACATCTCTGCTCAATTTTTAAAATATATCTAATATGACTACAAGTTCTATTGTAATGTCTAACTACTAATTTTCATTTCTTTATATCCTAATAGTTGGTAATAATAACATTCAAGGATCAGAAATTTGCATTACATTGTTAAATGAATGGTATGAATACAATTAGAAATATACATATAGCATTTTCTAACAATATCAATTTCAAATTTGTATACAATATAAAACAATCCAATCCAATGTAAAGTATTTAAAACTAGTAATTGTCTTTTTCTTTTCTTTCTTTCTTTTTTTTTAAACAAGAACCTTAAATCTAATCTCCTTTGCTTAGCCTTTTTCCTAACCCTTGACAATAACTTGTAACCAACCCCCCTAAACACTGAAAATTATCTCAGACCCAAAACCCATTAAAAAGACCAAAAAACCACCCGCCCCACACCACCTCTTTGGGAATGTGGGTGTCGTATTCTTAAAATTGCTTCCTGCTGGGTATGGGCGAAGTTTTCTTTATCTTGAAAGAAAAATTTTAGGTTAATTGTCAAATTCTAGGAAAGGTAACTATATCCTTCATTATCCAGTCTGTGTATAATGCCAAAGTTCAGGGTTTATCTCAAGTCCTTATTCAAGTAGTCTTTGAGATTGGATCATCTCAGCTAGTCATCTCAAAATTGCTCTGAGCACCTTGTAGTTCAAAGCTGATCTGTGGATGATGTTTGTCAGCTTAATGATATTATTATTGTCCAAGTGGAATTGTTGTTGTTGTGGGGCCCCATCTTCTTTCTGGAGACTTCAGTTGATGTTAGGCCTGGCCGTGATTTCCTGCAGAAAACTGATAAGAGACTCGAACACAAAAACATATATATGCAGCTAGCCTTTTTTCTAGAATTAATTAGTACTCTATATGACCATTCATATCTTAACAAAGTTTAAAATGTATGTATATTTATATATCTATATATGTTAATCTTGTAAATTTTGATATAAAATTCATACTTTAAGAAAAGTTTAAAGAATCAGAATAGAATCAAAGAGTTGAGATTAGTAATAGAATAGTCCCTTAATTAATTTTGCTTTTGTCCTGTACCATAGCAGAAGATGGCTCTTTTATTCTGGTATGATACAGGGAGTTTGCATTTTCCTTTTAACAACGTGCTTGAGTTTAAAGAAGGAGAGAGCCATTCTCCAACTCCAAAGTCAGCTTTAAATTTTAATTGAACTGGGACTATTAGAAGACCAATAGTGTTAAATCTTTAGAGAAAAGCAGAAACAAACATTTAGGAAGACATAAAATTTTTTAGATAATATATACCCATACACCATTTCATTCTGTTTCCTGGGATAGATGATTTGTCCCTTTTCTTCAGTTGTCTCATTTGTCCAGTGTTCTTCAGATTCCTGAACCTTCATTCTCCTAAAAGACAAAAACAAAAACCTTTCCCCAAGACTAATTTTGGGGATGTTTCCTTTTGGCAAGTTATTATCTGATTAAATGAAAAGGCATGTGTTATTGATACAAGTTAAGCGGTTTTTAATGGATTCTTGTCACGTTGGGCGCCAGATGTTGATGTAACCAACAGTCTTATTAAATAAGAAACATAGAAACAATGTAAAAGCGAAAGCCGAGAGGTCAGAGCTCAGAGCTAAAATCTCACCCTTCCGCCTGCGGTGTCCCAGCTTCCTGAAAGAGACCTATTTCCTGTCTGTTCATCTATTTATAGTATTTTGTTCTGCCTTCTCATTGGTTGTAAACCCAAACACGTGACTGCCTCGTCACTGTCTGAATGTACAGCCCCCTAGGTCTTAAAGGCATATGTCTCCAATGCTGGCTGTATCCCTGAACACACAGAGATCTATGGGATTAAAGGCGTGTGCCACCACCGCCACACTCTTGCTATGGCTCTAATAGCTCTGACCCCCGGGCAACTTTATTTATTAACATACAATCAAAATCACATTTCAGTACAGTTAGATTACCACCACAAAGGTGCTGATGGTGAACATGTGTTTTATACCTTGTTCTCACTTCTCTGAATCGAGTACAAGGCAATGTTTGCATGTATTTGCTAAATATGTGTTCATGACCATTCAGTCCTCCTTCTTGTTTGCTTCTTTTTGAAACATGATTCCATCTGTAACCCAGGCCATTCTTAGACTCACTATGTAGCCCTGGCATGACTGAAACTTTTGGAAAATGTCCTGCCTCAGCTTAAGTGCTGAGATTGTAGGCATGAAGCACCCTAACAAATATTCCAACATGTGTAAGATAACAAGATATTGCAACATTTAAATATGAAAGGACAATGGGTTTCCCGAAACTTGGCATGACTTCACAGTAATTCAGTATTTCTAATAATATAAAAAAAAGAGTTTTTTTAATTCAAAATACATGAGAATCAAAAATGTAAAAGCATTATATATGTCAATATTCTAACTAGTTATTAAGTTAAAGACATGAATAGACATCTCTTACAAGAATGTATATATGGGACTGTACTCAACATAATTAGGAAATGGGGATCAAAATAATGATGAAAGTTTGCCTCGTATAAATAATAATAACTACTATCAAAACAACAGAAATAATGATGGCCAGGAGGAAGAGGTCAAGAATCTTTGCACATTGTTGGTTAGAATTTAAATTGGTACATAATTACAGAAACAGTATGGGGATTCATAAAAAAATAACAATAGAAACTCCATATCATTCTGTAGTCTCAGTATTGGTTATAAACTGAATGATGATGAAATCTGTACCTTGACATGTTATTTATAAATTTATAAATATTTCTATTTATACTTCATTGATACTCATTATAGTACATCTACACTAAACAAGATTGTGAATAAAAATTTAAGTATCCATAAATGGCTTAAGGCATTAAAAATGCATGTTCTCAGAGGGAGTAAGTCCTTTCTTGGGTGGTCAACAAAGTCTGGCATACCAAGTTAAGGCAGGCCTAGGCCCTTCCCCCAACCCTCCCACCCCGGACCCCCAACCCCCACATAAAGGCTGAGTAAGTTATCCCACCATGGGGAATGAGCTCCAAAAAGTCAGTTGATGGGGGGTGGAATGGGGAAGAGGTGAGGGTCCAGGAGAAGGGGAGGAAAAGAGAACTAGAGATGGCATGTAAAATGAAAAAAAAATTATAAATGAAAAAGACACCACCCCAAAGTGCATGTTCTTTGGTATATATTTGTCTTTAAAACTGAAGAGAATTGGGAGTTGAGGATTTAGCTCAGTGGTAGTATGCTAGATGTACAAGGCTCTGAGTCTGAAGTTTAGTCCCAGAAAAGGAAGAAAAAAATGGATATCCAAGCCTAGGCAATTGACTATAACTTTAATGAGGACTAATTAAGATCATCTTAAGTATTCTGCTACCCATGAAAACATTTTAATATTATGCACTATTCATAGACAACTATTCTGTTCTGCACCTTAAATACAAAACATTTTGTTAAGTATAAGGCAGTAATTCTGAAAAATGTACTATACATAATATACTTATTTACTAAATATTCAGAATAACATATAATTTTTACAAATTACATAATGTTACACAGGTTAACTAAATTTTAATGTGATTGGCACACTTATAGAAAAATTTCCAAAAAGACAAATAAATATATTTTCCAAATATTTTAACTGTCAATCAGTCAAATTTATTCAGAGAAACAAACCAAAATGCACACATACTTAAAATATATGTAGATTTATTTTATATGAAATACATGAGGTAACTATGGGTACAAAGGAGTCCTCCACTGTCTACTGCTGAAAACAGGAAATTCAATGGTGCCCAAGTGGCAAGATATCATTGATATCTGAGGACATAAAACATCACAGAGATAGAGATAGATAGATAGATAGATAGATAGATAGATAGATAGATAGATAGATGATAGATAGATAGATAGATAGATAGATAGATAGATAGATAGACAGATAGACAGACAAAACCTTCTGCCTCTTTGCTCATCTGTCCCTTGTCCCCTGTACTTCAATTGTTTGGATAATGACTGTTCACTTTAGTAAAGACAGATCTTCTTCATCTGTCTATTGATTCAAATGGTGATCTCTTTCAGAAACACTCTCAGACCCCCATTGAGGCTTTGGCAACTGTCATGCCTACAAGGCAGGGCCAAGGGAGGTGCCAAGAGACCCAAGATCTAGATGGGCCAGTGTGCTCGCTCAGTTTCTGGACCCTAGATGGTGGAGGTTGACTGAGCAGAGCTCCAGAGAAGACCGCTGGACTCCGATACACCTTCCCCAGACCCCACAACCTACCTTTCCCTTTTTTGTCCTTTCTGGACAAGCGGGACACAAGGAAAGTGACCACTGTACTCTGCCAAGACAGGGTAAGATGGTCTTTCAGAATTGCTGCTTCTGAAAATGGTTCGTCAGATACTCTAAGCCTGTAGCCAATTTGAATGCACCAACAATGCTGAGAAACATTAGGTGACTGTCCAGGCTGCCAGCTGTCTCGGTCTACTCTTGCAAGATTCCCGAAAGTTGCTTGCATCCATCTACCATTTCTCACGTACCATTATATTCCTTCTCAAGTCTTTGATGGGATTGAAGAATAGAAGTTATAGTTACAACTCATTATACACACACACACACACACACACACACACACACACACACACATATATATTAGATAGAACATATTAAGTATTAGATTCAGGTTCTTTAGGATAAGACACCTTTTGGAATGATCTTTGTAACATGCCATTTACCTATGCTCTAGACTTCTCTGGATTTTAATATGTGTTTCTTGCTTGATATTGTTCACATTGGTTGTAGTTCCATCTTATCTAGGTCATTATCCCTCATTATTCCTGGACAATATTTGATAACCATTCCTCTGTATATAGTCTTGTATTAGGTTAAAACCTTCTTATTTAGACAAAAAGGGGGAGATGTAGTGGGTAGCCATTTCAGCTTTGATCTGGAAATTCCAACCCCCATTGAGGCTTCGGCAACTGTCATGCCTACAAGGTGGGGAAAAGGGAGGCACCAGGAGACCCAAGATCTAGATGGGCCGGTGCGCTCGCTCAGTTTCTGGACCCTAGATGGTGGAGGTTGACCAAGCAGAGCTCCAGAGAAGACCGCTGGACTTCGATACACCTTCCCCAGAACCCACAACCTACCTTTCCCTTTTTTGTAAGTTACCCACTAATAAATCTTCCTTTTAACTATGTGGAGTGGCCATAATAATTTCACCAATACAAGGCTATGCTTAAGTAACATTCACCACTCCCTCTGGCTCTCACCAGCATTTCCACTGCATCTTCCTCACAATTTCAAATACTCCATTTATTTTCTTTTTATTTAGTTACGTTTTGTTATACTGAGTCTACCTGGTCCTGCCCATAAATTGGTGGTCACAGAGTGAACTATAGAGTCATGGGGAACTTACCAGTGGCCAAAATTCTCAAGAAAATTGACTCTCGCTCCCCTCAGCCACCTATCTGGGTATCCTTGAACTCAGGTAGGTTACCAAATACAATCAGCCATCTTGTACTAAAACCCAAATGATATTTCCAAGTAAGTAAAATGCACTTAAAATCAATTTGGACCAGAATGAATAGATCAAAATATGCAATATAAATGATAATGGTTTGTGTTTCTCTCAGAATAATGAATAATTGTCATTGATATTCTTGACAATGCATTTTGATTAAACACATAATATATTTCAAGATAAAATTTAAAAGTTAATGGAAAGCATTAATGCAAAGGAAGAAGGGAAATCATTTAAAATGTCAGTATTTCATACAGAGAAAACACGAAAATAATAAAACATTATATCATTTTACATTTTATAGAATGTAGGATAATTTAATAGGTGAATTGATATAGTGTGCATGTAAGACTACAAAAATAGATCCTGCAAGAGAAGTAAAGACCTGTACAAATCAAAATAGAACTAAAATGAAGGATAGAAGATAGAAGTATATCTAACTATTGGTATTTGATTATATACTATTAGGTTCATCGGGGAAAAGTAATAATTTAAGCAAATTATCATGACCAAATGGAAGACAATATTTAAATATACTAAATATTAAAGACTGGTTTATATATTTTAAGGAATTTTAATATTATATTAAAACTAGGCTATGGTATCATCACTGCATTAAAAAAAGAGCAAATTGTGAAGATGTATCGAAATAAAGTAATAATAAAAGTACCTCAAGCAAATGAAGAGTAAATTATATTATAATCCTAAGGTTCATACAAAAGCATGGTGTCAGTGCATGAATGAACTGTTAGATGACTCAAGAAAACATAGAGCCATCCAATTAAAATGAAAACCAGGAATATAATAATGTTAAAACTTTAAATCCCTAGCATCATTCAGTTGAGGGGATGACAATTTTAAAGTTACTGACTTCTAATATTACGTCACAATAAATTTCAAATAGATTCAGAGTATTATTAAAAATAAAACCAAAGGACTGCAGAGTTGCCTAGGAGGGAACAGTGCTTATTGTGCGTGTGTGTGAACTGAGTGTAAATTCTGAGAAACCCCTCAAAGTATATGTGGTGGCCAGTCTGTAGTCTCCATATACAAGCAGGGGAGACGTAGAATGCCCAAAGCAGCATGGCTAGCCGCACTAACAGACAGGCAAACTCATAACTCAATTCATAAAATGATAAAAATGGAGGAAGATACTCCACATTACTTCCAGGCTTCCCTACCATGCATACGTATATGCCTCTGCACCCCCATACATAAGGCTCCACACATACAAATATGCAAAAATACTCCCCCACCATACACACATACATACGCATAAAATAAATCAGAACAATGCAAGAAGAAGCTATGAATGGTCTATGTAATATTGAAACCATAGTAAAAGGAGCTTGTTTATGTAAAAAAGAGATGAGAAAGAAGTAATTCAGACAATAATTAGTAAAGTATCTAGAGTAAATTTTTTTTAATGTAGGAGCATAGTTGTACCTGGGTTGTTAGAGTACGACCATGACTTAGCATGGTCAAAGTCCTGAGTTCAATACAGGATTTCAGAAACCAGATGTATTGATACATACATGTAGTTAGGGCTGCAAAGGTGAAGGCAAGAGAATAAATAAAACAAAAACAAAAATAGAAAATAAGTTAAAATTTAAAAAAAAGATATGTCGTATGAGATACTCAAAGAATTAATAAAATTTTATATTACAAAGAAGATTTTTTTAAAGGTTATCTAAATTATTCAAACAGAAACTACTAGACATATCTACCTGGAGCACATATCAGCAAGTAAAATTACCTACGGCAAATTTTCAAATGTAAAACTTTAAGCACAGAATGTGTTTTTTTTTTTTTTGCTGTGTTTTCTTATTTTGTTTTATTTTGTGTTTATTTGCATTAGTGTTTTGACATGGGTTTTGGGTCACCTGGAACTGGAGTTATAGAGAGTTGTAATTATAGCTCTGTATAAGAGTTAAGATTTATTTAGATGTGTGAAAATGAGTAACTCCTTCAAAGGAAACAGGTATTTATTTTTGAATGATGGGGAGCAGCAAGAAGAGGTCATTCAGGAGGGTGGTGGGACTGTAAATATAAGCAGAGTACAATGATAAATATGTGTGAAAATGTCATAATGAAATCTATTATTTCATATACAAAGTAAACATTTTTAATACTGTGAAAAAGTATAAAATTCAAAGGAGTACTTACTTAAACTTATTTCTCTTTACAGTTTTAAAGCATTTGATTATTTCCAATTTATCTAAAACAATCTGCATGTATTGTAATTAAAATTGGGTACGATCAGCAAAAATTTAATCTACATCAGCATTTTCACAAGTGGTTTAAAAAAAACAGTGGTGTAGCTTAAGAGATGTGTGAAGGACAAATACAGAGCAAATGAAAAGAATATTTTTTTTCAAATGTTCATTAAGGCATTAATGCATAGAGGCAATGTCCACTGACTGAACAGGCCAGTTCTTGGATTAAAACTAATCAAATTTCTTTGCATAGTTAAGAATGGGCCTGGGGTAACTTCTTTGCAATTCAAAGAGACTTCCCTTTGAATATTTTATGAAATAGATATTTTGGGTGTTGTTTAATTCATAAGGGAAAAAAGACATGTTTTGAACATAGCATGGGGTATTTTGTTCATTTTGAAACTTTTATTTTTATATGCAGAAAACCAGTTAACCAGTCATGTGAATTATTTTCTAAGAGTTTCCTATTTGTTTCTTTCCTTTTGAGTTAGGAGGATACTTACTATTAAGAAGAGATTGTTCTTCCTTTTCCCATGATGTCCTCACCTACCATGGTATCTCCCTCCCTGCCCTCCCACTCCGTCCCTGTTCCAGTTCGTCCCTCCCATTTCCCTATGTTCTCATTCCCCACTCTTCGCCCTCTGCCACCCCCCCCCCACACACACACCAAGTCCGCTCATGTAGATCTCATCCACTTCTCCTTTGCTGGGTCATCCATGTGTCCCTCCAAGGGTCTTTCCCAGTTAGCTAGACTTTCTGGAGCTGTGAGTTGCAGTCTGGGTGCTGGGAAGGCTCACACGAACCCACAAGGATGACACCACCTTGGACTGCTAGCAGTGGTCCAGAGGGTCCCTGGACTGGTCTACTCTGGTGACTGGTCTAGCGAATACCCTAACTATCATCATAGAGCCTTTGTCCAGTGACTGATGGAGGCAGATGCAGAGATCCACAGCCAGGCACCAGGCTGAGCTCCAGGAATTCAATCGATGAGAGAGAGGAGGGATTCTGCAGGCGGGGAACATGGAGATCATGACCAGAAAACGTGCAGAGATGACCCTATTGGAGGCCCAAGGACTGTAGACTAGTGGCTGTGAAGCCCACAAAGGACTGGGCTAGGCCCTCTGGATACGTAAGATAGTTGTTTGGCTCGAACTATTTGGGGAGCACCCAGGCACGGGGATCAGGATCCGTCCCTGGTGCATGGGCAGGGTTTTGGGATTCAGGTGCCTAAGCAGTCGAGCTCTGCTGACTCCCCATGGGAGACTTTGATTTGGGGGATGTGGGGAAGTGGGGTGGCTTGGGAGGGAGGGCTGGGAGATGGGAAGAGGTGGAATCTGTGGGTAGCATGTAGAAAATTTCTTAATAAAGAAAAATGGGGAGGGGGGAGAAGAGATTGTTCACCATTAGGAGGCCGAAAGACCGTAAGAACCTGAGATGATGGTAGACTTCAAGCTACTTGCACAAGTTCAAACTCCCAAAAAGGAAAAGGGGGAATAGGAATAAAGCCCCTCGCTTAACCGATAGCTGTTTACAAGTGACAGCTCTGGAAGGCTAGCAAGCAGTTATTTTAAATGAGGTGATAAGGAGTGTACCAAGCACACTCCAACACAGGGCAAATACTCACGGTTGGCCAACACAAAAGGACTCTATCTTTGTTTGGTCTTGTTTTTGTGGTTGTGATTTTTTTTGGTACTTTTTGATTCGGGGGAAAGAAAGAATATGAAGTAGAATGGGAAGGGAAAATGGAAATCTGAAAGAGAGGAGCAGAAAGAACATGACCAAAATTTATAGTATGAAAAATTAAAAACATAAAGGGCCATTCTACTATACATCATGGTTGAAAAGTTGCAAATATATTATAACCACAAAATGATATAAAGAAACTTTCCTCACTAATATGTGGTATTATAAATATTAATCACTCCAAATATTGCTTATGAGGTTACAATTATAATAAAATTCATACCTCTTTTTGCTTTTTATTAAAAGTAAATTATTTTTTTTATAAAATATATCCTGATTACAGTTCAACTCCCTCTACTCCACTCAGTTCCTCCTCTTCCCTTCTCTCCCATACAGATCCTCCTCCTATGTGTCTCATTTAGAAAAGAACAGACTTCTAAGAAGTAGCAACAAAGCATAAAAAAAGAAATGAAATAAACAAAAAACAAAAATCATCACATTTGGACAAGGCAAATCGACAGAAGGAAAAGAGATGTCAAAACAATCAGAGACCAACTCATTCACACAATCAAGAGTCCCTTAGTAAACAGGGAAACCATAATATATATGCAGAGTTCCTGGGAGAGACTTGTCTAGACCATGTGCTGGCTGCTTCTGTCTCTGTGAGTTCATAAAATTCCTCAGTTGATTTAGAGGGCCTTGTTCTCCTTGTGTCCTCCATCCCCTCTGGACTCTTACACTCTATTCTACCTCCTTTTCCACTGGGGTCCCTGAGCTTGTAGGGATGGGATTTGATGGAGACATCCCATTTAGAGCTGTGTGTTCCAAGGTCTCCCTCTCTGTGTGTAATGTCTGGCTGTGGATCTCTGTATTTGTTCCCATCTGCTGTAGAAGGAAGCTTTTCTGAAGATGGTTAAATAAAACACTGATATACGAGCATAGGAGAATATCATTAGGGTTTATTTATCACTGCTCTTTTTAGACTACTAGTATTTTGTTTTACCATAGATATGGGGGCTATCCGATCTTTGGTTCTTGGTCACCCAAGCAGTGTTGGATATTGGTTCCATCTTTTGGAGTGGGCCTTAAATCAAATCAAACATTAGTTGGTTACTTTTACTATCTTTGTGCCACTATTGCCCTGACATATTTTTCTGGCAGGACATATTGTACAAGAATGGTTGTAGCTGGGTTGTTGTTTATGTTTTTCTTTTGGTAGCCTGCTAAGTAATTTCCCAAACAAAAGACTAGAATGTAGGGTTAAAGTCTATGTATGCTCCAGCTCGAACTCCCCATGTTCAGTTAGTTGTGTGGGTGTTGTCCTCTACAGTGGGGCCCTGCTGTCAGTTCCTGGAGGGCAACATGCTCTCTTGGCATACCTGAATATTTTGGGGATTTCCATGAGACCCTTTTGGACAACAACTTAATTGAACTTAATTGGATGTCACCAAGTCCTAGTCCTTGAAGCTTTGATTGGTGCCAGAGATGGCCATGGTGACTATCTACCTCATTATTTGGAGAATTTCACTTCACTGGGTATCTATACCACTCCTCAAATACCCTTAATTCTAGATAGTTCTCCCTGAATTCACTCCCTCCAAATTGAACCATATTCCCTCCCCCTCAACACCTGATCCTCTTGTTCTCATTCCTACCCACCCCTAGTCCACCCATAAAATTTATTCTATTTCCTCCATCCCACAGAGATCTATGTCCATTCCCCCCCAAATCCCTTCCTTTATACCTAACCTCTGTAGGTCTTCAGAGTGTATCTTGATTATTTATTTATTTAATGATTAATATCGACATATAAGTGAATACATATCATACGTATCTTTCTGGGTCTGTGTTACCTCACTCAGGATGATTTTTACTACTTGGATTCATTTGCCTGCAAATTTCATGCTGTTAAATTTTTTTACAGCTGAGTAATACTCCATTGTGTAAATGCAGCAGCTTTTCTTTATCCATTTTTCTATTGTGGACATATAGGTTGTTACATGTTTTGGCTATAATGAATAAGCAGCAATGAACATAACTGAGCAAGTGTTCTGATGGTAGAATGAAATGTATTTGGGGTATATGCCTAAGAGTGATATAGATGGATCTTGAGGTAGATCAATTCCCTTCTTTTTGAGAAACCACCACACTGATTTCCAAAATAACTGTGTAAGTTTGCATTCTCATTAGCAATGGAGGAGTGTTCCCATTGCTCCATATCCTCACCAGCATGAATTGTTACTTGTGTTATTGATTTTAGTCATTGTGAACAGTTTAAGATGAAATCCCATAGTTTTGATTTGCATTTCCCTGGTGGCTAACAATTTTGAACATTTCTTTAAGTGGTTCTCAGCCATTTGAGTTTTCTCTTTGAACTCTGTTTAGATCTGTGCCCCATTTTTTAATTTGGATTTTTTGTTTTTTATATCTTATTGAGTTCTTTATATATTTTGATATTAGTCCTCTATCTAATGTGGATTTGGCAAAAATCTTTTACCATTCTATGGGCTGCTATTTTGTTCAGTCATCCTATATTTGCCTTACAGAAGCTTTTAGAATTCTTTCACAACCAACTAAGTAAACCTGTCATATTTATTGTTAGCATAGAATTTCCTAAGAATGGAATTGAAAGATGCTAAAAAAAATAGACATTATTGCAATTTACTGTATTACTTCGAGAGATGGTTTTAAAAGTCTCTAAATATAGTTATCAAAAGAAATTCTTTGAATTTAACATCAGTTAGACATGTTTCTCTTTTGTGTGAGTGCAAGTCTGTTGGGATGTATTGTCTGTGTGTGAATGGGGGAGCATGTATGTACCTGTGTTATGCCTAAGAAGAAGTCTTCAACATCGTTCCCTAGGTGCTGTCTACATTGCTTTTGAGGCTCAGATTCCTACTTGTCTTGAACTCATCAATTAGGCCAAGATGACTGGCAGCAGGTGAGCCTCTGGAATCTACCTGTATCCACCTCCAATCCTGGGATTACAAGAGCACACTACCAAATTCAGCTTTGTATAGGAGTTCAAGGACTTAAACTTGGATACTCAAGTTTTCAAGGCAAACAGTTTATTGACTGAGATATTTGCCCAGAACCACATAAATTATTGTCCACCCTTGCTATTTTACATGTGTTTTTTCTATGATGCAACAAATCCCTTTGAGAAATCCTCGTATGCCATGCTTTCAGTTATTATATACTGTTTTCTATGATTTAAAAATTAGGTTTATTTAAACATCTAGTTAAGAATATCTCAGGTAAGCCGGGTGGTGGTGGCGCACGCCTTTAATCCCAGCACTCGGGAGGCAGAGGCAGGCGGATCTCTGTGAGTTCGAGGCCAGCCTGGGCAACCAAGTGAGCTCCAGGAAAGGCGCAAAGCTACACAGAGAAACCCTGTCTCGAAAAACCAAAAAAAAAAAAAAAAAAAAAAAAAAAAAAAAAAAAAAAAGAATATCTCAGGTATATTGTATTCTCCATAATGATATAGAATATGAATTTGAGCATTTCATAGATTAAAATAATCTCTATGTTAAAATGTTAAAAATGTTGCTTTTCCCAAACCTACATTTTATGAATTATAGCCACTCAACCATAATGTCTGCCTAGTCTTGATTCCACTTAGATGTACAATATATGGCATACGTAACATATGCAGATTCAAAGTCCTTTGCTTTTCTTAAATTTTTGCTTCCAACATCGAGGTTTCTTGTCATAGCATTCAAAACTTCACTTTATTTCTACTCTCATCAATTTCTTAATCTTAACTATCAAAAGACACATGCAATGTCAATGATTCTCAACACTGTATGAACATACCTAGTCATGAATCTTTAACGTAAGTGATGTGCTCATTAGCTAATGAAGAGACCGTGTTTTGTAAAAAGCCAGAATCTGCTCTGCTCTTGCTCTGGCTATTTTTATTATGATCTGCTACTGTTTTAATACTTAATTAGTTGCAAGCTTATCTTAATAAATAATAAGTATATTCCAAATAATTTTCTATCATGCCCATAATTACAAAAAAATACTGTTTTCTTTATCTAACTGCTAGTGAAACCCATAATTCTTCAATGTCATACATTCTTCAATGTATGTTTTATGAGAAATAAGATTATTTTATACTGTTTGTGTTTTGCACACACACATAACTCACACTCAAACACTATCACATGCAAAATCATGCACACACACATACAAACACACACACGCAGTTCACTATTTGCAGGGGTTTGACTTCTAATAGTATCCCTTTACCTTATCTCTTGCTTATTTTTCATTTTGTTATTTTCTATAGAGATTTCATTTTTTATACAGCAGATAGTGTAGCTAGAGTTTTCCTGCCTTGCCCACACTCAGGACAAATCTTTGTCACCCGCCAGTCCCATAGCTGCTCAGACCCAACCAAGTAAACACAGAGACTTATATTTCTTACAAACTGTATGGCTGTGGCAGGCTTCTTGCTAACTGTTCTTATAGCTTAAATTAATCCATTTCTATAAATCTATACCTTGCCACATGGCTGGTGGCTTACTGGCATCTTCACATGCTGCTTCTCCTGGCAGTGGCTGCAGTGTCTCTCTGCCTCAGCCTTCCGCTTCCCAGAATTCTCCTCTCCCCTTGTCCCACCTACTTCCTGCCTGGCCACTGGCCAATCAGTGTTTTATTTATTGACCAATCAGAGCAATTTGACATACAGACCATCCCACAGCAAGATAGTATTCCTTTCAATACTTCTGTCCATTGTATAAACTTCTACTTCAGTGTTGTAAACAAAATACATATACTTCTCTATATAGCGTAAGACAAATCTCACTTCTAAGGCCCATTAAAATTTATAAATTTTTTTAAAACCGTATTTAACCAGTGAGAAGGTCTTTTACATATGCATTAAAATGTATGACTCTAAGCATCTTATTTACTAGTTATAATCAGTTTTGGCACTGCCTTTAATTCAATTTCGCTTGGACTATCATAATCTTGAAATATCATAGGTGTGAAAACAGATGTAAAGTCACTTGCATTTTATGTTATGTTTAAATTACTAGCACATGTTGCTATTCTCATTTTCCTATTTCCTTTATATCAAATAAAAGTAATTATTTTGTTAAAAGTGTTATATTTGAAAATGAATGGCCACTGCACTTGCTGCAAATATTTTACACTTTCAGTTGCCTTTTAATCTATGTACATATATTTTCTGTTGAAATTAGAATTCCAAGTTGTCTAAAATTAATCTGTGGAAACATTTTAAACTTTTGCTATCAAGTTTTCTAGCCAGAATGATCAGTGGTCCTCACATATATAAAATGAATGTCTTTTAATATTTTTTTAAATAATTTTACTAATTGCATTTTTAAATATTTGTAAATTCTTGTACATATGATTTTATTACCATTATGTTTAGTTTACTTACAAATATTCTTAATTTTCACTTTAAATAGCTTAGCCATTTATAAATGTATATGTATTTACTTTGGGAGTACTTACTTTTCATGTATTATGAATCAGGCCCTGTTCTAATGCTAAGAACAGGGAGGGTCATGTGACACTGTTGGTGCTTCTTGGAAGCTCACATTGCACTTGAGAGACAGATGTAAGGAACAGTGAATGAACATCACACCATTAGAGAATACAGCGTGGAAAAGGGTTTAAGGCAGAAGGTATGAAAATAATGATATCAACCTGGGAGCAATTTTGTTACAATTAGGAAGGAAAGTAAGAATTTCATATCATTATTTTTACTGATTTATTGAATTATCAAATTAATATTTTAAATGTATGTGTGCGACTGAGTGTGTGTATAGCAGTATGTGCATGCAGAAGCCTGCAGGAGTTAAAAGTGAACATTGGATTCCCTGTAACTGGAGCTACAGATAGTCATTAGCTGCTGCATGGGTGGTATAAACCAAGCCTGGGTACTGTGCCACAGCTTTAAGCACTTCTAACTACTGAGCCATTGCTACATTACTTAATTTAAAAGTATTTTTGTTAGTCATCTACCATGTGTATGTTTAAAAGACACATTTTATGCTATCCTATTCCTTACATTTTTTAATTTATTTCTCTAGGGTCATGCTTTCCTGTATAATGTTTTACACACACACACACACACACACACACACACACACACACACACACACAAATCCATCCCAGTCTGATGATGTGTAACTCCTTAATAGGATCTAATTATTTAAAATTCAAGATGTGACATATGCTTTGATCACTATATATTTTAAGTGACACACAGCACAGTAGAACATAATTTAAGATCATAAGAATAACAATAAACCATTAATGATAACTTGCATAATCTCTTTAAAGTGTCCTATATTATTCTCTTAGTCAAGTCATTAGTAGATGGCATTGTGACATGTTTATAGATAAGGATTCCAAATTATAGAAAGGTGAAAAATTGAACAAATCCTTTAAATGTGTACACTAACAGTAGATATCTCAAACTAACTGACTTATTGAACCCTGTGAACACATTTTAATTCTATTTTATACTGTCCTTAAAAATATACATGGTGTGCAGTTTTTGTGTTTTGTGTATGTTTTGTTTTGGTTTTACTTTTGTTTTGCCCTGGTCTTTAGGTTTTTTTGGAGGAAGTATTAATGGATATCATATCACAAAATTAATTTTCTTTAGAAGAATTAAGGAAATATACATGACACATAATGCTCAACTTAAAAACTTCAGTTCTTAAGCAACTAGTAAGAATTAAGTAGTTCTTCCTTAATGTGCAGCTACAACTTTTATCTATTGAAAATCTCCTCTCCTTTATACATCTCTCCACTTCCATTTAATTTATTATTCTCAGGGGAAATTGGTGAGAAATGGAAGGAAGCAGTATGACTGCCATTAACATCGACATTCTGGCAAGTCTCCTTTCGAGTAATTTCATGGTCTAGAATTCAGAAATATTATGTTCCTTACTAATAAATCATTGTTAATTAGTGCATTAATGGAAATGATTAATTTAATCTAGAGAGCCTGGTAGAAGCATCAGAGACATGGATTTTCCTACTAAAATATAGGCAATGCCATTTTAAATATTTCTATGGAATATTTATGGGAATTTCAAGCTGATGCATTAATGGAAAGTAACGCACAGGTAGATTCAGAGAGAAAAGTGATCTGAGAATTTTACATCCAAGACATCCACATTTAGATCTGAGAACCAATTCTGGTCTTTTCTTACCCAAACAATCATTTTCTTTCTCTTTTATTATAATTATATTTTTTTTCTCATTCAGTACATCCTGACTATGGTTTACTAACTCTCTCTCTACTCCTTCCTGTCGCTCCCCACCTCCTCCTCCACTCTGGGTCCACCTCTTTTCTGTCGCCCATTAGAAAAGTACAGTCATCTAAGAGACAACAACAAAACTTAACAGAATAAAACATAATAATATAAAATAAAACTATCTCATTGGAGTTGGACAAGGCAAACCAACAGAAGGAAAGAAGACTAAGAGAAAGCACAAAAATCAGAGACCTACTTCTTCACACTCTCTGGAGTCCCATAAAAACACTGAACTGAAAGTCATAATGTAGATAGAGAGGACCTTGTGCAGACCCATATAGGTCCTGTGCATACTGCTTCAGTGGGTGAGTTCCTATGAGTCTTATTCAGATGATTTAAAGGGCCTTTGTTCTTGGCGTCCTCCATCCATTCTGGCTCTTACATTCTTTCTGCCTCCTCTTCTGTAGGGTTTTCTGAGCTATGACGGAAGAGATTTGATGGAGATATCTCGCTTAGGGATTTGTATTCCAAAGTCTCTCCTTCTCTGAGTAACGTCTGTCTTTGGGTCTCTGTATTTGTGCCCATCTGCTGCAAGGGGACATTCTTCATATTCCTTCATATAGACAACAACCTACTGATTAATTCACTATTTAATGATACTCAAAAAAGGAGTGGGGAAGCTGTGTGGGTTTTGCACACACACACACACACACACACACACACACACACACACACACACACACAAAGGGAGAGCAACAAAAAGAGAAAACTACACTGATTTAGAAGAATGTGCATCATGATTACTATGAATTGAAAGAAGCATTTCCATTTTTTCAAAATGACAGAAGGGTACTCATAATCTATGAGCTTTATAAGAGGAACATGGTAAGAATTACAACAGTAGGAAACTAACAGTGTAATCACGGGATTAAAAGTCTCTTTTAGGGAGGATAAGAACAAATTGACAGGTTGTCAAATTGTCCTGGTGATGATGAAAACAAACTGACAAACATCTATGAAAACTTCAAAACATAAAATAACAAAATAATAGGCCTAGATGAAATTACTGAAAGTGGCTTTCTCCTTTCAATAATTATTTAGGTGCATTCCTATTTAGGAAGCTTATGTTTGAATATTAAACTTGCTGACTCATGTTAGTTTATTTTCTTATGATTAAAAGCTTTCAGTTGCAGGTTCGGGATTTAGCTCAGTGGTAGAGCACTAGCCTAGCAAGCACAAGGCCCTGGGTTCGGTCCTCAGCTCTGAAAGAAAAAAAATCTTTCAATTGGATTTATCTTTAGCATGGTCACTTGCATGTATATACTCGTGGGTATATGCTTTTCCTGGGAGTTCTCATTTGCAAATTGAGGTTTGAATATATTTTTTTTCTTAGACCCAAAGACTTTATACTTGTTCTGGCAGAGTTTTAAGTTATTATTTGACTCAGGAAAGACAACATTGGAGAAAAGGTCTTTATGCTTGGACTCTATCTCTTGTCTTTCCACAGCATAGTCCCAGAGCTAATGAGTGGCATTCATTGAATTCTCACTTTACAGATTCATGTGTCAATATGTCAGAACAACATGCATTTTTATTTATTTCATTATATAATGATACATGCTGTTTTATATTTTAACATTTATTTATTGTTACTATTAGTAGTAATAGCAGTATTGCATGTGTTTCTGCATGATGAAAAGGTGTGAGTATGGGCAAACATGTGCCAAGGTGTGAATGTGGAGGTCAGAAGGTAACTTTGGGAGTTGGTTTTGTCCTTTCATTGTGGGATTTGTGGACAGCACTGAGGTAGTCAGGATTCTGAAACAAGAACTTTTACCTACTTTGTCTGTTTTATGCCATGAGAAATGTGCTTTTAAAGTAGACTAATATTCTGCCTTGTAATATGGTAGAAATGTGCATAATGAAGAACTTGTTATCCTTATGGTTTGTATATATATATATATATATATATATATATATATATATATATATAATTCATTTATATGTTTCTTCTTTTTCAATAAACATTATTAATAAATAAAAAAGTGAATATTTTGAATATTTGAGTACTTTATTCAGGAATCACCAGAAGACAGAACTAACAGAATATGTGATTATATAATATGGTCAAAATCCCACCATACATCAAGAATGGCATGGCCAGATGAAGCACATGCATAAAGTAGGCTGTGTTTATTTGGTTTGTGTAAACATACTCTATGATGCTTTGCAAAATGACAAAATTGCCCAAGGACACATTTACCAGAACATAATTTATTATAGCCACCTTCTTGTTTCCTTCTATTGCAGAACACAAACAAGTGCTGGTATCATTCTCATTTTATAAATATATGAGGCCTTTAGAATACTTCCTCCCACACACATATGGTCTGGAACACCTGAATAAAACTCCCTAACTACAATAATCATAAGAGGGATGGGGACTAAGTTTTATACGTATAACTCTTGACAAGACAAAATCCTGCCACAGTATTCCTGCTTCTGTTTCAAAGTCATGCTCATATCACATATCAAATTTGTTTATTCCAATTTAATAGCCCCAATTCTTAATTCATTATGTTATCAACTCTAAGTTCTGAGGTCAATCTAATATATTATTCCATACTCAGTTATGTATGGGGCCCAAGGCAAAACATTTATCCCGATCTCAAATAAATTCTCCGGTTGAAGATGTGAAGTCATACAGGCTATGCACTTCAGAATTACAATGTGGGGAAAAGCTATGAGTACATTCCCACCCTCCAAAGTTGAGGGACAGGTTGGGTGAGAATGAGAGAGTGAGAAAAAGAGAGATCAAGGAAGGGAAGGGAAAAGGGAGGGAGGGAGGAAGCATAGAAGTATAGAAAAAAGGACCTTAAAGGAATCAACAAAAGTCCAAAACCTAGTAAGAAAAATTTTACTTTAAACTTCAAAAATCATCCCAACTGTCCTGATTCCTTGCCTTCCAGACATCTGGACTCTCCAGAGGAGGTGATCCTAGACCTTTGGTTCTCTGGGTATTCGTCACATTCCCAGAACACCTTGTGATAAGAGGATCTACCTGTAGAGCAGAAAGACCACTTCTATGACTGCCGTGCAGCCAAAATCTTCTATGGTTTGGTCATATGGGACATATGAAGTCACAAGCACTCCCCAATTTTGTTTATAATGTTTTTAACCCTTCGTATTTTCAAAAGACAATATTTCTGTAGTGCTATTTCATGTCTACTTCTGGTTTCTGCTGAAATGACTAATCAAGTCCTTGTTCTAAACTTATGGTCTTTATTCAATAGCTGTGCAACCTCACTTTTATGTTCTAGAACACATTTTTTCATTTATTTTGTAATAGAATCTCAAAAAAAAAATCTTCATGTTCTGTGGGAGCCCGTTCTCGGGTTCCTTGTGGCTTTACCCAGCAGCTCCACATACAGGATGACTAGGACCACGGGCCTGAGTGCAGGTGTCTGAGATGGTCTGCACTTGGCTGTGCTGGGGGAGGAGGTCTTTTGCTCCACCCCTTGGCATCTCTATAAAAACCCTGGGGCAGAGACAGTCGGGGCCCATTGGAATAGGTTCCAGGCCCTCTAGAGGCTATCTTTTATTTTCTATCTGTTTATCTCTGCAATATTCTCTGCAATAAATCTTTCTATCTATTATTTCCTGCTGCTCACACTCAAGAAAACTCTGGGGAGTTGTGGGGTTGGCGAGTAAATGCCCCACAATGTTCTATTTCCCATTCCGATAATAATCACTTTTTTAAAACTCGTTTTTTCCTGACAAATTTCACTGTGGAGAGAAAAGGACTTGTGTTTCAAATTCTGTGATTGGCTTAGAAATCTCTGCTAGATATTTCATTTCTTCCAAGTTCTGCCTTTCACAGAGCAACAAAATGTAATTACAAATGAGGTTTCTAGTTTATTTTTCCTCCTATACACCTAACAGGTCACCAGAATTTCATGCAGTGTCCATGTTACTGAAGTGAACCTCAAACCTGCACTAGCCTTTCTGCTTCCCCAGTTCCGAGCTACAGATTTAGAAATTTTTCACATAAAAAAAAGTTTTCCTAGCCCACAGCTGCTCTCAAACAAACTGAGGCTTATGTTAATTATAAATCCTCAACCAATAGCTCAGGCTTGTTACTAGCTAACTCTTATATTTTAAGTTAACCCATTTTTTATCTCCCATCTGCCATGCAGTTTGTAGCTTTACCTGTCCTTCAACATGTCCTGCTCCCTCTGTGGCTCCTTGTGACTCTCTCTGACTCCCCTTTCTTTCTCCCTGTACCCTACATTTGATCATCCCACCTACATGTTTTGCCTGGCCATTGGCCAATAAGCTTTTATTAGTCAATGAGAGTAATACATATTCGTAGTGTACAAAGGCATTGTTCCACAGCAGTTTCCCCTTTTTGTCTAATTAAAAAGGAAGGTTTTAGCCTTAACATAGTAAAACTGTATATAACAAAAACAATGTCATATGTGATAAAATATTTCTTTACTATCAAGCAAAATCCATGCACAAATATTAAAGGACAAATGGGGAACCTGTATCGAGTCACAAGCCATTGCTGTTGCCTCACTTGAAAGGGCTGCCTCTCCCTGGGTCAAGTCCATCCCTGATAAAAACCCTGCCTTATCAGTCAAAGTTCCTCTCATTTTGGCTAGCAGACCAGTGACAGAATCCCCATAACATTTCCCTCTTTTTGTCTAATTAAGAAGGAAAGGTTCTAACTTTAACATAGTAAAACTATAGGCAATAAGGATTATTATCAAATATTGTCCAAAAGAAAAAGAAAGGAAAAGTAATAACCCAAACAAAAATGACACCACATACAAGAACAATTACCAAGTAAGAATTACATTTTCAATGTCCAGTCCCTCAGTAATCGGAAAATTTATAGAGATTACTCCATTAGCTGTCCTCTCCTGAAGAGTCCAAAGTTTTGTACCTAATATGCCTTTTGCCAAGATTCAGGAGAACTGTAACTGTAACTTCCTAGTCTTCAACATCATCAAAGCCCTGAGAAGGAAATATTATTACCTCACTAAGCAGGAAGTGCAAACAAGTGACTTGCAAAAAAAAAAAAAAAAAACTGTGAGAAATAACAGAAACAGCTGCCTGCCTGGACAGTCACCCAAGGTTCCTCTGCAAGGTTGGGACATCCATCTTATGCCTAGCCCTAGAATATCTGGCAGACTTTTTTCATAAGCAGAAAAATTTGAAGGACTGTCCTACCCTGTCTTGGGAAAGTTTGTTAGTCTCCTTCCATTGTGTCCTGCTTGTCCAGCTTGGACAGTGTACTGTCAGCTGTCAAGGAAAGGGCACCTTCCTGCCCGAATGGTTAGCTTATTTCACAAAGAAAGCAAACTACATATGGAGTCACTTTGATGCCCATCAACTTCTTTAGAAGTAGATCGGTGCTGCCAGGAACAGACTCATCTCATGTGGAGATGTCTAAGTTACTAAAACATTTAAAATGCCATATTCAGTAGGTCCCTGAAGTATTCAAAGATTATCTATCTATCTGAAATATATCTTTGTATATCTAGAAAATCTAACTAGCATGACTATAAGCTTGATGGTTATGGGTGACTACTAACCTGTACTTCTCTCTTATCCTAAATAGCTTTTAAAGACTAATAGTTCATATTGCATAAATTATCAAACATTAGAGGTATGAGCTGTAAAGTTAATACTTTAGGCAAAAATAGAAACAAATGTACAGTATAAGGACAATTACCTCAAATTTCTAACAATATACAAAAATATCTTAAACAGAGGTAGAAACATATATACAGCATAACAAAAGTAACCTAAATTTTTCTCAATATACAAAATTCCATACCAATGTAAATTTAAAACTAGTAGTTACTGTTTTTGTTTGAAAGTAGAGAGAGATCTTTGAATCTAACTCCTTTGGTTGGCTTTTTCTTTTCTTAACCATGACCGATAATTTGTAAACAAACCCCCCTAAATAAAGACAAATATCCATAAACCATTTTCTTGGAAATGTTAGCAGAGTTTTCCAGACTACTTCCTGTTGATTGGGGATGCTGGTAACCTTTGAGGGAAACATGAGAAAATCAGGATAATTGTTAAGTCTTGGATGGAATAGTTGGTGAGACTGGATCATCTCAGCTAGCAACCTTGAGGCTGTTCCGGATGCAGAACTTGAGAAAACTGCAACAGAGGCATTTTAAGATGTTGAATCAACTAGGCCATTTGTTTGTCATTGGTGTCTGGCCCCCTTGTTCAGAAAATACATAAATTTTTAAAGGTAACATACATATCTGTATTAATACAAGTATAGATTTACATTGTACACAAGTCAGTCAAAGATAATTTTTTTTTTGTTTTGTGTTTGAGCAGGTAAAATATGCATTATGTGTCTTGTAGTTTTTTTAGGTTTATTTTTTATGTCTGAATTCAGGATAGTCAGGGGGTCTTTCTTGATCAAACCTTATTTTCCTTAACTGGAAATTAATCCACAGTTTCTCATTTCCTGTGGAAATACAAACATAACCTCTCCTTGTAACTAGAGTTTTCCTGCCTGGCCCATGGTCAGGATAAATCTCTCTCACCCTCCAGTCCCTCACTCACCACACAGACTTATATTGCTTACAAACTGTATGGCTGTGGCAGGCTTCTTGTTATCTAATTCTTCTATCTTAAATTAACCCATGTCTATTAGTCTATAAGTTGCCACATAGCTTGTGGCTTACCAGTACCTTACATCTCGCTTGTCATGGTGGCAGCTGGCAGTGTTTCTCTGCCTCCGCCTTCCCAGAATTCTCATCTCTGCTTGTCCTGCCTATACTTCCTCCCTGGCTACTGGCCAATCAGTGTTTTATGTATTAACCAATCAGAGCAACACATTTGACATACAGAACATCCCACAGCATCTCCTCCAAAGTAACATATCTTTTGACTTAAATTTTGAAGTCAAGATATTTTCAAATTATATAGGTAGTTTTAATCTATCAGCTTTTATAACCCAGTGTCGCTTAGCACCCCAAAACTTCAAAGACAATACAATAAAATACAGTATTCAGACTCTGTGCATTTTCCATCTCTATGTGTTTTTTTATATTACTTTACTCCTTTTTTAAAGGACATTATTTTATTATTTTAAGATGATAATTTTTAATCTATGACTGTATATGCTCTTTCTTTTCTCTTTCAAGTCTACATATACTTTTTGGTTTTTTGTTGTTGTTGTTTTTTTTTTTTTTTTTTTTTTTGAGACAGGGTTTTTCTGTGTAGTTTTGGTGTCTGTCCTGAATCTTGCTCTGTAGACCAGGCTGGCCTGGAACTCACAGAAATCCACCTGGCTCTGCCTCCTGAGTGGTGGGATTAAAGGCATGCACCACCACCACGACCACCACCCAGCACCTACACACATTTTAAAAAACAATGTGACCCATTTAGAGGCTGCTTTTTGTTTTAATCTGTCATTACTGTCTCTCTCTCTCTCTCTCTCTCTCTTTTTTTTTTTTTTTTTGACTGTATGAGCCTTTAAACTGGGTCTTATCTGTACTGTGGCCAGCATGAAACTGGGACTTTTCTGTACTGTGGCTAGCATGAAAGATTGCATGAACCCACCACTGGCTCTGGCAGCTCAACCCTGCGGCTCTTAGCCAGGGGATGCATCTCTGTGCTACAGCCCTCATGAAAGACATGACCTAGGAAGCTGCTCTTGCTTTTGCTTTTGTTTTTCTGTGTATAAAATGCAGCCCTTGTTTTTTAAAGCTGTCTCAGGCTTTATGTGGACGAGCATGTCTCCCATTAGGTGCCATATGTAGGGTGAATTTTCCTGTCCCACTGTCACTCTCAAATAAACTCCCTGAGGCTTATATTAATTATAAAAGCTCAGCCAGTAGCTCAGGCTTGCTACTAGCTAACCCTTACATTTTAAGTTAACCCATATTTTTTTATCTATCCTCTGCCACCTAGTGGCTCACAACTTTACCTCTTCTCCAGCATGTCCTAGTCCCGCTATGGTTCCTCATGACTGTTTCTGACTCTGCCCTTCTTTCTCCCTGTATCCTCAGTTTGATCACCGGCCTATACATTTTGTCACAATATTAACCAATCAGCTTTTATTAGTCAATGAGAGTAATGCATGTTTATAGTGTACAAAAGGATTGTTCCACAACACTTCTCTATAACCAGTTCTTTTTCCCCCT
Organism: Peromyscus leucopus; assembly: GCF_004664715.2. Lineage (NCBI taxonomy): Eukaryota > Metazoa > Chordata > Mammalia > Rodentia > Cricetidae > Peromyscus > Peromyscus leucopus. The sequence goes on along the minus strand of NC_051078.1, from coordinate 16,902,778 downwards.
TTCTTTTCTTTTTATTCTTCTCTCATACTTTACATCCCAATCATAGTTTCCCCTCTCTCCCTTCCCCCATCTCTCCCCCCCCACATACCTCCCCTTTCTCCCAGATACAACTCCTCCTCCATCAAACCTCAGAAAAGAGCAGGACTGCCAGGGACATCAACCAAACATGACATAACAAGCCACAATAAGACCAGGCACATACCATTCCATCAAACCTAGACCAGGCAACCCAGTAGGAGGAAAAAGGTCCCATAAGTGGGCAAAAGAGGCAGAGACACCCCCACTTGCTCTGTTAGGAGTCCCACAAGAGCACCAAGCTACGCAGCCATAAAATATGTTCAGAGGACCTAGGTCAGACCCCTACAGGCTCCCATGACAAATAAACGTCAACCATTATGGAATGGCTATATTAATGTTAGTGTATCGAATTAAACATTTTGAATAATAAAAATATAATTTTAGTTTTTAAAAAAGTTGGACAAGAGAAATATTTTCACAAAGTCATTCCAAGTGAAGAAAATGATGTTAAAATATATAAATTGTGTTCCATGTAAAAGATTGATATTAATGCACAAGGATGTAAAATGTTATAAATATTTATGAATAATATACATACAAAAGTAAATGCAATAAAATATGAATGCAAACTATTACATATGATATGAAGTTGAGATATTAAACTTTTATTTTAATATTAATAAATAGCTATTTTTGGAGACATATATTATAACTTATTTCCTGATATTCTTCCCTGAATCCTCAAATGATTTCTAATACAGAATTTCCTTACATTTCTAAATTATATTTTTATTTTTTCTAAGGGAAAATATACTAATGTGATAAGAAATTTAGAAACTTTATTTTTTAGCCATTAATGTATCAAATTAGTTTGTGTTATATAAATTATGGATATATCTTAGTTGTGTCATGTTGAAAATAATGAAGAATGGAAAATCTAATTTAGAATTATTGCTAAAGTCTAATTTTTATGCTTTCTTCTCCCACTTCATTAGTGGAATTTTGAAATCATGAATGTCTCAAAAAAGTCCAAATAAAACTAATATTTATAACTTCAATATGTTGAACACAAATTCAATAACATGTACTTTTTACATGGCAGAGTTGGAAATATATAAAGGCCTGATGTTGGTTCTAAATGTTTTACTGAATAGTCAGGAGATTTTTAACCCAAATAGACTGTCATTTTCATTATCTGCAAACAAATTGTGAGACAAGTCATTCTCTACTTATTTCACATGGATTTTTTGAGAAAGAGGCATTATAATGTATGCAGGTTACTTGAAAGTAGGGTTTATGCAAACCTTTTGACAATTTAATAAATGATCATAGGGAAGCAATGAAAACAATCAGTAAATTCTATTGAAAAGTTGAAACAAATAATTAAGTAGCATATGAGGGAATCCAAATAAACTAATTTGCTTTCCTTTGGGCTTAATTAATGTCTCATACTCATGTACTCCTAATAATCACTAACAAATTAGTTTACCTCCTCCCTAATGGCTTGGAGAACATAGACCATTTGATCAAATACTTCATTAGCAAATTTTAAATTGTTCTTATTTTACCAGAGTATGCTATGAACTCAATATAGGTAGCCTGAAAATATACTAGATTCTATAACTTTGAATGGGATCTGAATCACAAACATATTTTTTCATAATTCTTGCATTACATTAAGTGAACAGTGTAAATATGCATACAAATACAATGCATAATTCTGATGACTATAGCAAATAGAACCATTGCAAAAATAGTAAAATAAAAAGTTTTAATACTTTCAATGCAGTACTTATCTCTGTGTCTCTGACAATCAAGACTAAAAACTAATTTGTTTCCTGAATTCTCTTTTGTCAATAAAAATCAAAGGTGGTTTTAGTCACTCTCTAGCCTCTTCTAATCAGAACATATTCTGATAGTTCTTAACAAATTGTGTGTCAATGTTTGGATATTTTAATTATTGAAGAACTAAGATCAAAACACACAGGGGCAGATGAGAGGCAAAGAAGAAAGTCCTGCCATCCTTTTCCTCCTAGTCTACATTCTTCTACATTTGACCTTAGTTTTTCAGTTCACCTTCTGTGTTCCGGCAATCCACTACTTTTCTCTGATACTCTAAAATTACTTTGGAAGAGGATCATTTATTTTCTATATCCTGTTTCAGTCTTAATAGCCCTAATAATTTTGAGAGGCTGAAAGTCTCTTTAATTTCTTCCATGGCCAACCAGACACAAATCCATGCATGGTCCATTCTCTACATAATGAGTAGGGTCAAATTAAGATATCTAGATACCTAAACATTGAAAAATACGCATTCTTGTTTGGGGACTATTACAGAAAAATAAACATCCAATGAATTTAAATAAATAGTAAATGGCCTCATCACTACATTTTAGCATGAGTACTTCCAATATTTTCTAGTCTCATGATAATTTTATCTAGCATACAAATTTGTGATACACCTTAGTGTAACAAGAATAATATGAAACTCTTTGTATTTGTGTCTGTATAAATTACAGCATGTGTTTCACACCCTGTCAGCTTATGCATGCAAGCAATGTATCTCAATGCAACAACAATTATTTCTTTAAAAAGAATTCAATGGAATATGAAGACTCTATTTATATCAAATTAATACTTGTCCTCCTACAAATAGATCATTTAACTCATGCATTTTGATTGATTGATACTTCGTCAAAATATTTAAGGGAGTTCATTTTACTTAGCATTAATTATGCAATCAGCACTCTTTAAATGTAGCGACAAGCAAGATTTGTGAATTAGATGTACACTTAAAATTTCCCCCAGAATTTGCCATCAAATTTATTCTATCACATCTTTAAATCTAAATTGGAAAAGTAAGAACACTTCTCCTAAGCATTGTCTGTTTAATTCTAAGTATTATATTGCATACAGACACAATAGTTAAAGCTGATATAACTATTTTGTCTGGAAAGCTCACAGGTCATGTAACAGGACTAGGAGTAAGAGTCTCTGCTTTAGATCTATAAGTTTCCTATGAGATTAGACTTTAGCTATTAGAATTAGTATATGTATATGATTGGTAATTTCCTTATAATATCTGTTGTTTTCTTGGTGTCATTTTAACATTGGATTCATCAGGTATTATAAACTGTATGACTGCCATGGAGCTATCAGTTCATTAACATACTGGGTTAATTTTATGGAACTGAGAAATATATTCTTATTCCCTTTGAAATATAAAATTCTCAATCACAGAAAAATAGGAAATAGTTTCTGGGAAGTACCAGCATATCCAATAATTAATAAATTGAGACTGTACTCAAAATTAAAGCACATGCATTTCCAATTTATGTACTACATACACAGCAGAGTTTAAAATATGAAACTCAGGGAATCTGAAAGTTATTACAGATGCATATATTAAACAATAAGATTCTTTTTTGAAAAGAAGAAAAAACAAAATCCAACAGTTTATAAATCTGTTTTTAACAGCTAATTGTATTTATTTATGATCATAACTTATTTTGCTGGCTAGGACTTTGTGTGCTTTATCAGTTATCATTTGCTTAATTCTCATAGTCAATCAAAGAACATGCTTTGTTACTTAATCTTGTTAAACTTGGCCAGACTGAGAGATACCTGGCAGGCTAGAAACACTGTGTCTGGGTGTGGCCGTGATGGTGTTTGTGGAGAAGACTGATTGACTCAAGACTTGTTTGAGTATGGCAGCACCATCCAAAGTGTTGGGCACATGGTTGAAATGAAAAGAGGTAGAAACAGGAAGTCTGTGATCCAAGAAGTGTTCTATTTTTGCTTCACACCTGCCCTGCTGTGGAGAGTTTTTCCTCTGGTATGCCCTTTCCCTGCATGTTATCTCTTTGTTACCAGAGTCCTAAAAGTGAAGCTGGCCAACTATGCACCCAACAAGCTGAGATTATGTGTTATGTTTTCACTCACATATTATCACAATATTGAAAACATTGACTAGTTTATATTGTTCCTACCTGGTTCTCTGCTATATAGAGAAAGTAATGGAGGCCTTGTAAGGAAAACAAACAAACAAACAAAACAAGCCAGTTTTTTCAGGAGTATCCAAGTCAGGAGCAGTGTGGGTGACTGAATCATAGATCACATTAATATCTCTCTCATTTTTAACACATAATTTACTAAGAGCTAGAGAGAGTGGTAGAAACCAACATGTCATATTTTTGAAAAATGTCAATTTTCAGGGAAACATTGAACTGTCCAGCATGATAGGTAGTTACTAGCCTGAGACCTTTTTCCACTTAAGTAAGTATTTGAAATCTGAAATTAAGTAGAAATATAAACTGTATTTCTAATACTTAGTAGAAAAATATAAATCATACAATAGTATTTTAGAACTTTGATTATGTATTGAGTTAAAATGTCTGAGATATATTTTATTAAGTATAATCTATGAATATAATTAGCTAACTCTACTATGTGAGATTTTGGTAGTTAATATTTATTATTTGGTTCACATGCATATATTGTCTCTGCATTGAATCTTATATTCTTATGTACCTTTTTGTTTATCTCAACAATTTTAAATTCTTAAGAATAATAGTAATTACATCCTCTATTAAACTTATAACCATTCATTTATTGGTGTAAAATGTTGACAGCAGGATAATTCTTAACTAAGCATTACAATCACTGGCAAATACAACAACTCTTTTCCTTTCTTCATTGGCCATAATAATATCCTATGTATATTAGGATAATCCTTACTTTTGTGAATAACCATATTTTTCAGTGTCAGCAGTCTGATTTCTTAACGTGGTTTGTCCATAAATGACCTGGTGATGCAAAGTCATTTCCCAGCATTTTTTTTTAAGATAACACCTGTTGAGAGAATTATGGGAAAATTTTATCATTGCTTATGGTAAAATGGAATCCTGAAAGCTGTGGAGGAAGAGAATCCATTTTCACTGATTGGAACACTTTGCTAAGATCTGATCCCTGCAGCTGTGACAAACCCTGCTTGGCATCACAATGAGGCTAGCTCAGCTGACACACTAAAGATGAAAGGAACCTGAGCTTTTGGTACTATCAGTTATTTAACAACTTCACCAGCTCCCTCCCTCACAGCTGCCCTCACCGTGGTATCAGATAACTAATTAGCTTAAATTTTTGACATGTTCTTCACTCTTTAAAGTCATGAATTGCAAACATAGTCCAAGTGACACAAGTAAACCACTTCAAAGAGAGAATTGTTCTTAGACTGAAGTGTTACCACACGCCAGTGAGGACACCATGTCTGTGCTTGGAAGATCATCTTTGATAGATAAAATGCAAGAGGTCTTTATTCACTCACTAGTTAAGTAGTAAAGGAAAGAAATCGACTTGTACTGCATAAAATTTCATACAATCAGTCACCTCTCGGTGCTTTGAGCTAAGTTCCCAAGGACATAAAATAAATACATCGCCTGAGAAAAACAAGAATCACGGTAGAGAGGTGATTTGTATGATATTCCTGACACTTTACTCTCCATTTTATTTCGAGGCTAGGGATCTTTGGTCATACTTTTCAGAAATATGTTAGTAATATGGAATGTTTGCCAGCAGCCCAAATAAATGTGTTAATCGTACTGATCACATCCTAATTTAGAAATATTAAAAACACATTCTTTTGAGAAGTCCACTTTGATCATTTGTATTTACTCTTCTGTAAGAGCATTATTTATAGTTCATCACAATCATGTCATTTTAGGTGGCCTGTGATTTTTCGAATAGGTCTCTGGTGCAGGATATTTGACAACACTGTGAACCCCGAGATTGTGTTATTTACTGGAAAAACCTGTTTCTAGTTGTAGTGTGGCTCAGCCCTAGTGCACACCTTTAATCCAAGAGCTTTCTGCTTGAATATTATAAACAGGATTAAATAAAGTCAACCATAGGTCAAGAGGCAGAGCAAACAACCAGCTGACGGGAAGTGAAAAACAGATTATTAAGGGGAAAAATGATTCAGAGTAAGAGGAAGTCAGGAGGATGGGAAATATAGGGAGTAGAAGGGAGGACATTTGTTTTGAGGGTTTTGGTTGAGACAGAGTTGGAGGGGGAGGTTTTGGGGATATGGGCTGAAGAGGAAGGTCAACTGGGTGCTTTCTCTGTCTCTCTGAGCTATCAGCCTTTCACCCCAGCTGGAGTCTTTCTTGGTAAAATTTAACAATTGAAATTTTGTTAAAAACAACAGGTCTCTAATTAGACTTCCAGGGCTCCACCTGGGGCCTAGCCATGACTCTCTGCATCCAGATTCCTCAGTCTTTGGATGGGGTTTCTGGCATGACTATTAGGGTGTTTGGCCATCCTGGACTGAGTCTACCAGGTTGATCTCATTCCCCGGGGGAGGCTTTGCCCTGGAGGAGGTGGGAATGAGGGGTGGGCTGGGGGGAAGGGGAGGGGGACAGGAGGGGGGAGAACAAGGGAATTTGTGGCTGATATGTAGAACTGAATGGTATTGCAAAATAAAATAATAATAAAAAAAAACAGGTCTCTGTAATGAAGTTATAGAACTAAAAGAAAACCGTAGTCTATTAACTTATTATAACTTATTAAATGAATGATCTGCTTCAGTTTTTGTTTATTTTATTTGTTTTCTAAAACATCCTGACCACAGTTTCCCCTCCTTTCTCTCCTCCCAACTCTCCCCACTACCTCCCTGGTTCCTAAGATCCATTCTCCCTTTGTTTCCCTCCAGAAAAGAGCAGGCCTCCAAGGAATACCCACCAATCATGGCATAACCAGATACAATAAGACTAGGCACAAACACTCATATCAAAGCTGGAGACTTCAATTATATTTTTATCACTAGAAGTGTGTTGACTAAGAAAAGTCTGTATACACATGAAGTTGGTCATACCACTCTATTTTCCAGTGATAAGCTCTTGTCTCCTTAACTGTCTGTCTTCCTTCCATTCCCTATCTTCAAATAATCTTGTCAGTGATTATATTTTGTTTCACATGAAAAGAATGCTAAGTTTCTTTTCCTATTATTCATGAAAATATTATTCTTTCTCATAAAGGGAGTTTATTATATGTGTAATACATTCACAAAAACCAAATGACTCATATAAACACAACAATAAAGGAAGAATGAAGAAATTCCCCGAATTGTTCAGTTTTAATGAGAAATACTGGTATAGATTACCAGGTGAATTTAGAAAGTAATGTGTTTTTGAGCAATCACAACAGTAAGGACATTGACTGTAGGTAAATACTAGAGCAACTTTGAGCCTTATAGAAAACAAGGGCATTCTTTTACCAGATCTCTTTATCTCTATCTCTTCCCAGCATTTATTCAGTCCTTCATACCACAGAGCATCTAAGAATGTAAGATCCTATGTTTCTGTTTTAATTTTTAAGGTATTTCACTCCTTAGTTGATTTGTGTAATGAAAACCAAATTCAGTATGATTACTTGCCATGGCTTGCCTAACCTGATTAGTTTAAATAGTTCCAGGGTCCCTTTAAAACTCTCTTCTACCACACTTAGGGATTGCTAGTTGTCTGACCTGTATGGTCTCTTTCTATGTTGTCTTTGAGTATGACATTTATATCAGTTTTCTAATTCTAGCTCTTTACAGTTTTTGCCCTGTTGATCTTTGCAAATTTCACTGTGACATTGTGTCTCCCATAAATTCTTCCCATCATATATCTAGAGGATATTTCCCTTCTATTTACATTCAAGGCATACTCTACTACCTTTAAGTACTCAGCAATTTGTTCATAAAATAAGCATTTAGTATTATTTGTAAGGAGAAAGAAATGGCATTTCATCATTTCAAGGGTGTTAATTATTTTTAGAAATAAAGTCATCTTGGAAAGAGCCAGGTTGGAGGTCATTGTTTAAGTATGCATGTTTTAAGCATATAGACTAGAGTTATAAAGCCAGAATTCTTGCCCTGCATCCTATTCTGGGTGGTCAGTGCCCGTTGGGGGAGGGTTATTACAAATTTTAGTATCAAATTCTTATGAGAATTTCCTTTAACTGGATGATTAGTAGTGAAAAGTTTTGGGAATTATATAAATATCTTTATTATTTTTGTACTTAGTGGTCACTGGTATGGTATCGTCCACATGCATAAGCTTCCAAAAGTTTCTTAGGGAGAGTATCTATAACCACTTCCAGTTAGTGTTACAACATGTCTCATGTAACAGAACTGGTGAATTGAGATAATCATGAGGAACAAGTCAGAGATCTAAGTACAAAAGATGAAAGCTTCCAAAGTGAGACTTACCATAGAAGAAGGAATCAAGATGGTGTCATAACAATCAAGAAGAAGCTCCCACCGCAGTTACAGCATCAATAACATGCCAAGACAATTCAGAAAAATGTGGGGCGTCCTTGAGTCCAGCAGAGGCTTCTGAACAGCAGGTAAGCTTTAACGCAGGCATCAGGGTGCTGAGCACACACAATCACACAAAAGTTCACTGAGTCCTTGGTCTCAGTGCTCCTGTCTTGTTAATTAAAGAATGAAGTTCACAGATCACAGAGGGTGAATTTTAGAAAGAAGTTTCCTTATAGATTTATATAGGTAGAAGTTTAAGAGACAGAAGAAGGGAGGACAAGAATGCAAACCTTGTTTCTGGCACCCTTGGTCTATGACGCAGGGCAGACCCGATGACATTTCGGCATCAATACTTCTATCATCTTCGTCTTTAGTAAGCACTCAGTTGCCAAGAACTCATGACTGTTCCAGCTTTAGACCAAGGAAGCACTGTTTATTCTGGGGTTTCACAGCCTGAACCTGCCTGACCAGTTTCTATCACATCTCTGGCCCTCCTCATAAGCATGCTTATATGGACAAATATGAACATTGTACCAATACATAAGACATCCTGGAAGTGCAGGTCATTTGGGATAAATAGAAAGACAGCCATATCGGGCCAAATCTTATATATGGATGCTGAATATTTCTTTAATTGGATTCACCAATCAGACTTGATTCTATGCACATGATGCGGTGTGTTAAATCGATTCATTTACATTCAAAAACTGGGGTTTTACACACTTGGTTTTGGCAAGGTGCAACAGCTGTACCTCTCAGCCTCCTTCTTCAGTCCTTCCAGAGGTAATATTAGCCCTGTCTACAACATACTATGAAGGGTCAAGGGCTTGGCCTTATACCCTAATTTTCCCAGTTTATTTTGTGGAAGATAAATGTGCTAATGTGTATTCGAGCTTGTTTAGTTTTGGTTTTCCTTATCTGAAGTTTTTAACTCTTTCTCTAATAAATATTAAATTATATAATATGTTTACTTTTCTTAACTACTTTGATAAATTGCCTTTCTGAATTGCTAATCTTTGGTACCTACACAGTTTTAAGCACAGAACCAGCATGGAGTATACACTTGTAGACATAAAAATATAAAGAAAGAGAGAGAGAAAGAAAGAAAGAAAGAAAGAAGAAAGAAAGAAAAGAGAGAACAAAAGAAAGAAAGAACAAAAGAAAAGAAAGAACAAGAGAAAGAAAGAAATAAGAAAGAAAAGAGAGAACAAAAGAAAAGAAAGAACAAGAGAAAGAAAGAAAGAAAGAAAGAAAGAAAGAAAGAAAGAAAGAAAGAAAGAAAGAAAGAAAGAAAGAAAGAAAGACTTTTCCAAAACATAAAAGTGTAATTATAATTTATTGGTGTGGTATATACACGTAAATTAGAATTCATAGAGTGTATTGTGATTCACTTGGAAACCTTGATTATTAAAGAAAAATTATGAGGAGCTAGCATAGGATAGAAGGCATGTTTGGAAGAAACTATGTGAAGTGGTAAGACCCTTTGCATTGAATGCTCACTGCTCTATTTTCATTTTTTTTTTGCATCATTGCATCTACACTATGAATGATTTGGAGATCATGAAGGGAGGTCTCTCATCCATCATCTAAGTCTGTATTTTTTTTCCAGAGAAAAATCACAATCTTCGAACATACCCCTGCCAGCTGGCCTACATCTGTCCTCACTAGAGCAGGCTAACCCAACAAATTCGGCTAGACATCTAGCTATGTGATGTCCAATGAGAAAACCCACATGGATCCAATTGTATTGGAGTAATTTTTTTAACTCAAAATAATTTTTTTTTTTTGGTTTTTCTCTGTGTTGTTTTGGTACCTGTCCTGGATCTCACTCTGTAGACCAGGCTGGCCTTGAACTCCACCTGGCTCTGTCTCCCGAGTGCTGGGATTAAAGGCATGTACCACCACCGCCGCCCTCAAAATAAAATTTATATCACACAGAAAATGGTAGCCCATAAAAATCACAGAAACTTTCTTCACTAACCATTGTGCTTTTCACATTGATTTGTGTGTGTGTGTGTGTGTGTGTGTGTGTGTGTGTGTGTGTGTGTATGTGCTTGTGTGCTTGTGTGTTTAAAGGGCATACTTATAAGCAAAAGTAGGGTTACTTATCCTATTCCTAATATGACTATTTGCTTTCCTACCACAGGCATTTTACATTGTAGTGTATGTTAACTTTGTATATTGTACTTGCTTTTCTGTCTTTCTCAGCCTTCCTCTATTTCTTCTATGATACTCTCCCTCTTTCTTCTGTCTTTCTCTCACACAACAAACATACATATACCCACTCAACTGTTGTAAGTTAAAAATTTACACAATATCAGATATTCATATAATATATTGTATGTGATGTTTCTATATTGCATTATTGCTAGATATTGGCTTAAGAACTTTGTTGTAGGACAAGTTTTGTGGAAAGGATGATCCAATATCTGTTTCAGCAGAAACAATGAAGCTCACTGCAAATTACTTTTCCAGGGACAGAGAGATGGGGAGACACCAGATCACTCAATGTTTTACATTTTCTTAAGTAATTTTCCTTCACCCTCATGCTGTTCTGTGACCCACAACTCTGTCTTGAGTGAATATATTAAAGTCTCTTTCTACAAAGGAAAAGCCAAGTAAATGGACAGACAAGATGTCTCAGTGGATAAATCACTTGTCACATAAACTTGATAACCTGAGCTTAATGCCCAGAACCCCATATGCCTAAAGGTGGAAGAAGAGAACAGATTCTACAAAGTTTTCCTTTTGACCACAGCATGCATGTGCATGATATCTCTCTCTCTCTCTCTCTCTCTCTCTCTCTCTCTCTCTCTCTCTCTCTCTCTCTCTCTCTCTCTCTCTCTCTCACACACACACACACACACACACACGAGCTCACATCATACACATATACAAAATAATATATTTAAAATATTTAAAATCAGAAAAAATATCTTTTTTTTTTTTGGTTTTTTGAGATACAGTTTCTCTGTGTAGTTTTGCACCTTTCCTGGTACTCGCTTTGTAGACCAGGCTGGCAATGAACTCACAGAGATCCACCTGCCTCTGCCTCCTGAGTGCTGGGATTAAAGGCGTCCGCCACCACCGCCTGACAGAAAAATATCTTCTAAGAAGATCAAAATTGACCTTGTTGCAGGAGCTCACTGCTCCGTCAGAAACTGTTCTTTTTGATACTTGATATGGCTATTGTTTTGCATTGATAAAATATAAGTAAGTTTACCTTATTCTCAAAGTATAATATTCTATAGGACTTTGTGCTGCAAATGAACACATGGATGGTATTCTGGTTAAGATAACTCACCATATATTCAGAATAAATTTTGAAAACCACCGAAATTAATAAATCAATGCCTTCATTCATAAGTAAAACTAGACATCAAGGAGTTACTGGTTATTTAAAAAATAAGGAGGAAAAAAGTGAACAGAAACTCCTAGAAGACACACTGATGATTCTGACAGAGTTATGTAAGCTAAAACAAATTAAAACAACTAAAAAGCAACCAGAAATTTAATTAGTAAACTTGGAGAGGTATGAAATGAAGATATTTTTACTCAAGCGAAGCAATCATTGTAAGAAAAAGAGCAATTAGAGAATAGGAAAGGATTCAAGCAAATGAAAAATGAGGAAATAAAAAATATTGATGGTACCTAAGAACTGAAATAAAAAACATAAATGTGTGCAAATTATGAAATATAATATAAGAGACAGAGTTGAGAGTATCAGCATAAAGCATAATAAATATTCTAGAGAAAAAGACGTGAAGGATAATGTCAGGAATAGACCTAAAACAGTAAATATGTCTTTGCAAGTGAAAACTAAGACTTTGTTTTGTTTAATTTAAATATGTTGCTCTAGCTGACCCTGAACCCCAGGAATCAATATTCATGGCTCATCCCTCCATAATGCACACAAGAGCAAGCTGCATATATGTGTCACTATAAATGGCCCTGATAGAGTCTCTGCTTGTTCTGAAATGTCACAAACCAGGCATCCATCATCTACACAGCTTTCAATATTCTCATCTTCCAAGTTCCTACAAAACTTGGACTATAGGCAAGTCTGCCAGGCATTTTCTTTATTAACAATTAGCAAAGGAGGGCCCAGGCCACCATGAGTAGTGCCAAACCTACATTGGTTGTCTTGTGTTTTACAAAAAAAAAACAAACGAAGGCTGAGCAAGCCTGTAAGCATTCCTTGATGGTCTCTGTATCAGATCCTGCCTTCTTGTCTTGAATTTTGAACCTGACTTCCTTCTGATAGACTGACCTGACTGAGCATTGTAACATGAAGTAAATCCTTTCCTCCCCAAGTTGCTGTGGTCATGGTCTTTAGTGCATCAATAGCAACCAATCCGAAGACGAAAATCTTACTTCTTATTCTCCTCTCAGTTGCTGTCTGTTTTTGCCTGTGTGGTCATACTTAAAACTTGAATCTATTCTGCATATTAAATTATCCAGGTTAGAGGAGGTATATCAGATCTCTCTGCATGTCATTTTCCTAACAACTTCTAGAAATGCAAAGTTCTCACAGCCAGGTGCTCTGCCTCTTAGAACATTTCAACTCACTTCTTTCCTTTCACCATAGATTATACATGGCTCTCAGGCAATATTCTTCATTGAATAATTTTTTTCTGTGAATGTGAAGGTTGCATTTCTCTTGTTCACTGTTCACAATTTTAAGAGCCTTGAATAATAGTAACACCTACATTAACTCATTGATATTAGAACACGCAACACATGTTTTTTCTTCATATTCATTTTCTTATTTATTTATTTTAGAGACAGGGTCTTGGTGTATATCTCTTGCTAACCTTGAACTTGTAGTCCTCTGACATCAGCTTTCTGAGTGTTGAGACTACAAGTGCACACTGCCGTGCTCTACTATAGATATTCATATTTGTTATCCCAGTTGGAAAAATACCATGAGAGATTGTTCCATAATAGATGCTGTGTCACAAGGAAGCAGCCCAGAGACACTTCGTAGGACAGGATAAGTGTCCTCTTTTGCCAATGCTCTGGTGTTTCTTTGTCAAAATATGCTTCTTTGCCTCCATCAAGATAACAATGAAATATATGCTAACTATGCTTTCTAATCTTATCTAAATTAATATCCTGATGCTCACTCCCATGTGCCTTTGAAGCTGTCTTATTTCTTGGCACCATATGCACTCAATTCCATTACAATCATTATTTTCTTTTAATAAAGACAATTTGGTTTCAACTTCTAACAAACCTCTACTAAACCTCCCCTATATATCATTTTCCATGCTGAGTAAATTATTCCGTTTTATAACATTTTAAAGCTTTGAAAGTCTATTCATATGTTGGATCTCATTTTCTATTCTCAGAATACTCTTCTGCATCAGGCACAGAAAAGCACAGTGAATCTAAATCTTCCTACATTATATCTGAAGACCAGATATATTGAGTTTGGCTTCTCAGAAATCCTTAAAAAAAAAAAAAAACTAGGAGCTCCCAGAAGCAGTCCTTAAAACAAAGCTCACTTTAAAAAAATATCTTACAAATTTTGCTTTGCTAATGGATTTTTTCACCAAGTTAACATGCATTTAATCTCTCTCATTTCCACAATGTGAAGTATAGTGGGAAATATTTCTATTTGCAAAGAAACATTTTTCAAAATACTGGGAGAATGAAGTGGTTGGAAAAACAGTCAATGCTTCACATATTCACACCCCTTAGTAATTGCATGACTAAGAAACCACTTAATCTTAGGAATTACTCATTTATCGAAAGAGGTTGAGATAACCATTGAACAAGTACATGGACTTTTTTGCTTGTATTTTAACCTATCACATCTTACAACCATAGATCAATCCATACTTTCATACTTAAAAGGTGACTAGAGGGGTAAAGACACTTCTGTCTATGCCTCAGCTTCTTCCTTTGTAAAACTTGAGTGATAACAAACTCCTGAAGTTGTGTTTGAATAACACAATCCACTTAAAATATGTAAACTCCCATCTCAATCTCGCAAAGCTCCTTTTTAAAAAGACTTTTTGTCTTAAAGGGAAACAATTTACCTTGGATGAGATCAAGGTTTGACTTCAGATATAATGTCATAGTCTTTCTCTGCATCAGTGGTAAAACTGACATGCCACAATGACAGATTTATTAGTTTTCCTTAATCCACATACATAATCCCATACATGAGAAAATATGTTGGCTCTCCTATTGTGCTTTTGATTTCTTCACCTAGAGTAATAATGGAGCTGCTGCTTTGCCTTCAGTTTGTGTTTGCACACTGTTTAGACACTTATTTAACGTGGGAGTTGACTTACTACCCACAGAAGAACAGTAGCTGTACAGTAAGCCAACTTACTTATAAGAAAGTTAAAGCTCACAAAGAAGCCAAAACCAGTTTCATATTCCTAGAATCTCTCTGCCTCTGGTAAGTAGTACACACGATTGCATCAAGTTCAAAGCCAGGATGGACCACAGTATGGGATCACATCTCAAATAAAACCCTAAACACGAAAAAAATAATAAATGGAACAACTTGTCTATAAGCCCAGAATTTCTAACTCTGATGCTTATAATATTGTATTTTAAAAGGCACCTTCAATGTAATTAGGTTAAAAAATTATCTTTTCTTACAAGATCAAATCTCAGACAAATACATCCTCAAAGACCAACTTTGTGTAAATTAAGCAAAACCAAAGTAAAGCCAGTAAAATCCAATACTAACAAAGACATTGTCAAAAAAAAGTTTGAACAATGCCCTTAGAAGAAAAACTGTTATTTCCCTGTGACATCCCTTTCTAACTGCAAAAGTTACTTCTACTATGAAAACCCAGAAGTTGTATGGCTCACTTGGCTAGGTCAGAAGAATCTAATTGTATGTAAGATGCTTATTTTACATATACACAAGGTAAACTTTATTACTTTGTATCATGGATAAGAAATTTAGTCTGTCATTCTTGTTTTCAGAGTAAAATGAAACACTGTGTGTGTGTGTGTGTGTGTGTGTGTGTCTGCCTGTGTGTGTGTGTGTGTGTGTGTGTGTGTGTGTGTGTGTGTATCTCTGTGATCAATAGGGCCTGATGAGGCCCTTTGTCCTGTGCTGTCTCATGGCACACAGAAAAACAGTAACACACACACACACACACACACACACACACACGCACGCACACACACACACACACACACACATGAGAGGGAGGGAGAGAGGAAAAGAGAGAGAGAGGTCAAACTACATCTAGCATATGGTAAAATTAGTCAAGCATGTCATTTATTGAGTCTGATTGGATTTTAATGGAGCTGATAATATACTTTGACAACTTGCTGAATTATCGTCAGAAATATTGAACAATCTCTTCTTATTATGCATGACAGCTAGTTAAGTGGCATAAATTATGGGGTATTGTAGGAGAGGGGTGTGTTATGAAAGCACACTGACAAGAGCTTGAAGAGAAAGAGTAACTCTGTTCCTAATGACCTCTGTATAATAATTCAGAGAGAGTATTCAGATGCAGGTTTGTGATGTTTCTTTTGTGCTACTTCAAAAACAGATATTCACCTGAATACAAAACTCTCAAATCTATATAATGCATAAATATGTCTATGCAGACATAAACATATATATATAATATTTACTTACTTTTATTTTCATTCAAACATGAAGACCCTGCTTCTAAGTTTATATTTCAAATGTTTTAGTCTCCAGATCATTAATACAATAATCACTTGTTAGCTAATGGACTGGTAAATTGTGGTAATTAATAAATGGAAATTAGTAATATATTTAAAATATTTTGTTAAAAATAAAGCTGTCCCCATGAAATTTAGACCAATAGCTATAGAGGCTGCATGGGACTGGACTAGGCTCTCTGCATAGCGAAACAATTGTGTATCTTGAACTGCTTAAGGGACCGCCTGGCAGTAAGATCAGAATCCATCTCTGGTGCATGAGTAGGCTTTTTGGAGCCCACTACATATGATGGGACACCTCGCACAGCCTTGAGGCAGGAGGAGGAGCTTGAACCTGCCTCTAATAAATGTACCTCCTCATAAGAGGCCTTCCCTTCTTGTAGGAAGGAATGGGGGATGGGCTGGGAAGGGGCTGGAGGGGAGGGAGGAGGGAATAGGGAGATCTTCGATTGGTATGTAAAATCAATAAAAAATTTTAATAAGAGAAAAATAAAGCTGTCTGTGATTAATTATTACCTTAAAGTAGTTTATAAGTTGAAACAGTTGACTCAGGATAGATTCATAGCATATATATATATATATATATATATATATATATATATATATATATGATATACTGTGTGATAATGAAGAAACAAATGCTTATTTAAGGATAGAAGATGACAGCCAGAATACCTTCAATCCAAAATGATTAATATTTGATAACTCTTGAAAAAATAATGGAATTTTCTGCAAAAACTAATGCTTTTTATAACTTCATGTGGTATGATGTCTTGCTTTCTGATTGAACATTATATTATGGATTTTTAAAGACACATTACATATATATAAGACTACTATCTGCTCTCTGGAGCCCACAGAAGCCAGAATAGAGTTCTGGGGTTGAAGGCAGTTATAAGCTACCATGTAGGTGCTATGAAGAAAACCTGATTAAGGGTTTGTAATCACTGGGGCATCTCCTCAGTCCCTAGAATAGTTTTTCATACTAAAAAATTAGTCATTAAGAGGTGGGTTGGGCCAGGCAGTGGTGGCACACACTTTTAATTCCAGCACTCAGGAGACAGAAGCAGGAGAATCTCTGTGAATTCGAGGCCAGCCTGGTCTACAGAGTGAGTTCCAGGACAGCCAGTGCTTTTACACAGAGAAATCTTGTTATTGGTGAAATTATTATGGCCACTCCACGTACTTAAAAGGGAGGTTTATCTTGTGGGGTAACTTACAAGTGAAGGGATAGTTTACAGGGTCTGGGAAAGGTGTAGCACAGTCCGGCAGTGTTCTCTGGAGAACTCTGCTCGGTTTACCTCCAGCATCCAGGGACCAGGAACCAAGAGAGCCGGCGCATCCAGATCTTGGGTCTTCAGGGCTCTCTCTCATTCCCACCTTGTAGGCGTGACAGTTACTGAAGCCTCAATGGGGGTTGGAACTTCCAGGTCAAAACTGGAATGGCTACTCATAACACCTTGTCTCACCACCACCGCCCCACCCTCCAAAAAAAAATAAGGAGTGATTTGGTAGCTCATAGGCAGACTACAGTCTAGCATGTGCAAGACCAGGGTTTAATCATCAGCATCACAACAGAGCAAACAAGCAGAATCCTCATTAAATATACATTTAAATTAAATAGATTTTTAGTTCCTAATATCATATCTGGTGCATAAAGGTGTCACTTTTGGTCTCACAAAAAGGAAAAACTACACAAATTGTCATTTTGAAATCTAGAAACAGATTTACCTTGAGTTTGTGATCTTGCCTCTGTGCTACACACCTACCTCTTAATGACTATTTTTATTACAAAAAAAAATTAATCTAGGGGCGGGCGAGATGTCTAGTGGTTACAAACTCTTATCTAGGTTTGTGTCATAACTGCTGGGCACACTTAGTGGACTGCTAAGCTCAAAATGGCACAATTATAATTTAATCTGATTGCTGGAGGTTGAAGTTGGACCAGAGTGTGAGCCATGCTCTCCGGATGGCCTTCAATTTTCAGTGCTACATATAGAAAAACACAACTGGCTTTCATATTGAAAGTCACCTTTGGAAGTTATCGAAGAAGACAGAAGAGTAATTGCTATGAAAGAGTCTGAGGACTGTTTGAAGACAAAGGGTTGTGATCAGGAAAAGGCTTTGGGGACCTTCATATCTCCAACTTCACTCCAGTTCCCTCCAGCGTTTCTGTCTCATACAAGTGTGGGGGAAAGCCACACCAATTTTCAACAAAGCTTTAAGGAAAAAGATGAAAAGGTTGCAGCAAAGAAAAATGAGTGTGGTGAAGTGACAGGGAAGCTATGCTTGGTAAGTACTTGTGAATGTAAAAGCCCCAGGTACAGGTGCACTAAAAGTTTGAGATTTGGTGGAAATGTACATAGAAACTTTCATTTTACCTTTCACTTCAGGATCATCACAGGAATCCAGAGCTAAAAGATACTGATGGCCTTGAGGTGCACCCCTTCTCACAGTCAGAGGGAAATAGAAGAAAGCTAGTAGAGGTAATTAAATCTTAAAGACCTTGACATATGTATGTGTGTGTATGTATGTATGTATGTATGCATCTGTGTGTATGTGTGTTATTATATACTGTCCAACTTCCGTCTCAATAAAACCCACATTATTATTTATGTATATTTGTTTGAGATATGAAAAGAGGTCAGAAAATTACTAGGTACCCTTGGGGAAGGGTCTTCAAGTGAGGAGAGATAGGACACATAGGTATAAAATGTACACAGAATGAAAGAGGAATAATGAACAGGAAATGGTAAAATTCAGAAGGTATAAACAAATATAGAACCACGGCTGAAAAATAATGA
This sequence comes from Peromyscus leucopus, assembly GCF_004664715.2. Lineage (NCBI taxonomy): Eukaryota > Metazoa > Chordata > Mammalia > Rodentia > Cricetidae > Peromyscus > Peromyscus leucopus. The sequence continues at coordinate 16,883,989 of NC_051078.1, read as the reverse complement.
CCCCAACGCCAAAAGATATTCATTGGTCATTGAGTTAATATAACCTGCCAGATCTTACAGGTATTGCCATTCCTCTTGATTACCCTACAGGAACTGATGACAAGACATGGCTGAAAACCCCACATACTTGAGTCATAGAACACAGGCAAATCAGAGTAGTACTGACCTGAAAACTTCATTCATACTGGCTAAATTTAATAATGTATGCTATTAGAGTTGGACAGTAATCACCGATCACACCCAGTTGTGGACGCTGTGAGATATAAAATGTCCATGCCCACTGATGCATGAGAGTCATGGGAGTAACGATTTGCTAGAAACCAATTTATGTCATGGTCCATACGATGGAAGCCATCTTGCATCATTATCTGGCCAAGAACCTGTGGCTAGAAAGGATATGGAACCTAGAGTAGAACCTACTAGCATTATATTGCTGAATGGAAACGCTAGTGAACCCCTTTTAATGACTTATTGCTATTCACAAACATTAAGACATTTCTCAACTTTCATCTGAGATGCTTCTGTTTGCAGTACGTGTGAATCAGTACAATTGGCCAAGAGGCAGAAAATAAGAAACTATAGAATGCAGTTCTGTATGTAGGTCATATAGGCCTGAATGTATATATTATACTCCCTCTGCCACAGAAGACTCTGGGATCACAGCAAAAGAGGAAGCATAAAAAATGGGCCAGCCTTGGGATATCTGAAAGGAATTTTGGTGAGGATCCTGTCATAATCTGTACCAGAAACAAGAGGCCTTGAACTAGACCAATGACTCATTGCAATGAACACTTGCAAGTAAAGCTGATTGGACAAAAGGATTTACTGTGTTTATTAGTATACCACAGCTCCCAATGCCACTGGGATGAATGAAGAAGTGTTGGAGAGACAGGAAAGATGAAGGAGAGTAGTGGTTTATTTTTGTTTGTTTATGTTGTTGTTGCTTTGTTTTGTTTTTTGTTTGTTTGCTTGTTTTGTCTTGGATTGATTTTTTAAAATTTTCTTTGTGAGAGTGCTATAGGGATTAGGGGAAGATATGGAAGGACTGGGAGGGGAGAGGAACTGGGGTGCACAATGTGAAATTCCCAAAGATTTAATAAAGAAATTATGTTTAAAAAGAAGAAGAATCCATAGTATGGATGCATACAAGGAAATGTCTTCTGTTCATAGCAGGACAGTTGCACATGTGATATCATGCTGTGTGCAACAGCATGCGCAGAATCTGTGCAAACCCAAGCCACTGGAAATCAAGCATGGCTAAGGCAGTTGGGACCACAATCAGACTCTTGGCCATGGAGCTGTAGGGGATTATCAGCTACTGGGAAAAGGTAAGAGGGTTCTTTGTAAGACCATAGCCCCTAATAAATCCACCCATTCCATTGGAAGAATACACATCCAAGAATATTTGAACAGTACAACCTGATAATGGGTTAGAAAATGCGGACACACATGCTACTCATGGGGTTATGCCTAGCACTCCCACCTGGGGCCATGATGATGCCCAGGCCTTCCTGAGCTTCTGCCAATGGCCTTTTATAGGCCTGTGGCCCTAGAGCAGCCATGATCTCTGTTGGTATCCATTGCTTCAGTTAACACTGAAGACTGAGTGGATACCTGAGGTGTGGACAGCCACCTGAGTTCATTTTGGGGTCCAAGAACCACACTACAACCAGTGCCAGTCTGAGCTGAGAGGCCTGTGCTACCACTCGTGACCAGGGTGACATCCCAGGCTGAACTGCAGCTGAAGGCCATGTCTGATTGACCAAATCCGCTACCACTCTGATCCACATCCAGGGCTGTGAATTGACATACTCAAACTTCCACCCCATCTATTACCCTCAGGAGTGCACAAAGGGACTAGTCATAGCCACAGGATCTCTATGACTCAGGGCAACAGCAGGATATTCAAGATATCAATAAGGGTTCAGTATTGATGGTATACCAGAAGTCAGAGGCCTTGAACTAGATCAATATTCATTGCAATGAAAATTTGAAAGTAAAGCTAAGTGGACAAAATGGTAAACTGTGTAACACACCATAGCTCCCAATGCCAATAAGAGGAATGAAGAGGTGTTGAGGGAAAGAAGGAGGGATGAAGTGCGATTTTTGTTTGTTTGTTCTGTTCTGTGAAGTGTTAATCTAATTAATCTCTATCAATACAAAATCAAGAGTCAGATATTAGGGTAAAAACCTGAAAGATCAGAGAAGCAGGAAGCAGCCACCAGACACCTCTACCTCTTTGGTTTCTCTGTCTGAAAGGGCTAAGAACCTCTCTCAGCCCTGCCTTACTATTTCCTGTCTCCTCTCTATCTATAGTCCTCCAAACCTCTATGGTTAACTTTGGTCAGCTAGTGCCTAGCTCTGCCCTCTGACTCCAAGCAAGCTTTATTTGTCAGAACACAATCAAAATGTCACACAACAGTTCTGATTTTCTTTTGGGGGTGATTTTCTTTCTACAGGGGTGAGGAGTGGATATGGAAAGACTGTGAAAGGAGTGGGATAAGGGTGCATGATGTGAAATTCCCAAAGAATCAATAATATGATTGTGTTAAAAAAAATGGGGGTCAAGAACAACACCATAAATACTAATAGCTCATGCTTGTGAAGATATGAAATAAGCGGACACTGATCAATTGCTGGTGGAAGTGCAAACTTGTACAGACACTATGAAAATCCATGTGGCATTTCTCAGGATCTGAGAATAGATCTAACTCAAGTTCCAGATATACCACTCTTGCCATATACCCAAATGAGTCTACATCATACTACACAGATACTTGCTCAGCTATGCTCATTATAGTTCTATTCATGAAAGCCAGGAATTAGAACCAGTCGTGATGTCTATCAACAGATGAATGGATGAAAATAAATGTGGTACATTTATAAAATGAAAATTACTCAGATGTTTAAAAAAATCATGAAATTCTCATGTAAATTGATGGAGCTAAAGTAAAAATTATTCAGAGTGAGGTAACCCATATCCCCAGTGGCCTAAGTATTTATTTACTTATATATGGATATTAGCTGTTATGTCTTCAATAATCAGTCTACAGTCCATATAAACACAGAGGTTAGGTATAGAGCAAGGGATCTGGGGGAGGGAAGGATCTCCCAAGTGGGAGAAAATAGAATACATAGGTATAGATAGGTGGGGGAGACTAGAACAGGATGATTAAACAGAGATGAGAAAGAAGGAGACAGGTAATGGAAAGGATATTGGGAAGGGGCAGATAAAACTGAGGGTTAATATGAATACCTGATACATTAGAAGCTTCTTATGGTGTATACATATATGGAAGACATCTAAATTGAATCACTAATAATTAGAGAAACAAAAACCCAACTGGACACATCTTGTCACCAGATGAAATCTCCAGTGCCAGAAATGGGTCACATCTACTAAGGCGGTTGGGCCAAGGGGCCCCATAGAAACCCACAAACAATCAAAAGTCATTGCCAAAGCTATGGGTGTTGCTCTACATAAACTGATGACCAGGCCCTATTTCTGAAAATAACACCTACATAACTCACTAAACATGGAAGAGTTGAGGTGGTGCCTACTTAGAGCCTTCCCCATTTTTGACTAGCATTCTTGGTACTGGAGGGTACTCTGTATAGTCCTAGAGGAAAAAGGTAAACACCTATCCAGCTACAACCCCTTTGATCTAAAATGACTACCTCCTTGCAGGATATTCTGATACAACAGTGGCACCAATATTATGGGAGTAACAAACTCTATGTGATTGGATTTAAGGCCCACCCGTGAGAGGAAACCCATTCTTGACACTGCTTTGGTGGCCAGGACTCTGAGACTAGACAGGGCACAGACCTAGGGGAAAAGCACATACTACTGTACTGCTAAAGGAACTTAGCAATAGAATATCTCCTGATATATTATGGGATCAGTGTACTGCTCAGCCAACAGCAGAGAAGCTTCCTCTTGCAGTAGATGTCATAGATGTGAACAGACAGATGTACCCACAACTGGACAATGGCCAGAGAGTGAGAGACTTTGGAACATTCAGTTATAAATGGAATTTTTCCATCAGATCTCTCCCCCTCAGGACTCAGGAAATCCTGCAGAAGAGGGAACAGAAAGATTGTGAGAACCAAATAAGATGGAGGACAGACACTAGGAAGCAAGACCTCCGAAAACAACGTGGCAGACACACATAGGAGCTCACAGGGTCTGTGGTGGCGTGTACAGAACCTGCAAAGGGCTAAGGCAGATTGAGTATCTGAATCGAGAGCAAAGGTGAACACAAGCTCCCACCCCTAAACTAGAATCTAATTCTAATTGACATCTGATTGCAAGGAAAGGATTAGTTTTCTCTAAGGAAGTCTAATTGAGTATACAAATCACAAACCACCCTTAACAGCAGATCCCATGCCCAACATTAGATGGCTGAAACAAAAACAACTCAATAGTATTTGGAGGGATTTTTATGTATGGTCTTTTTTATTATACTTCCTTCCTTTCTCTTTTTGTTTTTCTTCAGTAAATCTTCTTTGGAGAGTGTATGTATAAGTGAGAACTTGAAATGTTTCTGCTTCTGTGCCTGGTATATTTCACTTAGCTCAAGTCTCAAAAATTCCAGCAGAATCATACAATGTTGTTAGAAATGCTGGAGGTTTTTGAAGGATTTAATGTTTTAAGTAGGGTGCTTAATTTTGATAGATTTGAAATAATTTCTAGACTTTTTTCTGCTGACTTAATTTTTTACAAAAGTTAGGGGATTTAATATAATTATTTCATTATCATTTTCAAATTCCTCATCTGAAAAACATGTGCATTTGTATGAAGCACTTTCTTCATCATATTGTAAAATTCCATTATGTATCACAAGTAAGAGAATTAATATGTAAGATGTGAACTTCATTTAGTGAAATCTAACAAGGCTGATAGCATGTTATTTCTTAAAATTATGGAAAATAGATATAAACATACCAATTACACTACAATTAATTGTAAAGTGCATAACACAAAGTACTAAATTAATTAAATTAATTTAAAGCATTGGCTGAAATAGAATTAATGAAATCATAGTAGTCACTTGAAGGAGGTCCATTTACATTTAAATTGTTGAAAGCTAAAGAATTACACTTCAAAGAATTCAGGATAGTGTTCATTTACATAGATTTTTATAAATGATTCTATGCAAATATGCATTTCATTTGTTAATGAATTATTTCTTGAATATGAAATTTATAGGAAATAAATGGAACTGTCTTTTCCCTTTGATTAAATTGATGTTTTGAATAAATAGACATAGGGATTCATCTATTACATGACACTCATTTATACACACATAAGATGTGTATTCATCATGCACTTAGAAAACTAAGAGAGAATACCTGACAGAAATTTTAAAAGCCTTATCTAAAATAGTGATAGAATAAGCATTTATATTAAAAAAAATCACAAAGATGTGAATATAAATTTCCATAGCTAACGATGAATAGCACTCACTCCTTCTTGGCTTAGGGACCAAATAGCATTCTTAATAAGTCACAGTCAAGTGATCAATTATGGTACAGGTAGGGGTATTCTATTAAATACACGTCCTCAGAAACAAGTGTCTTAATAAATTAATTCTCAGCTATGGAATTAGTATTAGAAACATCAAATCATGTTTCCTTTAGGATGAGACTTATACTCCATACTGAAGACTTCATAAACTTTACACACGTTGTGTTATTTAACAGGACTATGAATGTAACACCCAGAATCAGATGTTAAATTACATTTGCTCTTTGCCGTTTGCAATAAATATTTAAATGACAAAAAAGGCAATTGTTAGAAATTGTGGACAATTCAATCGAGAAATTTATAGTGAGGTTTTATGTGCTCCATTATTACATCAGGACAGGCATGCTAACAATTCTGTGAGTACTTATTTCTAGCTCCATTTTCATCATAAACGAATAAGGGGGGATGGTTATCATTGAGTAAACAGGGAAAAATAGACATTAAAGGACTTACTTTTCCATTCTACTGAACAATATTCATCTATGAAATAGTCTCTTTCCTAGAAACATAGCATAGCTATTTTTTTTTTTTTTGAAACCTCAGCTTGACCACTTGAACTCTGGTATAGAAAGACAAGCTGTAACCGGTATGACTGAAGATCTTAAAGAATGAATGACTGAGAGGTGGAATATCCCCAGGGAATCTTAAAGTTCAAGTCTAATAACTCATGCAAGCAATAACTACAAAGATGACCAATAATGATCTTACACTTTCCAGTTCAACTGACAGTGAATCCATCTCTCCTGTACTGAGAAAGCCGTTGGCTAACAAATTTCAAAAGTGCGCAGCCAGCCTCAAAGTCGCAGTATACTTACTAAAATCTAAAAAGCAAAAATGAACTAAACAAAAGCAACGGGCTGGTGCAATGTTTGATGCTTTATCTAAGATGGCTGGTTCAATTCGAAAAGAATTCTCACTGCTTTAAATCATAAGAGTAAAGCATACATGTATTTGAAGAATTTACTTGGGAAAAGCAAAGCAAGTATCTGACATCTGAATAAATCTTACTGCTTAAAACACATTACATGATTTATTATATTGCAGAGTAAACATAGTACAGATAAAATAGAAAATAAGCATACAAATGTACAATTTTTGTGTTGTTTTAATCCACATTAAACATGCACAAGTATGTGTGCATACACACACACACACACACACACACACATTCACACACAGCCCTTTTATTGGTGCAATATGGTGATATTTTATTGGTGCTGAAATGTGATTTTATTTATATGTTAATAAATAAAGTTGCCTGGAGATCAGAGGTAAAAGTGAGCCATTAAGCAGAACTCTGGCAGTGGTAGCCCACGCCCTTAATCAGATCACATGGCAGGCAGAGTCTCTGTGTGGTCAAGGACACAGCCAAGTGTGATGACACAAACCTTTAATCCTAGAACCAACCATAGAGACCTGGAGGTCTGTATAGACAAGCAGTGATGATGAAATTACGTGGTTGGGTTTAGAGCCAATGAGAAGGCAGAACAGAAAGGCAATAAAAAGATAAGTCAGACAGGAAGAAGCTCTCTCTCTGGGGAAGCTACTTCTGGTGGTAGGCTGAACTTAGTCATGGCTATTGTTCTGATCTCTTTGGCTGTTTACTTTGTATTTGGCTCTGTGTTTCTTATTTACTAAGACTGTTTAGAATTTCATCTACAGAGCAATGAAGCAGTTAATGATACCGACTGTGGCACAGATTGGTTTGAAGTCAAACCCTAGTCCACCACTGAAGTATTTTGTGAAAACTCAATTTACTCTTAAAAGATGGAGGATAAAAAATGTATCACATGTACATATATATGTAATATAAACATATTAAAAAATAAGACAATATTTACTTCCAAAGCTATCAAAATAACAATTGTTTTCAATTGTTCTCAATATTCAAATCTGAGTTAGATTTTTAAAAAATTTTTCTTAGGTCTCTGTGCAGACACTAATCTTTGTATTTATCAGAAAGTATAGCAATTACATAGTTATTAAAGTCTTTTCAGTGTTTATGGCCATATTATTTGAAGAACAATAAATTTGACCTATTATTTATGAACACAGAGTAGGAATTCAATAGTCATTGAAAGAATTAGCATATAATTGAACCAATCATGATTCTATTTTCTGATATATGTAATCCATTCAAGATTCCATTATTTTCTTCAAATCATCCCTCCATCATTACCTATCTATGAATTTTCTAATAACAATTATATTACATTTTTAAACTGCCTTGTACCTTTCAGTACATTGTTTGATGAAGAATTTAATGTGTTTGTTTCCAGCAATGATATAAACATATCATATGCTTTAGACAATGGAACATGAATGATACAGTGTATACTATATATAAGAATCCCTTAACCCTATCTTACTTAAAGCTAAGATAGAAAGATTATGAGTTTGAGACTAGCTTGGGCTATAATTTGAGTTCTAGGAAACTTTTACTGCAGATTGTAACTTTATCTTGTAAAAAGAAATGTATTAAAGACATTATAGTTCCCACCACCTGTAAACAGCGGTAGAGTCATTCTGTCCCATGGGCAGTCACTTCTTAAATTACCACACAGAGGTTTGTATTAATTATAAATGTTTGGTTGATGGCTCAGGCTTATTACACTTACATTTAAACTAGCCCATATCTACTAATCTGTTTCGTGCCATGTGGTCCATGGCTTACTGGATCTTTGGAATCTTGCTTCTTAGGTGGAGAGATTACATCAGTCTTGACTCTATCTTTCTTCCTCTGGGTCCTTAGTTTGCTTATTCTGCCTAATTTTATCCTGCCTTGCCATAGCCAAAACAGTTTTATTATCAACCAATGAGAGTAGTACATATTCACAGTGTACAGAAGGATCATCCCACAGCAGCCACCTATTTTCTCCCTTCTCTCAGCCAAATGAAGAACAGTCCCGTGAGACCCGAATTTTGGCTTGGTTCTGAACTTTCCTCTTTAAATAGCAAATTATTATTATTTTTCCTTATGAACTCTTGCAATTTTGTTATAATACAGATGGTAGCTAACATGAAATCTTCAATAATTATATGAGATCAGGCATCAATCAGTCCCCAGCTCATTATCTGTAAGTCTCACTGCAGGGTTGTTGTATTTCCAATGCTTCTTTTTGGTGACATTTCCACAGTACTGGGGTGTATGGTGGGTTGGTATACTGCCTACTTCCTCTCTGTAGAAGTTCACTGGGCTTTTTCACAATGTCTTTTTATCCTTCATAAATATCCTGGTCACTGGTCTCATTTCTAACCCCTTCACAAATGCACACACACCCTCATTGTCTCCAGTCTTCATGGAACTGAATTCCACAGCCCTCACATTTTGTCTTCTAGTTATTCCATTTTCATTTTTGTTTACTTGTTTCTTCATGAGTATCCTTTGTGGTCAAGCTGCCCTTTGACAGACAGGGACATCCACTGACACAGAGCAGGCTAATGTTAAGAGCTCAAAGTTAATATACAACACCAGTAAATGATAACACTCCAAACATTAGGGCAATCAGCAGTTACAAATTATCTAAGCTCTGTAACTCTAGAAGATTTTATATTATGATATTTACTCCATGACATTCTAAGGAAACCATAACCAGAAAGCACCAAGCAACTCCCTTGTCTGAAGCACAGAAGTCAGCTGCTTATCCCTTTTCCTAAGCTGTTCCAGGATCTGTTGGGTGCTTCTAGCTTAGTCTGTCTTTACTTAGTCTGGAGGTACTTGTGAATTTTTCACCTTATGACTTTATAAAGCAATTAATAAGAGGAGTCAGAGTTGAGAAATAAGAGCTTTATTTTAAAATGTATGCATTGAGTAGATAATTCTCAGTGAACTACATATTTTTTTCTGAATACAAAGTAGAATAATTACCATTCATTTCTAAGTCAACCTTTCACTAAATTATCATATTTCTCTCTTAGTTGCACCCTTTTCTCATTTTCATCCTCCCTTTGTTAATCTCCCAATAAGAACACTTCAAATCAACTTTGTTTAATCAGGGTGTGTGCGTGAAGCCTGTGCATGCCCATGGGTGTGAGTGTGTGAATGACAGTGCCTGAGAGTAAATGATTCCGCAATGTTTCAACATATTTGAGAATACTGAGGAGATGCTCGACAACATTTCACTAAAAATATACAATCTGATCAGTTGATAACAAAACTTAACTTCAAAGTGTCTGTTCCTGGAGGTTTATAGCTCACCGCCTCCATTTTCATTTATCCCCACTCTGAATGCCTGCTTATAGATTATCAGTTTCATAAGAGGACTTATTTTAGTATCCTCTTCTAAAGATGGTCAGTCATCATGTAACTCACCCAAGTGTATCAGCAGTTGTGCAAAGTCAACCTTTATGGAGATGGGAAGATAACTCACTGTGAGAGAACACTTGCCCCCACGGGCAAGAGACACTGAGTTTGAATTCCTAGCATGAGTGTGGAAATCCACCTTGACTCACATGCCGGTCACCCCAGCACTGGGGAGTGGGGACAGGTAGACCCCATGAGCTTCCTCATTATCTAACCTCACCCAAACCCAGTGAACTTAGAGTTAACTGAGAGACCCTGTCTCAAGATGCAAAGTTTAAGAGGAAGTTTATTCTCTGCTCCTGGCGTGGCCATGCATGAGTACATACACCACAACATTCACATTCATGCAAAACATACACACGTTATAAAAGAGTATAGTAAAAATGAAATTGACCTTTGTTTCTTAGCAACAGTTGTCATGACAAGACACTTCACTTTCAAATTTCATTTAATATGTATGTTTTTAGAAGGTATCTCTACCTCAGGAACTATGTAATAAGAGCTGTGTTACATTCACACTAACAGCTCTTGATCAAGTGAAACATTCTTGATGGAGAAGATTAATTTTCTTCTTCAACATGTTTATTATATATTAATATCTGTAATATTACAGTTAAACATAGGGCTTAGATAAATATTTAAATTTGATCAACAGTTATGTCATAAAATAGTAGACACTCATTAAAATCATCAACTAAATTTTCAGAAGTGATTGAGGTTTTAAAACATAGGAAAATGTATTAATAAGTATATAGCATATAATATGTTTAAATTAAATATTTCATATATATCAACCTTATTTTGATAGCACAAAATAAATGAATAATTTTTATCTAGACATGCAAACAAAACTCAGAATTCAGAGAAAAAACTCCCTATAATTGTTTTTAGTTAATAGTCCATATTCTCACTTCGAGGAAATAAACGGATATAAACAATTTTAAAATCATAAACTATTTAATGATATTTAAAAACCATGCTACCCACTTCAATTTATGGCAAATAGCAGTTATTAATCTGGGCTTATAAAAGCACCGGGTATGCCATATACAAAGGTTCCCCTATTGGGATATTAAGTTGTCTATTAATTTGTCTTAAAATACATCCTGGGTAAGATGTGCTCTGAAAATTTTGTAAATTAATTATGTCTCTTGAATGTGAAGATGAAAATGTCTTTATAATATATTGTATTAAAGGCACAAAGTAATTCCTAGAGCTCAGCAAGCCTGATATGACTTCCTATGGTATCTACTGATTAATAAGCTCCAGAGGTAATGTCTCCTTAGTTTCCTAGTTTACCACATCTAAGTGAATAGAACGATCAAACATTCAGTCATATAAACCCAATTATTTGGCATTACCTTAGGTTACTCTCCTTTCTTCAAGTTTTAAGGCAGTCTCAGAGGAATTCCTAAAATCTCTGACCTCACAACATTTTACACTTAAAGCGCTATCAGCAGTCATGTGTCTGTAATACCCTAAGCAGACTTTCATCTTTCATTCTCCATACTCAATGTGGCAAATAGAGTCCCTACTTGGAATTAAACCATTCTTTGGGTGTTTACTTGTTTAAAATTTAGTATATTTCCTACTGAGACTGGAGAAACTATGAATTCTTATCCTATATCTGAAATATCTTGACCTTTATTTTGAATCTCATACCTATCTCCTTCTTGCTTACCACATTAAACGGATGTTGCTGCTTTTTTATTTCTTCTAATTAAATTAATTTCTTAATTTTTCTCAGAAAACTTTAAACAAAGGACCTGTCTTATTATTTGGGTCCACATTATTCTAAATCCTTTCCAATGACTCATTCCTGAACATCTTCAGGAGTAAAGTCTCTATTTGGGCTGATTTCTTAACACTGAATATGGTGGAAAGTGATTGAGAAAGACATCTGGTATTAGTTCCAGCCTCCACATACACACATGTGAATCCACACTGATACATGTAGGTATACATGCACTCATGCACACAAATGCAAGCATCCATCTAAAAATATTATAAACACGTATACACACAAAAATTAAGCGTTGAAATTTTCGGGCATTTATCTGACTACCAAGAAAACATTGAATGAATAATGATAGTACATGATAAAGACTTAAATAATAGGCCCTTACTAGATCAATAAACTCAAGCAGAGGATAGAGGAGAGACAGAGACAGAGACAGAGAGACAGAGATGAAGAGACAGAGAAAGACACAGAGGCACACACACAGAGTGTTCCAACATGGGAAAAATTAATGATTATACAATTAAATATAAATTGTAAATTGGATTATTTTGTTTATGTTACTTAAGTAAATAGTATAAAGAAATATGGTTCTATTTGACAGCAGTAATATGATTAAAATAATGAATGATTATACAGAAGAGTAGCCAACATGAAAAGACATATAAATTGGCAACTCTATGGAATGGTACAATTTAGATTCTGTAATACAAGAGGTCTCTCCATCTCCTTTGTTCCTCTCGGCCCATCTCCCAATTTAACCTAGAGCCTCATGCATACTAGACAAACTGCATTCCTTCTTAAGCTGCATTCTTAGTCCAATAGAATTCATTTAACACAAGGGAGATTGAGTGATTAACTTGATATTTTTCCCATTAAGCTAAAAAATTTTTCTTTATAACAATAACAGAAATCAGAGTTTGTTTCTTTACCTCAAAACCAAAAATTTAAGTTGTTTCCAGGTTCTGGCTATTACAAACAATTGTGATATGAACATAGCTGAGCAAGTGCCCTTGTGGTATGATTGAGCATTCCTTGGGTATATGCCCAAGAGTGGTATAGCTGGATCTTGGGGGAGATTGATTCCCAAGTTTCTAAGAAAGCGCCATATTGATTTCCAAAGCAGTTGTATAAGCTTGCATTCCCACCAGCAGTGGAGGAGAGTTCCCCTAGCTCCAAATCCTCTCCAGCATGAGCTGTCTTCAGTGTTTTTGATGTTAGCCATTCTGACAGGTGTAAGGTGGTATCTGAGTGGAGCTTCAGGAGTCCAGTTGGCAAGAAAGAGGAAGGTTTGTATGAGCGAAAATTGTTGAGGCCAAGATTGCAAAAAGCACAGGGACAAATAGCCAAATGAATGGCAACGCATGAACTACGAACCAACAGCTGAGGAGCCCCCAACTGGATCAGGCCCTCTGGATAAGTGAGACAGTTGATGTGGAGGTATTGTGTTCCCCAAAATATTGTGCACCCTAATAAACTTATCTGGGGTCAGAGAGAGAACAGCCACTAGATACAAAGGCTAGAAAATGGTGGCACTCACACCTTTAATCCTAGCATTCCAGAGGCAGAAATCCATTTGGGATCTCTGTGAGTTCAAGGCCACATTGGAAACAGCCAGGCATGGTGACACACGCCTTTAATCCCAGGGAGTGAGCCTTTAATCCCAGGGAGTGATGGTAGAAGGCAGAAAGATATATGAGGCATGAGGACCAGGAACTACAAGCATTTGGCTGGTTAAGCTTTTAGGTTTTGAGCAGCACATTTTAGCTGAGAGTCATTTGGATATGAGGACACAGAGGCTTCCAGTCTGAGGAAACAAGACCAGCTGAGAAGTTGGACAGGTGAGGTAGCTGTGGCTTGTTCTGACTCTTTGATCTTCCAGTGTTCAGTCCAATAACTGGCCTCAGGTTTGATTCTATTAATAAGACCTTCTAAGATTCCAGCTACCGGTTGATTAGCTTGATCTGTTGGGAGGCATCCAGGCAGTGGGACCAGGACCTGTCCTCAGTGCATGAGCTGGCTCTTTGGAACCTGGGGCTTATACAGGGACACTTGGCTCAGCCTCAGAGGAGGGGACTGGACCTGCCTGGACTGAGTCTACCAGGTTGAACTCAGTCCCCAGGGGAGTCTTTGCCCTGGAGGAGATGGGGATGAGGGGTGGGAAGGGGAGTACAAGGGAATCCATGGCTGATACGTAAAATTAAATTAAATTACCAAATTAAAAAAAAGAATTTCTTATCATGAACTTAAGAAAAAACCTGAAATTATTTTATAACCGTCAGTCTTCTTGATAATAAAATAATTCAAATGCAGAAATTCTTTGAGAAATAAAAATGAAAAGAAAACTAGAGATAATTTTTTTCGAATAGTTTTCAGCAATTTAAATATCTAGTTCTCTGAGTGCAGTATTATTTTTATTCGAGATTCTGAAAATACTCAAAAGGAAGTCCTGTTATTATTAATGTCGTGTTTGAGTTTATGTCTCATCATGTAACCCTCTCTGGCCTCAAACTTACACTCATCTAGCCTCAGTCAAACATTATCATTTATTGTGTTATCTTTATAGCTCTATTGCTAAAAAATGCAATTGCTTCTTGTTTTTGTGTATTTTTCCAACTGTTATCAAGAATTGGCCTTATGTTGGTTTATAAGTTGACCTCAAAGAATATGAAGAGAACTAGTGAGATGACTCAGCCAGCAAGACATCTGCTACTAACCCTAATTGTCTGAGATTGATCCCCAAAACCTATGTGATGGAAACAGATAACCAGTCCTATAACTTATCTTCCGAGCTCTACACATATCCCATGTAGCCTATGAAATTCTATAGAGAAGAAATAAATCAACAAATTAATCAAAATGAAAAATAAATATAAAACAATAATAGCAGCAAATAACAAAAAAAATCACTATTAAATAATGCTGGAATCACCTACACAATCAAAGTTAGAGGACTCGAGTCCTTCTTTTAGGAAATTCAATACTGTTAGCTTACTCACACTCACCTTTCTTCTCTTAGAAGTAGAGCATACAAATACATGATTGGGAATTCTTTTTCCGTATCATATAACCTAAAGTGTAAATTAGTATCATAGTGTTGGAGGGTAAATATTAATTTATTCATTAATATTCTCATTAAATGTTTATGAAATTCCACATTGAAACACTCTTCTATATAGCCCCTGCAGCTGCTCAGCATTAGTAACAGGGAAAGGAGTTTGAAGCAAGAGGATTCGGTACTTTAAATAATGATTCTAAATCATACGCTTTTGTCAATTCATATTCATTTTGCCACTCTTATAAAGTCACATTATTGCAGGAATCACCTGACATTCCTTTTAGTAAAATTAACTAACTCATTACGTTATCAGTCACTTGATCTCACTGCTTCACAAAAACACCTTCACAGTAAGAAATCCATTTAGGACAGCCTGGCAGGCCAGGTCTGGACTCTCAGTTGAGGTTGAAGTTGAGGCTATATGAGTACAAGTTTGAGGCCATGTGAGGTACATAAGGAGTTCTTATTTCAAACACAGTATTAATAAAAATAAAGTTCCATTTGATGATTTTCAGGATCTCTCGTAAAAAGATTACTGCCCTCCAGAACACTAGATATTTATATTGGTGGAAACCATTTGAAAAATTTCCCTCTGTTTTTCTTTTTTAATATATTTTTACTAATTCTTTGAGAATTTCATACATTTATATTTACACCTCCCCCAACTCCTCCCAGATCCACCCTGAACTACAAAACTACAAACCCAATCATTGTCTTTCTTTGTGTCTCTCTGTGACTCCTTCTCTCTCTGTGTCTCTGTCTCTGTCTGTCTGTCTTCTCTCTGTCTCTCTCTCTTTTTTCCCTATCTCTTCCTCTTTCTCCAATCTAGTACAATTGGTGTTGCTCAAATACTGTGGGGTATGAGGCTTGTCCTGGAGAAAATGTACCTTTCCAACCTCAGCAGCTATCAAATGCTAGCAACTCCTCAGCTGAGCCAAAACACATGCCCCTCTCCTCCTTCCCTAATGTTGTGATTTCCTCTGACCCTAGCTTGCTCCAATCTTGAACTCGTGTATGCATTCCCCAGAGATGTGATAAAATAGGTGTATCTGCATTCTGTGTCCATTAAACACAGGTTCCTTATAGCTATCAATCACCTATGTATTTTGCAATATTTCCCCCTCCTCCTTTTTACGGGTTGGTCAGTGCAGATCAATGGATCACCAAACATAAAGACTCTGAAGCTTCATTACTAGTTGTTAGTTTTCATAGTCCTGAAATGTGCCATGAATGCAATTAAAGGAGAAAATTAGTCATCAATTTTACTCAGCTGTGAAATCTTGTGAGCTACTACTTTGGTAACTGTCTTGGCAAAATACCCCCATTGGTGCAATAGTAGTATGGCTGTTGTGGGAGTAACCTGTAGATGGATTTCTAAATGGTCTTATTTAACAAAAAACACAGAGCCAAATTTAGGGGTGAAAGCCTTAGAGAGAGCAGGGAAATAGGGAAAGCCACCAGTCAACTTTACCTCATCAGCTCTGCAGCTGCCAAATGCCACAACTTTTTGTCTACCCATGCCTATACACCTTGCTGTTCTGCCATCTGATTTGTTCTCCCTGCCCAGCTACATCACGTCCTCTTTTCTGTCCAGCTCTGTCACTTCCTGTCCATCTGTACAGACCTCCAGATCTCCATAACTAGTGTTGGCATTTAAGGCATGTGCCACCATGCCTAGCTCTGTTCCTAGTGTGGCCTTGAACTCACAGAGATCCTGCCTGCCCAGTGATAGGATTAAAGTTGAGTGCTAACATTGCATGACTTCAGTGTTGTGGCTGGCTTTTTTCTCTGATTGACAGGCAAGTTTTATTTATTAAGGCCCAAATAAAATATCACCACAGTAACCAACAACTCTCTGGAATTAAATCCTACTCCATGATTTGGAACTCATGCCTATAACTGTTGTCTGGTTCAAGAATCTATTGAGTCAAAGGCTCGAGAGGAGAACCTACTACTATTATTATGCTAAAATGACATAGCATTAAATTAACTCCTGATAGCTTATTGCTATAATCATAGATTAGTGTATCCCTCAATCCTCATCAGAGAAGTTATTTCAATAAATTGCAATTAACAGAGAGACTCCAACTGGTCAATATGTTATTTACCTTTTTAAAATCTAAGTATGACATCTTTGTTGTTATTGTATTTTTTTCACACCAGTATTATTGAAATTATTAGCTATTATGCCCTACACAAATAAATAACAACCAGTAATTGTGTTGTTTCCTAACAAATCTTTCTGCTTGATAAGAGTGGGTGGAACTGGCTGGTAATATCTCCACAGTTTCAAAGACTTCTCTTATGATCACTTTGATTTCTGTATGAGTTTTGAATAAATTAATCAAATTATGGCTTATTTTGTTTGATTGATAGCCATAATTGTAGTGTCTACAGCACATGAAGAGCCTTTTGTAAACAACATAGGTCCATTTAGAATTTGCCAACAGAAATTAACCAATAAAAAATTTAAAACACATTGTGTTTCTATGATAATCAACAATTATCACTAAAGGATGGGTATAGTTTGCAATTAAATATGCTTTCACTGCATTATTAATTATTGTTTATGGTTTTCTTTTACTTCAAAAGTTAAAACTTTGCTTAAATATAGGGAATGTGTAGCATGAGCTGTTCTTTCTTTTGAAAATAAAGGTCTCTTGTAAATTTTAATAAAGATGTAAATACAAGAGATTATTCATCTTTCATTTGTGATGTAGAAAATCACTGCACACAGATAATTCCATCCTGAATATGATAACCAGCCAGCAGAACTAAATCTTCAGATAGTTTTCTGCATATATAAATAAATATATACTTCAATAATCTCAACATAAATACATTTGGGCAAAAGTCTCTTTTAAGAAAAATGATATTTTAAAGTGGTGTTCATTCCTGAAAGAAGCTGTAGCACTAATAATGTAAAGTGATAAATATGATTCCTGTGTTGTATGCAAGGCATGAAGATTACCTACCTTGGTCCATGGAAACATTCCCATAAGATTGAGCTAATACATGGCAATTATATACACAGGTGATTGGGACCTCTTCTGAATTCTGAGCTTCTTGAGCACTATATGAAAGCAACAATCTTCTCTTTTTTTGTATACTTTTCCAAGTGAACTTCAATTTTCACAGTATTTCTTACAGCACAGCTCATTCAATACACACTTATTTAATGCCTGATGTACATCCTCACTACTGTATGATGCAAAAATATATAGAACAAGACATACATGAAGCCTGTATACATACACTGGCTTTTTCCTGCACAGGAATGATGTAATAAGTTACACAATGGACAATGAGTGTTCAGTGAGGCCTGGGAAACAAGTAGAACTGACCA
Organism: Peromyscus leucopus; assembly: GCF_004664715.2. Taxonomy (NCBI): domain Eukaryota; kingdom Metazoa; phylum Chordata; class Mammalia; order Rodentia; family Cricetidae; genus Peromyscus; species Peromyscus leucopus. Next base: position 16,866,014 of record NC_051078.1, on the reverse strand, counting down.
GAAATCCATATTCTTTAGAGATACAAGCAACAATCTAAAGGTGATGATACTAGCAAACCCTACAAATAACATTACAATCATTCCTTTCAAAGCCAAGGATCAGTCCCAGCAATTCTTCTTTCATTTGCTATTCTACATTTTCTAGAAGTGCTACCTAGTCTAACAAGACTAAGAAAACTAATGATTGGTAAAGCAGTAACTCATTGGAAGTCTGTTTGATGTTATCCCCTTTAAGTATGGCAACTTGTATTGTTAGAAATAATTCTAACTTTACAGAGTTATAAAGAAAAATATAGGATATCTGAGTAAATTTAAATTAATTTTCAAATGACTATAGGTTTTTTTTAATCATAAGCATCTACCAAAACATTATATTTTTATATTTTATCAGTCAACTTCAGAAAAAATATATACTTTATAGACTGAGAGAGACCTTGAAAGGTACTTAAGAGCTATATTTTGTTTGTTTGTTTGTTTGTTTGTTTGTTTTACTCAGGGTGATGCTAAATGCATGGTTATTTTGTAAGGATTTAGTGATTTTCAGGTTATAGCCCAATAATTTATAAATTGTTTACTTTCATGTATGTGATGAACATATTCCTGCACTGTATGTGAAAAAAGGTGTATTTTTTGCCTATGACATTAAACTCATTTTAAATATTCAAAGATAGAATAGAACTGTTAAGATAATGAAAGAAGTCAGTTAAACATAAAGATATAATAAAACTCTTAGAAACAGAGCAAGAACCTTAGTGCAAAGAATGTATGTTACTCATTTTTTTTCAAATATTTATAATGAAAATTCTAAAGTCAGTTTTTATTCTTATCTTTATGAAACTCATTAGAGACATATGACATAATTCTTTCACTAGAATAATTCCAACTCAGTATTTCCTTTGTAAGTGAGCTTTAAATTTATTTATACAAATAAACATGTATTGTTTTTCAGTCAACACTGCTCTTTAGAAAATATTAGTAACTTATGCAGTCAAGTCTGAATCCCACAGAATAAACTAATAGGAAAGTATCATTGCCTGTTAATTATAATTGACTACTTCATAAAACATCTACATCAGCTAAGAAAATAAATATTTTACTTTATGTTTTACAACTGAGAAAATGATCAAAGCACTTGAGATGATTTCCTTAAAGACATCTAACAAGTCAAGTTGAATAACTGAACTAAAACTTTGGAACCTTTAAGATTTTATTTACTTGTATTTGCATGTATTTTACACACACACACACACACACACACACACACACACACACACACACACGTACAGAGAGAGACAGAGACAGAGACAGAGAGACAGAGGGGGAGAGAGAGAGGGAGAGAGATCTACATTAAGTAAGCATTCTTTTTTGCAGAAACATTCTCTGTCCTCATGATTTCAACACTTAGTTTTCTGGAAAGAGAGAGACAGTTGAGACACATGGGTATACATACACAAATCCATGGCAGGAGGATAGTCCTTTTCCTTTTAATCTTTTCTGTTTCTTTTGTTTTACTTTGTTTTGTTTTTAAATAATTGTCAGAATATGGTCCATGATTGAAGCTGTATGAGGAGGACTTGTGAGATAACCTCACGGAAACAAGGTGAAAGTCCTGTTTCTCTATACCATGGATTTGTTCTTGGAATGTGCTTTTGTGTGTGCCTCTCCCAGATGCAGTAAATAGGACTGGGTTTACTTTAGATTATAAATCTAATATTTATAATCAAATATTACTCATTATTAGTCAGAATGATGTTCCCAAGCAGGAGTTGTCCATATAACTGTATAAATGCATGTGTCCTTGCCCTAGTGACTATCTATTTACAGCTTGAACTCAAGTGAATTTTGTTCATATGGATTTACTGAAGCCTTTGTCTGTGTCTTGACTAAAGTTGGCTAATGTTTGAGAGTTTGGTTTGCCTCAGTTTTACGCCTATTCTGTCATGTTCATGGTGCCAACTATAACAGTCACAATACTATTTTTAGGTAGTATACAAGATAATAGATTTGTTAAGTTCTTTTCATAAATATAGCATTGTACCTTGCTCACAATCTCTCATTTCCCACCATTTCCTATGCTTCCTCTTCATCTCTCATTGATTCCCTTCATTGGCATAAATAGCACCCTTCTATTTTCACACAATGTGAGTATGAAATTATTTTCAAATTTATATGTTTGAATGAATGTTCATTATATTATATAATTTTGTAGTCAAGAGAGATTAAGACACAGACAAGATATTGCAGATGCCGAAAGTCATACCTCAAGCACTATATTGAAAGACTAATACCAGCAAAATGCATCCTGGTCCTTTGTTTCTAGAGACCTCAATTTGGGAAATTATTTAGTAATCAGATTTTAATTTTATCATTTGATTTAAAAAATAGAAAGAGAACAGGCAATTTATTTAACTTTTTTGATGTTGTAAAGATATAACCAGGCAGTTTTATATTTTTATTGCAGAGTTATAAAGGGAATAGCTTGTTACCTTCAATTCTTTAATAAAACTCATAAAAATAGAAATATTGTCTTAGTTATGCAGATTAATATAAAACTCTGTGGTGACTCTGCTTTGTGTACCTCAACTATATTAAATATAGTCTAAAATATATTTAGACAAAGTCAAAATTCTTTAAGTGGTCATGAATAGTATAGAGTAAGCATGGAAAGGCATATTTTCTTCAGAATAAAACTAAAAAACTGGAAAAAGTAAGTAGATAATAGTAACTGTTAAAGGTACCATTTTCTGAACTGTTTTTCTTTCTGACTTTTAAACATTTAATGCATGAAGTACTGATAATGTTCTTAAATGCTGTGAAGTGTCAGTATCAGCCAAATTAAACTGTGTAGTACACAGAATAGTAGTATTTTGATGAGAAATATTTTCTATAAACCAAATTTATCAGCCCTGAGAAGTTAGCAATTGTCTTCATGGTATTGAATTGTTTATCCAATAATATCAGTTTCCTATTCCTCCTTAATATGAGAATATCCATATATATGGCACAGCAATATTCTCAGCTAAAACTATTGCCTTTTTCAGACCCTGTGAGAACTAGGCAGCCACCTAACATACTTGACTAATACAAGTAATTAGAGTATTTGGAAAGCATTCTCCTGTTTTATATGTACAATAGATAAGATTTAGAGTGGGGAGGTTGTCTGGAAGCCAGGAAACATTGATATGAGGCTATAGTCTACACATTAAGCTTGTAGATTAAAGGGATAAACCTATCTTGGATCCTGATTACACCACTGAGTCCCACAGAGTGACCAGTGTCTTTTGACTTCTCCTGGCAGCTCAAATACACTTTCATATTTTACTCTTTCTGGCTAAATGCATTAGCATCTGGCTCACAGGCCATGGTGACCGCTGACGTAAAAGTCATTCAGCTAAATGATTAAAAATTTCCTTTTTCCTAATACATTCCCTACAGGTAAATATTCAGCCACATTAAAATTAAAAATAATGACTGGTGATATGATTTGGGATCTGTTCAAGTAATTAATAGATAGACCGTGGTTACAGAGTTAGTAATTAAACTATTCAAGGGCAATTCTGATCGGGAGAAGTTCCCATTTGGAAGTTAGCACTCTGGTCTGTGAGAATGAAAGGGTATGATCCATTAGAGTGAAGTAATACAGACTTTTAATTCCACACACATGCAATATATAAATTGCATGAGTGCATACTCACTTGACCTCTCTCCCAGATTTATAAGACAATGTTATCCTTAAAGCCCAATTCATCTATTTCAAAACTTTTAAAATTAATTATAAGAATAGCTTTTTGAATCATGATTGTTTAGGAAAGAGTGATCATTTCATAAAAAGCATTTATTAATTAAAATTATAGTCTTTCAGAGAAGCTGTTCTCAAATCAGAATATTAAATACTGTATGAATTATTTTTCCGGAGGTTGTAAGTACAGAACAGTTCATCTTGCTCTCTGAAAAGCAGGCAGCGTCCTTATATAATTTCACTGAAATTATCTCCTTCATATTTTCACTGAAGAACAATGTGTGTGAAGGTCAAAACTTCCTTTTACTTTCCTTTTTTTCTCTTTCAGCACTCCACAAAATGTTGGCCAAGCAATAGGTGTTCTTTTAAGTTTGCTTACTTTGACTTGAGTATGATGTAGCAATCACTAAATACCCAACCAGAACTGAAACATGCTGATATTTAGTTATATCTGTTTCACATCTTATTTTATTAAGAAGTGGACTCATACAATGCCATTCTGTAATGCTGAGTATATTTGTATGTCTGTTAATATTATTTTAGATTCAGACATGAGGATTCTGAATCTGACGGTAATTACTAGTAGTTATCAGCTGCTCTGATTTCCTTTCATCCCTACTCTTACCTATTGGATGATACAATAAAAAACACCTGTTATCTTCAGGAGGATGATACACTATAGTCAAGAAAATCTAAAAAAGAATCAATATGGTGCTTTCTTAGAAAATTAGGAATCAATCTCCCCCAAGATCCAGCTATACCACTCTTGGGCATATACCCAAGGAATGCTCAATCATACCACAAGGGTACTTGCTCAGTTATGTTCATATCAGCATTGTTTGTAATAGCCAGAACCTGGAAACAACCTAGATGCCCTTCAACTGAAGAATGGATAAATAAAATGTGGTACATATACACAATGGAATACTACTCAGCAGAAAAAAAAACAAACAATGACATCATGAGGTTCGCAGGCAAATGGATGGATCTAGAAAAAAACATGCTGAGTGAGGTAACCCAGACTCAGAAAGACAAACATGTTATGTACTCACTCATAGGAGGATACTAGATGTGGAACAAGGATGACTGGACTGCTACTCACAACACCAGGGAGGCTACCTGGAAAACGGGACCCCAAGAAAGACACAGGGATCACTCAATGATGGAGAAATGGATGAGATCTACATGAACAGCCTGGACGTGAGTGGGGGTAATGAAGGGCGAGGGTCGAGGGAAAGAGAGATTGGGGGAGCGGGAGATCCCAGCTGGATCAAGAACATAGAGGGAGAACAAGGAATAAGAGACCATGGTAAATGATGACCACATGAGAATAGGAAGAGGCAAAGTGCTACAGAGGCCTACAGAAATCCACAAAGATGCCCCCACAATAGACTGCTGGCAATGGTTGAGAGACAGCCCGAATTGACCTACTCTGGTGATAGGATGGCCAAACACCCTAATTGTTGTGCTAGAAACCCCATCCAATGACTGAGGGAACTGGATGTAGAGGTCCATGGCCAGGCCCTCGGTGGAGCTCCGGGAGTCCAACTGGAGAGAAAGAGGAGGGTTTATATGAGCGAGAATTGTTGAGACCAAGGTTGGATAAAGCACAGGGACACATAGTCAAACAAATCGAAACACATGAACTATGAACCAATGGCTGAGGGGCCACCAACTGGATCAGGCCCTTTGAATAGGTGAGACAGTTGATTGGCTTGATCTGTTTGGGAGGCATCCAAGTAGTGGGACATGGTCCTGTGCTCATTGCATGAGTTAGCTGTTTGAAACCTGGGACTTATGCAGGGATGCTTGGCTCAATCTGGGAGGAGGGGACTGGACCTGCCTGGACTGAGTCTACCAGGTTGATCTCAATCCTTGGGGGGGGGAGTCTTTGCTCTGGGGGGAAGGGGAGGGGTGCAGGAGGGGGAGAACAAGGGAATCCATGACTGATATGTAGAATTAAATTATATTGTAAAATAAAATAATAAAAAAAAGAATAATGTTAACCTTATCCTTCAGAGAGATGCAGATTTTTGAATGATTAAACCTTAACAATAGAATTAGAATCCTGGATCCTCACACTAGAGGAAGTAAATAACCTCCCAGGGAGGAAAATTAAAAACAGCATGTCCATTTTTAAAACTGAGGATGTCTTTAAAATCCTCAGACTTGCCCTCCTTTGAAATGTAATGTGCAAATGGCCAGTTCAGACTCTGTGTCTTTTCTGAAGAGGAAACTGAGGGGGAGTGCATCTGGGGGAAGGGGATGATGGGGGAAGGTATGAGGAGTGGAGGGAGGGGAAACTGAGCTTGGATGAGAGAAGAATCTCTTTTCAATTTAAAAAGAATAACGTTAACGTACAGCTGCCTTGTAGTGTTCTTCCAGCTCATTCAATCATTAATTTACTTCTATAGTTTGTCTTCTATCAGAGGCCTCACATTTCTGTGAGATTTTCTCAAAGATTCCTACCTGTTTCTTTATCTCCCATTGGAAATTAACCACAATCTTAAAAACTCACATGTCTTCTTCATTATAACTTATAAAAGGCATTTGTAGAAAGAAGGCAGGCATAAAAGTATCCTTTTGTAGAATATTACTAGAAGAGTTACACTTCATATACATAGGTAGCCATGATGGGGCCCTGAAAGAACAGGCAGGAGCCCCTAGGTTCCTCAGTTCCCTTCAGAACCAGAAAATAAGAGAGTTTCTGACTTCTCTATGTATTTACGATAAGACAAGCTCCATTCAACATGTCTTATCCTATGTGCTCGAAGTCATGAGACTGGTGAGAATCAAGTTATAATTTAAGGTCTCTTGACCTTGCTTGAGGCTGCAAGGGACAGGGAGGCTACAAGACCAGAGGGCACTTTACTTCTGGGGATAGAGAGACTACAGGGGCATGAGTCCTGATCTCTGGGAAAGGTAGCTAGAGCCATCTCTGATCTAACACTTTCCAGTATGTGTTTTGCTTAGTTTTATGGCTTTAGATAACCTCTCCTGAGTAAGTTCTTAACTTACTGCCGTAATTTCATGATAGTATAATAGCAGGTTCTTCTTCCCAACAGCTTATGAGTAAAATATTCATGGGTTTTTACTGGTTAGCTCCTAAAAAGTTTCCCAGTAGTATTTCTTGCAAGATACTTGCGACCTAGGCACCCTTTTGAGAAAGATCAGCTCTCACCCCACCCCACCCCCCCTACCCCCCGGCCAGGGTACTTGTGAGGAAGAGGAAACGAGAAATATTTAGATAAAAATATAGAGAAGAGAGACAGTTAGAAACACAGGATAGCTCAGGAGGGCCCGTGTCAAAACCCACCAACCCCTTCTGTCTCTTCTAATGTGTTTTTAAAGGAATGTCAAGGGGTGGAGCAAAAGACCACCCTCCAGCACAGCCTAGTGCAGACCATCCCAAACACCTGGTAATCATCCCCTACTGCAGCCCTACTGTGTAAAGCAATCTCAGATCTCACTAGGAAGTCTTTGTGGGCTCCCACACTCTTTCAATGATACCTAATCATGATTAATTTCTAGTAATCACATACAACAAAGGAGATGAGATACAGTTGGCTTTCCAATTGTATGTGTTCAGTCTTGTGCATGCCCTCTTAACTCTTCCCTGATTTAATGGAACATTTGCCTTAAAAGTCTCTTTATCGAGAGATGTGCAAGGAAGTAGATGTAGGTGGCTGAGATCACTATTTGCTGAGAAACTAAATCATGCCACCAACCACATCACGGGCATGTCACTGAAAACTTGACCTTTTCAGATGAATCTTGGGATGATTTGAACTCCAGCTAACAACGATGAGTCCTATTTGCAAACATCCTGAATTGCAAGAACCAGCTAATCTGCCTTGCATTTCTGATTTACAATATCTTTGAGGTATTAAAACCGCCGCAGTAACAAAACCTGTGAATGATTGAACATCGCGAGTCAAAGCCACAAGGTTTGGGTAATTTCTAACCCAGCAATGAACAATAAAGTTGATTTAGTTATTAAAAATATTTGGACACCGTAGCAAAATCTGAAAATATAAGACCTGCCTTGGGACTGGATGGTAAGGTCAAAAATGGAAGTATTTGAACAACATTTTAGGAAATAGGTTTATTATTTAGGCCTAGTTGGAGATATTTGAAAGGGACTTCTTTAGAGTTCTCTTTCACACATACACTGTTTGCCCCTTTGTTCCCCATTAACCTTTGGGAGGAAAACAATGTTCTTAGGGCACTAACAATGCCTCTTGTTTAGTATCTGTGATGAATACTATTGACCCCTTTAAAGAGCCCCTTTAAAGCACAATGTAAGTTTATGTTTTGTTAGTAGCTCTGAACCACAGCGTCATGACAGCTCAAAACTATCTTTTAATTTACTGTGTTCTCTCTCTGTCTCTTAATCTCTGCCTCTCCCTCTCTCTGTCTCTCTGCATCTCTGTCTCTGTCTGTCTCTCTGTGTCTCTGTCTCTGTCTCTGTCTCTCTCCCCTTTCCTTCCTCTCTGCCTTGAATTTTTGATTAAGATGAAGGCTCTCGGCTACTGCTCCTGTGTCAACCATGCCTGCCTGCTTCCACACTCCCTGCCAAAATGGTCATGGACTCTAACCCTCTGGAACTGCAAATTCAAAATATACTATATCTTCTCTACATTGCCTGGGACATGATGTCCATGTCACAGTGATAGAAAAGGAACCAAGGCACCTATGTACAGTCAGTCAGTGTTTCGATGCCACTGTGTTCTGCAAGAGCACAGTTGCTGTCAGTTTATGGGAAATTACAGTTTTGCTCGAAGTTACAAAAGTCATACTTAAGCCCATTCATTAATCCTCAGCTGCTGTCCATATAAATTATTTTCAAGAAGCTCGGAAATTTTCCACTCATTAATCTTTTCATTCTGGTAATGTCTGATTACCATTACTAAGCACAAAGAGTTTAGATTAGCTGTTCTCAACCTTAATAATGCTGCAGCCCTTTAATACAGTCCCTCATGTTGTGGTGACCACCAACCATAAAATTATGTTGCTACATTATAACTGTAATTTTGCTACTCTTATGAATTGTAATGTAAATATCAGATATGCAACTACCAAAGGGGTTGCCACCCATAGGTTGAGAACCACTGTCTTAGAGGCTCACAGCATTCCAGACTTTAGCCTGAAGCATAGTACTTTCTTTGGGGCTAATTCCACTCCTTTTCTGTAGTTCTCCATGGCAAATCTCACAGCCCTGGGATCTTCAACACCTTGGGGTCTCCAACACAATGCAGCAAAAGTAATGACCTACTAACACAAGATTCGGATATTATCCCTAATAAATTGCCCCACACACTCATTCCCCATCTTCCTCCCTCCCTCTCTCTCTTCTCTCCCTTAGTATTTCTCATCATTTGGGACACTTGAAATCAGTTAGTTACCTTATCACGAGTGTAAGGAAAGCCTTCTACCAATGATCATCTGAAATCTAAGTATTAACAGCAACAGAGAGAAAACATCAAAGCAAATCTCACTTAAGTTTGCTATTGGTATTTGTTATTTGTGGTAATTCGTAATACAGTAATGCAAGGAAAAATAGCATGTTTTTATCACAGCAACACACACATAATTTTAAAGTAAAAATATCAGTTATTAGAGACAAAACCTGGGCTAAATAGGTAGTTCAACAACTCATTCATTGTTACTGACCTAGCAGAGGACTGGAGTTCAGTGCCATTTACCCATATTAGGCAGGACACAAAAACCTGTAACTCAAATTCAAAGGCATCCCATACCCTTTTCTGGCCTCTGTGGGCAAGTTTATGCATGTATTACAGGTAAATAATGTACACACACACACACACACACACACACACACACACACACACACACTCACACAAACAATTATAAAAATATATAACTTTTCAGACAAAAATTCTGTCCAGGACATCTGGATACAGGGCTGGGCTGACCTAAAATGTACAAAAATAGGGAAGGATACAGTTTACAGGGTTCAATTTTTTTAAATCTATAAATTATTATTATTGCCTCGTCAACTTCTAGGAAAGGTGCTCCCCGTACTATATAAATAACATTTTCCTATGTTCTTGAGAGTTTCACATATAAGTACAATATCTCATAACTTTCTATACGCCCCTATTCCTCCCCCAACTTCCACCACGTTCTCCTTACTCCCTCTCAAACTATAACCTCTTTTTAAATTATCATCACCACATAAGGAGACACACATGCTGAGTTTACCTGGTGTTTTTCATATTCTTGTAGCTCTTCATTTCAGGGCAGGATCTTGTAAGAATCCTCCAACTCACATTGGCATGTCCACTGCTATTTCCATTGTGCAAGTCTTGTTTAGGAAGCCATATTTTTGAGATTTCATAAATGCTATTTTCTTGATACATATATGTACATATATGCACATATATGTACACACACACACACACATTTGTATATACATACACAGATGTCATGCTCTTGCCCTTACAGTCTTTCTATATCCTCTTCCACAATATTGCCAGAGTCTTTCATGTAGGTGCTATTTGAACATGCAGCAAATTGGGGTAGAGTATCCCACAGTTAGTTGTTTTCTGCATTTTAACCCATTGTTGCTTTCTGTAATTGTCTCCATCTGCTATCTCCCCAGCCATGGCGGTTAACTAGGTTGACAGCACTACTATAAATTCCTCTCCTATTGGATAGCCCTTCAGTCCATTTATATGTCTGGTGTTTGCTTCCCAAATAGAGGTAAAACTATTGTACCTTTGAGGATAATTTACCTTCTTTGTCAATTTTGTATTCCCGTGGCTTTACAGCTGGGTAGATATGTTGTTTAGATTTTTGTCAAATTGACACTAGTTGGAGTAATTTGGAAAGATGGAACATTGTCGAGAAAATGCCTTCATCAGTTTGCCTGTAGGCAAGCCTGTAAAGCATTTTCTTGACTGAAGACTGGTGTGGGAGGTCCAGCATTCGGGCAGTGCAAACCCTAGGTGACCGGATCTAGGTTGTAAAAGAAAGCAGGTTTGCCAATTCTGGGGTAGCAAGCCAATAGGCAGTACTTCTTCATTCGATCTGCTTCAATTCCTTCCTCCTAGTTTCTGTCTTAGGCTACTGCCTTGACTTAACTTGAAGGACTGTGACCTGGGATATGTAACCCCAAAATAATTTTCCTCCCCAAGTTACTTTTGTCATAGTCTTTATCAAAGCAATAGAAATCTAAGATTCTCCCTTGGCAGCTTGCAAAGCATCTTTACATACTATGAGAGCTTGCCCTGAAGGAAGAGGCTTCAAAGTTAACGTTTGGCTACTCGATGTCTAAAGTGTATGATGTCTTTAGCAACCAGGCCTTACCTTCAAGATCAGGGAGACAAACAACAATAGGGAGTATTGTTTTGGAAAACCATGACCAACAACTAAAGGGAGGTTTCTCATATCTGGACCTGGAAATATCTTTAGATAGTCTATGGCTCTTGTGGTAGGGGTAGGTTATCACACTGAAGAGTATCAATTCATTTAGACTATGTGAATGTACATATGCTCACATATACTTATATAATACGCAAAAGTAAAATAATGAGTTTCAAGCTCTTTTGGTGTTATTTATCCAACCCCCTTCCTTCATAGAGCTTCACATTAGTGTGTTAGGCATTTATGTTAGGAATTATGGATTGTAATAGTATTATTGTTTTCATAGATAAGAAACTATAATTTCTACACCTACTTGAAAAAGAAAATTATTCTGTGCTGGCTTTTATTTATGTTGTATGTTTTCTTACGTTTTTCAACGTCTGTTTTTAGTCTTCCAGATACAAGAAAGGGTATCATAATCCATGTTTCAGTAATACAAGCTATCTCTTTCTTTCAGCACTGAAAATAACAAATTAAGCTTCTTGATAGTGACAGTGCAATAAGATGACAGAGCTCCATCCTAAGATGTCCTACAGCCCATGTAGGAAATGCCTCTCAGCTATGCCTGGTTCTTAGTAGACTGTCTACATTTTTAAGGATATGAGGTATTGTGTACAGTCATCTTTTAGAAAATCATGAAGAAACTAAAGCTATCTAAGAAACTATAACTATATAAATTCATTAAATATCATTTCTTCAATTGAATTCATTAGGTGAATAAAAGCTTAATTTAGAGAAATAAAAAGATTGTGGGGAAAATTATATTGTGTACAGAAATACAAACAATAAATATCCTGTTGAGGAAAAAATATAGGATAATTTAAAATATACAGATGAGAATAATAAAAATATACTGTTTTTGAACTATTATTTTTATGGCTTGTCAGATATCCTGAAATGGTAATATTTTATTCATTTAATAACACTGAATAGAACCAGTAAATATTTAATTATTTTCCTCAGCATAAGGCATTTGACACTGCTATCCTAATATATATTTTAAGAAGAGTAATTCCCAACACAAATTGTGGACTCTTCCATAACAAAACAAAGTTCTGAGCAGCTATATACTGACCATAACTTGGTATTCTTTTAAATCAGAAGCAAATCGTTAATATTTAAACATTTTTGGTACAAATATCATAAATCAGACCTGAATCAATGTATTTCCCTTCCAATTTTTAAGTCATTCCTGATACCCCAAAGATATGTTTCCCAAGGATAATCTTTTGATATTTTTCCATGGGCTTTGCACACCATTAATCAATAGAGATCCTGACAGTTGTAGATTACTAGAATCTCAAAGGTTTTTCGCCTTTAAATCATGTCAATAATGTCATTGTAAACCCTGAATTGTTTGTTTTAATTTTTCCTGTGTTCTATAGATGACAATCTCCCTGTTGCCATCTGTGAAGAAATAGCATTTCTGCACCTCATTGCAACCAAGACTGACAGAAAGTTTTGCAATTAAGATCTTCTGAAAACAGAGAGCCAGGTTCTTCCCTTTGGTCTATAGAATGCAGGGCATCTACAGTTGTGGACAAGGGCACAGATTTTCTGTCATAACTGGGAAAAAATGTGGGGGTTATATATATATTTAGGGGTCATGATACATATATGTATATATATATATACATATATATATATATCATGGTGACTATAGTTAATACTAGCATATTATATACTGTAACTTTGCTGAAAAATCATAAATATATGACATTCTAAGGTACAACTTTGTTAATTGCTTTAATTTTGGTATACATTTGACAGTGTACATGTGAATCAACTCATCATGCACTGCATACCTGTGAGCAACTTTATGTTTTATCTATACCTTGATAAAGTTCTGAAAAGAATCATTGCTTCCCTTAAAAATTCTTAATAGCTGCATGATTTAACATCACATAATATGTTCTATTTATCAAAATGGTTACTGAAAAATGTACAATGTGTGTAATTATTTTGAGGAAATATTGCATTTTACTAATTAATGCCACCAATGAGTTTTTACACAATTTGAACTGGATAAAATACTGTGAAAACAATTAATAATGTCACTACCAAATCAATTTTAGAGTATATGATCTATATATAATCATTCAATATATTACACAAATATATCTATTCAAATTATAGTTGTTTATATTAAAGTGGGAGTACCCAAAATTCAGAGATGTAGGTCAATTGTATAAGTATGACCATTGATAAATTTGGCCCAAGAACCTGCAAGAAATCTATTTTCTCTGGATTTTGTAATTTTGTAATGGGTTTTTCAAATTATGACATCATTTCTTGATATTTATAGTGTTGAACATTTATAATAGTTGGCGCTCTGATCTGAAAAAAAAAGTCATCAAATTTGGAAATCCCAAACCTGCACTCAGTGTAGATAGGAAGAGGAGGTGGGAAAAAGAATACTTTGTCCTTGTAACACAAACATTTCTGCTTCATGTACTCCCTCACTATTTGCTCGTTCTTCTCTCATTTTCCTAAAGTTTTTCTCAACCTCCATCACTATCGGAATCCATCTTATTTCTTAGACAATGAATACATTTTTATGTAATTATGAAATAATTTAAATTTGTCATCTAAAACTAACATGGTGGCTCGCGTGAAATGATTCAATAAGTGAATTTGAGAACATTATTTAGGAAATTAAGAGGAATTTTACCTTTGGATCAATGTCGTTAGAGTAGCTTTGGTAAGAAATTAGGTTTCTGCACTCAGATGCTTGGAGACAAGCAAAACGATAGGAAAAAGAAATGGTTAATGGTATAAAGACTAGATTAAAATAGCAAACCAAGTATAGAACACTGGAGGAACAGTATATGAAAACTTAGTTGAGAGAGATATCCAAGTCATCAATGCACAAGCTGAAATAGAAGATATAAAATGGAAATAAAAGTTCAAAATGGAACTAGGAAAAGGGCAGAGAAAGTGCTCCACACAGGATAAGCAGCATTTATTTAGACCTGCATTCATCCATCAGTGCATTTCTTCAACAGCTGTCTATTTTGGACACATACTCTCTCCTAGGCATGATTCTTCACATTCAATTTAGTACAGAAAATACAAGTTCTACTCAGAGCTTTCAATCTCAGGGAAGAAAAGAGATGTATAATAGGATTGTAATGAAACACTTACAGTTGTAACTCTGCTAGCTTTCCTTTCAGGACAAACAAAAATAATAATTTAAGAATAGGAGTTGGCAAAGCAAATGCTGCAGTTGTACTTAGTAATATATAGGAGTAAAAGAGTGGGGGAGATGGCCCTAGCGCGCACGCGCACACACACACACACACACACACACACACACACACACACACACACACACAAACACGTCCTATATAGGAGCTGTGTATCCGTTTCTGAGCAACCAATGAGATCAGAATCAAACAATTCCTGAAGGTTAGCAAGAATGAGAGAGCTGTTGACATCATTAGTGTACTTTCACTATTTTGGTATTTACAGAAAAGCATGATCATTCCTGTGTGGTGATATTTTATTTGTGCTGAAATGTGGTGATATTTTACTTGTGCTTTAATAAAGTTTGCCTGGGGATCTGAGGAAAAAGGCCAGTCATTATAAGTAAACAAAGAAGTCAGGCCTTGTTAGCACATGCCCTTAATCCTATCACTTAGCAGGCATGATGTTTGTGTGTTCAAGGCCACACTGGAAACAGAGCCAGCTGTGGTGGTACATGCCTTAATTCCAACATTAGTTAACCACAGAGGTTGGAGGTCTATAGAGAAAGAAAGTGACAGAGCTGTATAGGAAGAGGAAGTGATGTAACTGGTCTAAGAGAGCCAATGAGAGAACAGAACAGAAAAGTCATGTAAACACAGGAGGACAGTCCCTTTGGAAGCTGCAGAGTTGGTGAGGTGAGGTTAGCTTAGGGTTTGTCCTATACCTCTGATCTTTCTGTCAGGCTTTAAACCAAATTTCTGGCTCCATGTTTTTTATTTAATAAGACCATTTAGAAATTCATCTACATTCTTGCATGTTATTTTTGTGGCCTGTAAATCTATTCCTCTAATTCTGTAGACATATAGAGATTCTGTAAATATCAAAAGCAGTTAAAAATCATGAGATCGGATTTATATATTAGTCAACACATCACTAGAAGATCAGACATATAAGATACAAGGACACATGTATGCACTGTTAAACACACACTTAAAAGTATAGCATAGAAATATTGTGGCAAACTTAAGGGAATACATAATTTCAAACTGAAAAGTTCTTATGGGAATCAATCATCAAATATTTCAGTTCATACATTAGACTTTAAAACACTGTAAAGGTGGTTAATTGGTATTCTCAACAAAAATAAAGATTCTTATAAGAGTGTTACAACAACAGAAAAATAGCCCTATAGAATCAGAGTCTATTCCATTTTATGTTGTTCAAAACTCATCATGTTAGAACTCAAATCAGCAATGAGCTTGCTTTTGTTGACAACAGTAGAGTAGAATTTTCATAGTTGCTCACTGGGTGGTAATTTATTGAGTTTTTTTTTTCTGATAATGTATACTTTTTCAACATATTTGCGCAGTTTACATTTAATATCAACACATACACACACCCCAAATAGCACAAATGGGAAAAATAGCTTTTATGTAAAGGTTTTAAGGGGGTATTCCCAAGGTTGACTTATTTTTTATTTAATTTAATTCTATTAAATTATTTTTATTTAATGTATTCATTGTACAGGTTAATGGATTATATAAAGACATTCTTCATACAAATTTATATTGTTCAGTGAGCACATACCTCAGCACTCCTCTACTGTGCTCTCTCTCTCTCTCTCTCTCTCTCTCTCTCTCTCTCTCTCTCTCTCTCTCTCTTCTGGTTAGTTATTTTTGTTCACCTGGGAACTTTGTCTCTACTTTCACATCATGCATTAGTGCAGGCTTTGATGTATCTACATAAATCTAGGAATCATAAGTTAGAGTAAATATGACAGTGATCTTTTGGACACAGAGTTAGTCATTTTAATACAATTATTTCAAGTTACTTTCATTTGTCTGCATTAATCCAACTTCATTTCTTCTCATGACTGAAAATAATTTCATTATATAATATATATATACATATATAAATTATATATAATTCACTTGTATCTATCTATCTATCTATCTATCTATCTATCTATCTATCTATCTATCTATCATCTATCTGTAACATAGCCATTGTCTTAAATAATACTGGAACACAAGTTGATAAGCAAATGACTCTGGGACCTTTGGATAAATAATGAAGGGTAGTATAGCTGGGACTTCTGTGCTTCCTAAAGAATTTAAAGACTCTTTTTTTCCAAGCTTTTGTTTTCTTTTTTATTAAAATTTTTATGAGTTGAAACATTTTTAAATTTAAATATATTTTGATCACATCCTTTCCCCTCAAGTGCTTTCATATTCTTTCCCATCTCCATCATTTCAACCTTAAGTTCTTTCTCAAAAAGCAAGCAAAAACTCAATACAACAACAAAACCAGAAAACAAAAATAAATCAACCCCCTGAAAATAAAATAATAATGTGGGACCAAATAAAAGCACACACAAAAGAATTCTGTGGGGTCCAATTCTATGTTGGTCAACTATTCCTGAACATGAGTCCTGTCCTAGAGTGTTTGATAAACTGGTGTTACTCTTTTGGGAAAAACTTGTTTTCTTTTTCCAAGTGGGTGTAAGTGACAGCTCAGTTGTTAACCTTTACCTTAGTGGCTAAGTTTTCATTAATTCAGTTTCTTTTAAAAAAGTAAACAAATACAACAAATTAAAATATAGTAAAATAAAACAAATACTATCACATCAATGGTGGACAAGACAAACCAAGAAAAGGAAGCAAAAAAAAAAAAAAACAGCCCTAGAGAAAGTGCAACAATCACAGACCCACTCATTCCCACTCTGGGGCATCCCACAAAAACACTAAACTGGAAGTCATAATATATATAAACAGAGGACCTGGTGTAGACACTTGCAGGCTCTGGGCATGCTGCTTTGTCTAGTGAGTTCATATGAGCTTTGCTCATGCTGACTTAGAGGACCTTATTTTCTTGGTGTCTCCTTCCCATCTGGCTCTTACACTATTCTTGGCTTCTCTTCTTTGTTTCCCTGAACTCTGAGTGCAGGAATTTGATGGAGACATCTCATCTAGGGCTGTGTGCCCAAAGGTCTCTCAACTCGCCGTGCAATGTCTGGGTGTGGGTCTCTATATTTGTTCCAATCTACTGCAAGGGGAAGCTCCTCTGATGACAGTTGAATAAGACACTAATCTATGAGTAGATTACCATTAGGAGTCATTTTATCACTACATTTTTTTCCTTTTTTTTTTTTTTTTTTAGACCAGTAGTAGTTTTCCTTAGGTTTCTGGGCTACCTCATCTCAGATTCTTAGTCACCCAGTGTCAGATATGGATTCCATCTCTTGGAGTGGGCCTTAAGTCAAATTAGTCATTGCCTGACCACTTTTTAAAATAATGGTATTAGAATTTTGATAAGGATTATATTGAATCTGTAGATTGCTTTTTACAGCATAGACGTTCTACAATATTAATTCTTCCAAACCATGAATATGAGCAGTCGTTTCATTTCCTAGAGTTTTCAGTTCATTTACCAGTGTTTTACAAGTTTAATTACACATGCCACCCCACCAACACTTTTGTTTCTTGCCAAGATTTCTGTTTCTTCCTTTTACTTTTCACTCAGGCCAATGAATACAATAATCTCTCAGATTTCTTTCCTATGATGTTTGTTATCCATGTTGCCATTCAGAGTACATGATTAAATTGCTTATTACTGTCTTTTTAAATGAAACACAGGAAAATTACTTGTTTGGGGCCAAAAAAATTCAAAGAGAAGTTGCATATACTATTTTGGGCCACCACTTTCTTATCAGTTGTGCAACTAACTTACTCTCCCACTGACATCATGTAAATAATTACGTATCAATAGAACATCTCTACCAACTTGAATTCCTAGGCAAACATGATAAGAAGAGACCTTGTGTTCAAGAATGAGGTTAAATATTAGCCTATTGATATTTTAAGTTTGTACTATCAGTACACTGACTGATAAAAGCTCCTGATTCTGCAGTGACATATTCTATTGGAATTTAATTTTATGTGATGGGAAATAATAAAATAATATCTAATCTAGAATTTTATATCAAGAAAGATAATATTTTAGGAATAAGACTAAGATATATATATACACACACACACACACACACATTCACACACACACACACTAAATAATTACATCACCCAAAAACTATCAGGACATGCAAACCAAATTATATACTAAAAAGTGAGAGTATGTAAGTCAACAAAATGTCAAATATACAAGAAAGGAAAGCAATGTAAGTATATGAGTAACTTTTTAGGACAAACTCTAACTGAAAAATTATAATATTGTCTTCTACATCATTACAAATATAAAAATTAAAGCAATACAAACTAATATTCTTTTTTGTTGTTGTTATACTAGAGTTTGGACCCAAGGTGTTGTACTAGGCAAATGCTCCTTCACTGAGATAAACCTTTAGCCAAAGGATTACCACTGCCTTTGAACTGAGCAGAAAAATATTAAAGTGTTGTAGCATTTTGACAATTTGTGGAAAATAAAATAGGCACATTTATTAATATTAGAATAAAATAAATATGAGTTTTGATAAAATAACTGCTTATGATAATGTTTCTCTGTTTCTTTTGTTCAAACATGTCTTCTTTACTAATTTTCTTTTCATTTCAAAAAGCTATATTCACTATTTTTTAAACAAAATCTACTATCAACAAATTCTCTTCCTTTTCCTTCACCCCAAAATATCTTAATTTTTCTTTTGTTTCTAAAGTATGTGTCTTCTAGACATTTTTACTGTAGATATGCAATGATGTTCTCTACATCATTGAAGATATGGTAATTGCAGCTGTATACAACATAGAAAGCAACATAGACAAAGACCAAACATTTCAAGCCATCTAAATTATATTACTTTGTAACACAAATACAGAGAAAAATAGCTAAGACGCAAAGATGAATATTTCAAATATCACAGTGGTGGTTATTTATAAAGTCAGGGAAGTGGTCAGAGACAGGAGGTGTTTGATATATTAACAGTGTCCCATTTCTTCACTTGTTGGATAGTACATTGCCATTCACAATATAATTACTCTTTAAATTGTGTATATCTGTTTTATGTGCCTTTCTGTAAGAATTATACACTTCATAATAAAACAAGAATAAAGTAAATGAACAGTATAGCAAATTTCTGTAATGAAACTTCCATTTGAAAGATTAACACCAATATAAAAACAACTGTTATCTCCTACTGAAACCACTTGGAATCTCATTAAGTTTGCAAGTTACCTCTCATGGAAATTGCTTCTCTTTCCTAAAGAGAATTGTAACTCCAATCAGGTTTTTCATGGATCCATGCATGGGTAGTTGAACCCAAAGGCTTTCACAGAAGGACTTAAGAATCATGGGACACTTTTAGAGACTCTTGAACTACGGCTTGGGATAACAGCATGTCACACTATCCATTCCCTTAACGAATCAGTATTAGATTAAGTGGATATTCGTGGACTGGCCATTTCTAAGTCATATCAAATAACTATCATTAAAATCACTAGCCCCCAACTTATACTCTGTTTTATGTTGAGAGTTATGTAAAATGCTTAAGTAAAAAAAAAAAAACTAATCAGATGAAAAGAGCACTGGCCTTTATTCATTGATCTGCATGGGAGTGAGTGTGTTCATCACTTGTGTGAATCACACTGCTTCTTCACTTTCCCCCTGCCTCACAGCTCTGTCAGATTTCTTAGAGCTTAGGGTATTTCTATAATAATCTATGATCAAAAGTAGAGGAAACTCTCTATAAAAAAGGATACCATACAGTGTTTTAGAAAAGACACCAAACAAATTAACATAACCTAGGGGAGTGGAAAGAAGCTATTTGTCTAAAGTAAACGAATGCCTATTCACTTGTGAGCAACTTGCCACTTTGTGGGAGCTAATGTTTTCTCTAACATATTATAAATAAAATAGCTGTCAGATCTATAACAATAAATGCAAACAAAGACATTTTTAAAAGATTATCTACTACACGTAAATCACGTTATGCATTTTTTGGATGGGATAAAACGGTTTAAATGGCAAAATCAAGAAGTGTTTATTTACTTATTTCTGACAGGATCGCCTGCTTCATGTTGCACAGCTTCCCATAAGAATTGCTGCTGGCTGCCACATCCATTTGGATCTCTTTGCATGACAAAAAAAAGAAAAAAGAAAACTAGGCCCATTAAAATATCATTTGTAATGAATTTACATCCTTCCTCGGGGATAAATCTAACCATGAGACATTATGCAGGAAGACTGACTTTTATAAAAGACTACTGCTCTTTGGGGTTCCAAGTTGCATTCCAAGAATGCCAAGATGATATAGAAACATTTGACAGAGAAAGCAAGGTAAATTAACTTTGACATGACCTTGCGTTGCCATTTCCAAATGACAAGGGAAATGCCAGAGAATGTTTATAAATCGTAGAAAGCAAATGGAAGGCTATCATCATATAAGGATCTGTACTATACAGAAGAGACTCAATATTCAAATACTAACTAGAGTTTTACAATAATTTTAAACCTTCCCAATCAACTGAAAGTTATTTTCTTCAACATTGTTATTAGTTTTCTGGAAAATATTCCAAGAGAAACTTGCGATGTGCTGGCCACGATTTTGAAACAGAGGGCCATTGTGCAGAGAATATTTCTGATGACATTTGAATGAACAGTCTTACCTAACTGGCATTCATGTGGAAAGCAAGCTATATTTATGTCAAAGGTGGAACACACTGTGATTTAATACGTTAGTCTAATAAAGAAATGAGAGAACAGTTACAAGAGTACAGATGTATCTTAAGTCTAATTGTTGTAAGAATTAAATATTTCCAAATAATAGATCAGTTCAAGTCTGATGATTTTGTAAAAGTTTGGGATGAGATAAATTAAATAAGTACAAAAGAATCATATATAATTTATGATAAATATATAGCTAATCAGAAATAAGTAGTTAAAGTTCTTATACTGGTTTTCTTTTTAATTTGAACTTATTTTATGTTTCTGAAAAGGTTAAACTAATTAGGTTACAGAAAATTGAAACTAAGTGAGAGAGTAATGACAGTGTGAGACACATATAATCATGCCTACCTGTATGCATGTATATACAAATATATATGTATCTGATTATACATATGTGCATATATTTACATATGAATATGTAATTTATAAACCCTATTTCTTTACAAGGTGCACTACTTTTAGTGAGCAGTTCCAACAACATAAAAATGAAAATTACTAATATTTTATTAATTAATCTAACTACTTGAGACAATTTCAACAAATGAAATATATATATATATATATATATATATATATATATATATATATATATATATATAATGAATGGTGTTTATAAGAGAAAGTGATGTGACGGAAAGTATTTTACTCTTTCAATGATTCTTGATATTGTAAGTTTCCTGGTCATTCTGAAAAAGTAAAAACAAATGATATAAAGTACTGAGAGCTGAAGTGTCACAGCTGTTGGAGAATGGTTGGAATATAAAATAAGAACATGTAATAAAGAAACTGGAATTATAGTTTGCTATATTGCAGGGGAATTGTGCTTACCACTTATGACCATTTCATTAGCAGAAAGTAGGTAACAATTCAAAATGTGAAGAAACAAAAAAATTCTTAAGTTCTTTAAAAGATCCTTTTGTTGAAAAGACTATAAAGCAAAAACATCATCATTCTCCTATGTAAACTTTGTCCAACTTGTGAATTGGGAGTAGAAGCCACAAATTGAGACACTTTAAATTGTTCTTATTAATGTAAATTATGTTTGTCTTGCAAAGTCCTAGACAACGTTTTTTTTCTTCTTACTTTACATTCCAAATACAGATTTACGTGCAAGTGTATCTAAAAACTGGTTTTAGAAGCAATTATCTTGAGAAAATGGGTATAAAAACAGGTATACGTGTTATCCCGGAAGGTATTCACTGGAGATTCTGAGGTCAGAAACTTTCTAGAACTGTCATGTAGAGTCACAGAATTCTAGAAGTCAAGGGACAAGAATAAGTTTCAGCCATATCTCTTCTTATCCTCTATCTCAGGGCTGGACTTTTGGAATTTGACCTGGTGTGCAATTTCAGTCTGAAACAGTAGACTCAGAGAAACTTGGTGGCAAAGGCTGTCCAGTATATTTTATGATTAGTCAGGATGCCAACCTCCCCTCATCCCAAGAAATAGGAACCTTTTTACTATAAATTTTCTCTGGAGGAAAATGATCTAGGGTTTTGAAAACAGGGGGCTCAACATTGAGGAAGGGAATAGCTGGAGACACAATTCCCATTATTTATAATCGTAAGATAATAGACCATATCCTAATGTGAAATTTTAGTGACCATAAGCCCTAGCATGAATGGTATAGTAGCAAAGTATGTGTCTTTGCTAAATAGTCTGCTTCTGTTCTCTCCACAAATACTCAAAAATTCATGGAACAAATTATATAGTATGGGTTACAATATTTGAAAAATGGTTTGAAACATTATTTTTGTGGGGGAGGAATGTACCATGAAAGATTAGGGACATCATATTTTTAACTCAATCTTGTCAGAATTGCTGTTTACCACAAAAGCATTTTTTATGTAATATATATATATTTTTTTTTCATAAAAAATATTTTTAACCCAATTGGCTAAACGTGAATTTACTTCATAATTTCCTAATAAGCCTTTGCTTACCCAGAATTAAAAATTACTATGTAATAAATCTTTGACAAATATTGTGATAAATAGCAAAAAAATAGTCAAAATTATATTCATATTTCATTGCAATTTGCCTAAGAGTTATATATTTTGATATTCTATATCTGCTGATTTCTATTCTCATTCTTCCTGAGATCATTTTTCCTTTTTTTTTTTTTTTTTTTTTGGTTTTTCGAGACAGGGTTTCTCTGTGTAGCTTTGCGCCTTTCCTGGAACTCACTTGGTAGCCCAGGCTGGCCTCGAACTCACAGAGATCCGCCTGGCTCTGCCTCCCAAGTGCTGGGATTAAAGGCGTGTGCCACCACCGCCCGGCGTGAGATCATTTTTAAAGGTAGAATTAATTTTATGAAGAAAAGAGGCAGGAAATATTCATCCCAACAGCCAAATACATTTGTCTAGTCAACATTTCTTTTGGGTTATTTGAAGCTGAAATCTTGCTTCTGGAATTCAGACATCTGATATGTAATTATGGAGAGGCAGAGACATTGCTCACTCTGTGCATAGTACTTAATATTGCTACACATTTCTAGATAACTGATTGCTCTAAAATGCTATTAAGAGAATGAACTGAAGCTGAAAACACAGGAAAGTCAAGGTCTGACAGTTCCCAAGGATGAATTATGCTTTCCTAAATTTCTCTCTTTAAGGTCAAATTCAGAAGGTATTTACCAAGCATCTGAGAATATTGTTTAATTTTAAATTTATCTGCTTTAAACATCTGTGGCTCTGATTTTAATGCCTGCTGTTAATATTTTGAAGTTTATATTTTATAGTTGATTCTTCATAGCCTTAAGACAGATAATCAATTCTTAAATAATGACCTTTATGCAGTCGTGATAATTAATTGTAATATTTCATATAATGGCTCTAAAATTGGTTGATTCCATGTCTGTTTCTCATAAGTATCATTGTATATTGTTTTTCAAGTTATTTATCTGGCCATATATTATTTTATGTGAAATATTTAGATATGAAGGGTTTTTTTTTTTTTTTTTTTTTTTTTTTTTTTTTTTTTTTTTTTTTGGCTTTTCTCAGTTTGTTTCACATGAAAATCTAGCGTGAAGGGTAGATTTAAATGGCTACAGGCCAGTCAGATCCCTTAGCTGACACCTTCTCAGTGGATTCTCGGCTGTGTCATAATACTAGTTTAAGTTAATTAGAGTAAATTTAAAAAATACAATAAATAAACCCAACCAAAAATATTCACAGAGGCTAGCAATTAATCAAAAAGAAATTTCAATGTTTCTTTTGTGCATTAAAGAAAAAACTTCAAATATATGTGTATTTGAAAGTGTGTGGTACATATGCATGTAAGTATAAACTGCACACACATGCACACGCACACGCACACGCACACGCACATGCACACACACAATCCCTGCCATGACAGTCATGGATTAACCCTCTGATACTATAAGCAATCCCTCAAAAAACTTTTTTTGTTCTTTGGTATAAATTGCTTTGGTTGCCAGGCGGTGGTGGCACATGCCTTTAATCCCAGCTCTCGGGAGGGAGAGCCAGGTGGATCTCTGTGAGTTCGAGGACAGCCTGGTCTACAGAGCGGGATCCAGGAAAGGACCAAAGCTACACAGAGAAACTCTGTCTCGGAAACAAAAAAAAAAAAAAAAAGAAAAAGAAAAATTGCTTTGGTCTTGGTGTTTTCACAAAATTGAAAATTAACTAAAACATATATACATACTTTATAAGATAAATTATTGCCTACTTATTTTGAGATACACTTTGAAAATTGCATGTATGTATGTATTATAGTAGACAGTTATTGTACACATATATGGAAAATATACGTAGAATAAATATAAATGTAAATTGTGTGTGTGTGTGTGTGTGTGTGTGTGTGTGTGTGTGTGTGTACTTAATGAGCCTGTAATTGCCTAATTCTCTTCAACTATTTATTTGTGATAGAGGTCAGTGTATCAGTATTATGATCAGAGGCTTCTAATCAGCCCTAGAAGAGTAAAGATTTGGACTGATGGAGATATCTGGTGGTGAGAAAAAAACACAACTACATTGCCACTTATTTTATATACTTCAGACCAATAATTTTATATTAGTTTCATTTCATGTTAGTGTAAAATAATTGATCAAAACAAATGAAGGACAGGTTTAGATATGTTCACAGTTTATGGGTACAGTCCATGGTCATGTAAAAAGTATTACCATAAAAGCATGAGACAGCTGGTCACATGATATTTATGAAACGCAAAGATGACAGAGATTAATGTTGGTGCTTAGCTCAAAAAACCCTGACTGACACCTGAAGGAATTTTACTGACAATTCTAAATCTCAACATGTCGACACTGTATATTAATCATCACACAACTGTAAACTATTCTTATTAACTCTCACTTTTCTTGGGTGTGTGTTAAACTTTTCCTCTGTGTATTTCTTGTTTCACTTAGGTTTGTTTGCTGTCTCCTAGTGTTTGCTTGAAAACTGGCCATAGTAATAATAACTTACAGCAACCTGTTCCACTTTCTATTTGCTTATCATTGTTATTATTGTTCTGTTAGGAAATGGACATGCCCAAAACATGATTTTCTTACTTATCATGCTTTGTATATTCCATCATTACTGTATTCTTATGGACTCTTGTGGCTGAACCTGTACCCTTCATAAACTAGGAGACAAACAGGAATGTGAGCAGATATATTACTCAATATTTAGTAATTCTAGGACTTCTAAATTTTCAGCTCATATTCCAGAACTGTCTTCTGAGATACTAAGTCTATGAATTAGCAGCATTTTTTCTCTCTAAACTCTATAAGCTTAAATAATATGCTCCATTAAAAGTAAGAACTGCACAATTTTATGCCATGAATATATCTTATAATGATAGGGAATATTCTCTTTGTAGCAGAAAGTTTTCCCATGTCCCACCTGGCCCACTGTCAGGACAAATCTGTCTCACCCACCAATCCTGCAAACACTTGGACCCAAGTAACCATACAAAGGCTTATATTATTTACAAACTGTATGGCCATTAGCTCAAGCTTATTACTCACTAGCTCCTACACTTAAATTAATCCATAAATGTTATTTATGTTTAGCCATGTGCCTTGGTACCTTTTCTCAGTTCTGCCTTCACATCTTGCTTCTTCTGTGTCTGGCTCGCGACTCTTGACTCAGCCTTCCTCTTCCTAGAATTCTCTTTGTCTGCTTATCCTGCCTATATTTTCTGTCTGGCTACTGGCCAATTAGGGTTTTATTTATCAACCAAACAGAGCAAAGCATGTTCACAGCATACAGAACATCCCACAGCACCTCCCCTTTTCTGTCTAACCAAAAAGGAAGGTTTTAACTGTAACACAGTAAAATTGCATATAAAAGAACAGTTATCAAGCAAGAATTACAGTTATAATATCTATCTAGTATAATATCTATCTAGTATATTTGTATTTGGCAAAATTAAAGAAAACAAATGTCATATATAATTTATCTTTTATCATACTGAAGGAAGATTATAATTAAAACTATCTACCCTTCAACTACATCAAAGATCCCAGAAGGATACCATATTATCTAAGTAAACAGGAAGAGCACTGTAAACAACTTCTAAAAATCTAGAATGACAGAGACAGCTACCTGGACAGTCACCCAAATTTCTTCTGTAACATTGGGGCATCCATATTTAGCTCATAGGCCTAGAGTCTCTCAATCAGTTTTCTCTGTGTCCTGTAGAATGTCTGGGAGTTTCTTTGAGAAGCAGGAAGCTGAAGGACCATTTTGCCTTGTAAAGTTCAGTGGTCACCTTCCTATGGGTCCTGCATGTCCAGTCAATACAACATTCTGTCAAGAAGTCCAGGCAAGAACATATTCTTGCCCAAATGCCTATTTTTGCAAAGAAGAAGAAAAACTCCATATGGAATGTCATTGATGCCCATCTTTTTCTCTGAAGTAATTCGGTGCTGCCTGGAGCAGACGTGTCTCATTGTCCAAGAAAGTCTAAGCTTTTAAAACACTTTAAATGCCATATTCTATAGGTCTTTGAAGTGTTTAAAGATTGTCTACCCATCGAATTATATCTATGTATACCTAGAACACTTAACATGACTGTAAGTTTGACTATCATAGAAGATCAATTATTAATCTGTTTTTCTTAATTATCCATTACAATTTAAATGAGCTGCAAAAACATAATACCTTAAGCAAGAGGAGAAATATACATACAGTATAACAAAATTAATTTTAAATTTGTAATAATAAACTAAAACCCATAACAATGTAAAAGTTTTTAAACAAGTTGTTGTTCTTTAAAAGTAGGTTCATTAATTTACCCTTTCATACCATCATATCTAAATCATATCCCTCATTTTTCTTTGGAAAGATATCGACTATGACCAATAACAATTTGTAATCAACAACCTAAACAAAGACAAACATCCATCATCCATTTTGGGGCAATGTGGGCATAATTTTCTAGGCTACTTCTTGCTATAGAGGGTGCTGGTAATCTTATGGGGACATAAAGAAAATTCTAGTTTTATGGTCAAGTCTTGACTGGAATATTCTGTGAGGCTGTATTCTCTGAGCCAGTTGCTTTGAAGTTGTTTTTGGATGTTGGATGATCTGGGCCAGGGTGTCATTGGAGACCTTTCAGGGGTTCTTGGCTGGTCAAACCATATTAGCCTAGAAACAAGCCACAGGTTCTCATCTTCTGTGGAAATAAAAGCAGAACCTCTTTTCCAAAGCAATGCATCCTTAGACATAGATTTTGAAATCAAGATATCTTTAAAATATACATGTTGATTTAACTCAGCATCTTTTACAACCAAATGTCTCTCTACAGTTAAAACTCCCATAGACAACATAATCCAGACTCTTTAATATCCTTCATATAGCTTATTTTTTATTACTTTTATTTTTTCTTTAAAGACTTCATTTTTTAAAACTTTCTATTTTTTTATATAACTGTCTATATTCCTTTTTATTTCTCTTCCAAGTCTATGTATATTTTTACACACATTGTAAACAGTGTAGAGGTATATTTTTTTCTGAATCTTTTATTGTGAATCTATTGCTTTAAACTTCAGCCTTACTAGGACTAAAATAGCAGCTTTGGCTGCTGACTCCACCCACCTCAGCTTTCCATCATAGTGGAACTACGTTTACCACCAGCTCTGGGGGAAGCATGCTCATTGCTGACTCTGCGAAGGAATGGGTCTATGCTTCCATCCAGCAGCGTGTAGCCCCCAAAACCTCTTTCTTTCCTTTCTTTTTTTTATCTGTACTAGCAAAAACTAAATCCACCATGCAGCATATTGCACAGCTTGACAATGCCTCTGTGTACCACAGCGGGAATCTGCCATGCTACAGGTCAAGCCCACATGCCCCTGCAAACTGCCATACTGTAGCTCAGGGCTTGCCTGAGAGACACAACTAGGAAACTGTTTTAACTCCATTTTGTGTGTTTAGAAGCCCTTTTTAAACTCTTTTAGGCCTTATGGAAATTTGAGAGTCCCACGTTGGTTCACCAAATGTAGCTAGTTTTCCTGGTCTCACCTGGCACCAAGGTCCCACAGCCATGTATAAAATTCCTCTTTCCTGCCTGGTCCTACAAATGCTCAGATCCAAGTAAACATACAGAGGCTTATATCAATTACAAATTGTATGGCCATTAGCTCAAGCTTATTAATGACTACCTCTTACACTTAAATTAACCCATAATTGTTACTTATGTTTAGCCATATGCCTTGGTACCTTTTCTCAGTTCTGCCTTCATATCTTGCTTCCTCTGTGTCTGGCTGGCAACTCCAGACTCAGCCTTTCTCTTCCCAGAATTCTCTTTGCTTATCCCACTTATACTTCCTGCCTGGCTACTGGCCAATCAGCATTTTATTTATCAACCAATCAGAGCAACACAGCACACAGAAAATCTAAGAAACGTGGCTAAATATAAATAAGAATTATGTGTTAAATTAAGTGTAAGATAAGTGTTAATTAAGTGTAAGGTGCAGGTGAGAGAGATTTGTCCTGACCGTGGGCCAGGCAGGACACAGGAAAACTTTCAGCTACATCTCTTTTTTTATGAAAATTAGGCCACTACAATTTCTTGTCTGCATTTAATGTTGGATGAACTGATATCTCTGTTCCTGTTCAACTTTGTTGTTGTAATTGTTACCATTTTTTTTAGTTTAAGGAGACTTCATGTTGTCTTTTGTTATTGTCATTCTGATATTTCTGTCAAATCAGTAAGACTGATGCTTGGCTAGATTTTTTTCTACAATCATAAATATAATTAAACTAGTCATAATTTTTTAAATTGAAGTCTCATTATCTTCCTGTCTGTGTTTGAATATTTTCCAGTAGTGTTTGCACAACAACCAACCCAGATTTTATAATTACCAGTTTTAGGAAGTTAATACAGCCATATTTTTCCAACTCTAGTCTATTCCATGCTATTTGTTTTCATTTTTCTAAGTAATTTGCGTAAGAGTAGTCACCAATTAAGACATTTGTCAATGCTGCATATATGTCCTTTTGTTCTCTATTTAATTCCCCCAAATCAAAGCATAAACATTTCTCTTTAAATTTATTGTACTGAGAAAAGCTCTTGGCTGATACATTTTTACATAAATATTTACTAGTTGATAAATGGATTTTCTTTCTTTATATTTTCATATATAAATATACATATATAAATCAACATACCTATTAACTTTCAGGTATGTATTTCATTGTACAGTATTATTCTTCACTCAATCTTAGATATGGTGAATGTCTCATCATTTTCATTCTACATTGTATAATGTCAGACTTATAGAAAAGACCACAATGTAATTCTCCTCTAAAACTTCCATTATTCCATAAGCAGTTCACTTTCACTTATAACAACTCTAGAGTTAGAAAGCAATTAATGTCAAATTTAATTAGACTCCAGAACTTTCCTCAGAGCAATTATTCCCAGTTCAGAATGAAAGGCTTTGCTGAGTGAGGGTTCTGACTCCGGCTAGAAAAAAAAAGACAAGACGGCAAACAATAAACCATCACACATGTGAAGCTGGGAGAGGAGTGAGGCCAGTTCTACATTCTGAGATCAAGGTGAAATTCCAGAAGACAGAGTACTGTGGCTGCAGAAAGAAAAAGCAGTCTTAAATGTAGAGAAAAAATTGGAAGCAATGCCTCACAATGTCCCCTCTAAAATGTTTGGTGTAGATTCAGTACAGGAATGTGAGTGGTTTTCTCTCTCCTGTTAATCAGGATGATACTCTTAGGAATTATAGAAACACAAGATGGAAGTAGAAAGACAGCAATATCATAAAGGAGAGTTAGAGTCAAGAAACTGAGTATACACCTGAAAGCGTAAGACAGGGAATCCATGGACGGGGCCATAGTCAGAAGTATGTCATAAAAATACAGCAATTTGCTCTGGGAGTCTCAGATGACCTTATGTTGGCAAAAATATATCCTCAGCAAGAACTAAAACTCACTTGGGGTCCTTGAGTAGTGAGAAACTAGGTAATAATTTAGCATTAGTCCCTAAGTAATGGTATTCTTTGGGTTTTATCTTCTGCAATCAAAGTCTGGTTTGTTTGTTTGTTTGTTTTTTCACAGGTTTGGGTTTAGGAAATGTCCATGTAGCTGAGAGAAATATTGAAGAATGAGAGTTTTGAAAACATGAGCCATCAATAGGGTTCAGAATTATATCATGTTTGTAGATAACTCTGATGTTCAATATATTAGGAATAATTTATTCAAAATATTGTGTAAGCCCCTTTTTGTGTTGATTAGGTTTGAAGGACTCTATTCACACATTGAATTCTGTTCCATAGAATGTCTCTATGGATATTTGACTAAAAATGTTCCCCATAGGTTCATATATTTGAATGCTTGTTACCAGGGAATAGAACTGTTTGAAAAGTTCATAAAGATTAAGAACTGGAGCCTTTTTTGGAGTAACTGTGACTTTGTTAGAAGAAGTATGTCACTGGAGGTGGGCTTTGACCTTTTAAAAGAGAACAGGCTAGACCCAGTAATCCCTATCTATCTATCTATCTATCTATCTATCTATCTATCTATCTATCTATCTATCTGTCCATCCGTCCATCCATCTGTCTGTCTGTCTGTCCATCTGTCTATATATCTACCTACCTATCTATCTACCTACCTACTTACCTACCTACCTTTATATGTATGTATGTATGTATGTAAGTATGTATGTATGTATATGTCTATCTATCTGTCTATCAATTTATCTATCTATCTGTTATCTATCTATCTATCTATCTATATATATATCTGTCTAATCTATCTATCTTTGTCTAGGGATCAGGATGCAGCTCTCTGCTACCTCTACAGTTCCTGTCTGCCTGTTCCCATGCTCCTCACAATTGTAATAATGGACTGTATCTCTGAAACTATAAGCAAGCCCCCAATTAAACACTTTCCTTCCTAAGTGTTGCCTTGATTATGGTGCGATAATGTTCACAGCAATAGAACAGTGACTAAAACAGTCTTTATATTCAACTTCATTACACTGGACACCTTGTATGGGATCCTGTAACCTCATTTAATCTTTCCCAAGCTTGAGGCTGGTAGCTTATTGATGCAATAGTTTATGTGATGCACACCTGAATCACACATAGCCTTTAAAAATACTTTTTGTACAAAGTGCTATTTGTCAGTCTTTCTACAAAAGCACACTGATGCTCTTTAGGTTCTGAACTCATAACAACATCCCTGTTCCTGGAATGTACAAGTTATTAAGTTTCACATTCCTATTTTGAGCCTAAGTTTTTATTATAACTTTTCTGGTGAGACATGAGCATTGGTCTCCTTACTTTAAGGTAGGGAATCAGTGACAGATCAAAGCAATGATTCCAGCCAAGCTCATTCTGGAGGATCAATAAGGTCACTGGGCTGCCTTACAGAAAGTGGGTTAAGGGCTAGTTAAAGGAGCATGAACAAATTATCAGAATGCTGTGAAATGTCTTTCTGTATGCTATGAATATATGTTGTTCCCATTGGTTAATAGATAAGCTGCTTTGGCCTATGGCAAGGCAGCTGAGAGGCAGGTGGAAATCCAAGGAGAGAGATAGGAAAGAGAAAGTTGGAGTCTGGAGAGACGCCAGCCTGCCACTCAAGGAACAACATGTCAGCAGAGTGGTAATGCCATGGAACACATGGCAAAACATAGATTAATAGTAATGGGTTAATTTAAGATATAAGAGCTAGCTAGCAAGAGGCCCTCCATAGACCACACAGTCTGTAAATAATATAAGCCTCTGTGTATTTACTTGGGTCCAAGTGGCTGCTGGACCACAGATGGGAGAGATTTGTCTGGACCATGGCAGGGCAAGCAGGAAGAAACCTTCTGACTACATTTGGCTGCCCAACGTGTTTGGCTTGAGTTTCTACCTAGAACCTGAGAGAACTTATTAAGAGATTCTAACATAGAGCCCAAACCAGCTTCCTACTTCATGTCTCAAGCCAGCTGTGGTACAGAGTGCTGTGGGATGGTCTGTATGTCAAATTGCTCTGATTGGTCAATAAATAAAACACTGATTGGCCAGTGGCCAGGCAGGAAATAGGTGGGACAAGGAGAGAGGAGAAATCTGGGAAGTGGAAGGCTGAGGCAGAGAGATATTGCAGCCGCCGCCATGACAAGCCGCATGTGAAGACACCAGTAAGCCACAAGCCACGTGGCAAGGTATAGATTTATGGAAATGGATTAATTTAAGCTATAAGGACAGTTAGCAAGAAGCCTGCCACGGCCATACACTTTGTAAGCAATATAAGTCTCTGTGTTTACTTGGTTGGGTCTGAGCGGCTATGGGACTGGCGGGTGACAAAGATTTATCCTGACTGAGGGCAAGGCAGGAAAACTCTAGCTACAACAGAGACTCCATGATACAGAAAAACCACAGCATTCAGGCTTGAGCACACCATGGCTGATTCCCACTGGTACACAGAGGTGTCTCCAAGCTGTGCAGCACATTGCATGGTGGATTTAGCCTTTACTCATACAGACAAAAACGGTTTATGAGCCAGCTGCATGTTACCTGTGGCAGTGTGGACTCCAGACTTGGCAGGGTAAGAATAACTCTTCTGGTTACCTCTGGGATGTTGAAAAGCTGAAGTGGGTGGAGTCAGCAGCCAGGGCTTCCACTTCTATCTTAGCCATGCTACAGGTTGCAATTATCAGAAAAGGATTATACACAAAAGACAGATTCATATGGAATAAACTTCTAAATGGTTTACATTGTGTGTAAAAATGTACATAAGCTTGGAAGAGAGAGGAAAAGGAAGATAGATAGTTATATAAAGAAATAAATAGTTTAAAAAATAAAGTCTTTAAAGAGACAATAAGAATAATATAAAAATAAGCCATACAAGAGAATCTGGATTATATTGTCTTTGGATTTTTAAGTGTAGAAAGACATTTGACTGTAAAGGCTACTCAGTAAGCCAATATGTATATTTTAAAAGTATCTTGACTTCAAAATTCGTGTCTGAGGATGTTGCTTTGGAAAAGAGGTTCTGCTTTTGTTTCCACAGAATATGAGAAACCAAGAAACCTATGGATTCCTTCCAGATTAATGTGATTCCATCAAGGAAGACCCCCTGAGAGGTGTCCAGATAATCCAACATCCAAAACAGCTTCAAAGCAACTGTCTCAGACAATACAGCCTCACAGACTACTCCAGTCATTACATGACCATAATTCTTAATTTTCTCAGGATCCCCATAAGATTGCCAGCACCCTCAGTCAGCAGGAAGTAGCATGAGAAGCTATGGCCAGATTCCCAAAATATTGTTTATAAATGTTTATTTTTATTTAATGGGGATTGATTATAAATGCAATCTCTTTCTTAAAAAATGGGAGGATAATACACATATGTTAGGATAAAAGGGTAGATTATTGAATCTACTTGTAAAGAGCAACAACTTGTTTAAAATGTTTTATATTGCTATGGGTTTTAGTTTATTGATACAAATTGAAAGTTAATTTTGTTATACTGTATGTATATTTCTACTCTATTTAAGGCATTATATTTATGCAGCTCATTTAAAATTATAATATATAATTAAGAAATATGGATTGATAGTCATCTAGGATAATCAAATTTATTGTCATGTTAGTTAACTTTTTTAGGTATATAAAGGTATATTTCAGTTAGGTAGGTAATCTTCAAACACTTCAAAGACTTATAGAATATGGCATTTAAATGTTTTAAAAACTTAGACTTTCTGGACACTGAGACATGTCTGCTTCTGACAGCATGGATTTACTTCAGAGAAGATGATGGACATTGAAGAAACTCCATATGGAGTTTGCTTTCCTTATGGCAAAAGTTAGCCATTTGGGCAAGAAGCTGTTCTTGCCTGGACTGCTTGACAAAATGTTGTATCAACTGGACATGCAGGACCCATGGAAAAATGACCACTAAATTTTGCTATAACCAGGTGAGGTGGTCCTTCAGGTTCCTGCTTTGCAGAGGAGACTGACAGACATTCTACAGGATACAGGGAAAAGCAACTGAGAGACTCTAGAACTATGGGCTGATGATGGATGCCCCAAAGCTGCAGGGGAAATTTGGGTGACTGTCCAGGCAGCCAGCTGTCTCTGTCATTTCCAGAATTTTGGAAGTTGCCTAAAAGTACTTCCTGTTTATTTAGGTAATATTGTATCCTTCTGGGGTCTTTGATGTAGTAGTAGACTAGATAGTTCTAATTATAATTTCCTCTGATTATGATAAAAGATAAATTAGATATGAAACTTTAGACTTGCAAATATAGCATAGATGATAGAATATTGCCAAATACAAATAGAGTAGATGTTGTAACTGTAATTCTTGCTTGGTAACTGTTCTATTTTATGTAATTTTACTATGTTAAAGTTAAAACCTTCTTTTTTGATTAGATAGACAAGGGGAAGTGCTGTGGGATGTCTTTCTGTACACTGTGAATATATGTTGTTCCCATTGGTTAATAAATAAGCTGCTTTGGTCTATGACAGCAGACTGATAAAGCCATAGAACACATGGCAAAACAAAGATTAATAGTAATGGGTTAATTTAAGATATAAGAGCTAGCTAGCAAGAGGTCTGCCACAGACCATACAGTTTGTAAATAATATAAGCCTCTCTATGTTTACTTGAGTCTGAGTGGCTGTGGGACTGTAGGTGAGAGAGATTTGTCTGGACTGCAGGGGGCCAAGCAGTACCGCAGAAACCTTCTGACTACACCTAAAGACAGCTACATCACTGAAAATGCCAACTCTGACCTCCATGCCTAGAGTTTCTTATATGAGATGTGGGCAGCAACAACACCATGCAAATTTTCTTTGTCCCCACTAGTCCTTATCACTTACAAAAGCTTGCTGATGTGCATTGTGAATTTTCTAAATTCCATGAACTTTCTGAGACTTGTAATTTGTGTATTGCCTGCAATTTATCTTACTACGTCTCTCTCTAGGTGGGATTATTTTAATTTGAAACTTTTTGAGGCCTACAGAGTCTCCATTCAGGATGTAATGGCCCAATTCATAAGAAATAGCTATATAAGCCTGGCAGTGGTGGCACACGCCTTTAATCCCAGCACTCGGGAGGCAGAGGCAGGCGAATCTCTGTGAGTTCAAGGCCAGCCTGGGTTACAGAATGAGTTCCAGGACAGGCTCCAAAGCTACACAGAGAAACCCTGTCTCAAAAAAACCCTCAAAAAAGAAAGAAAAGTAAAAGAAATTGCCACATAACAGCATCTAATTTAATTATTCATGTAGCTAACATTTTAAAGAGCAAAAAAAAATGTTATCTACATAAGATAGAGCTAGCTTTTAGCTCATTATGTAAGTCTTCCTAAATATAAGTGGGGATTAATTAATGTTAGCTAGAAAAAGTCTAAAATAAATGTCCTAGGCTAGTCTCTGCTCTACAGTTTGTACAAACTTTGACTATATACTTTAAGAGTTTTGAACATTGCACTATAGGGAATCAAACCAGGAGCTTACAAGTCCCCATTATAAATGTCAGCTCAGACTTAAACTTTGATTTGGGCTCAATTTATGCTTTCATGTTCACACTTTCAGGAATTATAATTTAAGTGACTCTGTCATACAGACAAATGAAAAGCTTAACTGGCTTTCATAAATAAATCAATTGCTTTCTTCATAGAAAATGTTTTGGTTTGTTTTTCTATGAAAGTAAAACTTTGCTTGTCACATTTCCATGTTGTAATTACCTGTGTACCAAAAGTACATTCATTTTTTTTTTTTTGACTTCAGGGTAATAATGGGCATCTCATTCCATTCTTTCTGTTATTATTCCACAGCACATCTCTTGAAGCTTTTATTCGTGGCTAACACCATTGTCTTTTCCCTTTAAAATATTTGATAGCAGAAGTTTTTAATTTATTTTATGTCCCCGTAGCGGGTATTTTTGGGAGGGAAATTGTCTGGACGGATGTTGTGTTTGTTCGCTCCTATTTATTATACCTAATGAGACATCTTGGGGCAGCAGTCATGTTGACAGTAAAAGTAATAGCTTTACAAAAGCAGTAACCTGTGGCCACATATTGCTCTTCTGAAAAATGGAAGCTTTGGCTCAGGGCACATCTTTTTATTGAGCATCCCCCATCTATGATGGAAGATATAGGTGAGAAAAGCACATTTCTAATCAAAGAACACTCAGATAAGGAGGACCAATTAATCTTTGTCCTTTCAGGCTGAAGTGTGTGTGTGTGTGGAGGGGACTAACTTCTATAAACTAGGGTGATAGCAAAGTTCACATAAAACATGATTAAAGTTTTGGTGACTCTCTTTTTCAGCTTGTGCAAATTACATCGCACCTATGCAGACTCTTGACTTGATACAGTTGCTAGGGCCTGTTTTGGTGGCAGTGTTAACAAACATTGAAAACTATAAATTATCTTGCCAGTGGCTATTATCTAAGCCTGAATGACGGGGGTTGCATTTAGATGAGCTCATCTTAGCTTGTTCTTATCTTGTGGGACTTTCACCTTAGTGCTACTGAGTGAAAAAGCTAAGTATAAAGTGAAATTCAAATAAATTCTGCCTTGCCTGCTGATGGGCTCTGAATGTGTAAAGGGATTAAGGAATAACAGAGCACATTATCTGTTCTGAAGTTTGATCTAAATATATCTATGTTTATGTCAAAAGTGACCTCAGAGTATGGAAGATTCTTTGTGTATTGATGAATTCTTTAAGCATATACTCACTAAGGCAATTTAATAGGTGTTAGTTCACACTTTACTTCCATATAGAAACAATTCAATATATACTTAGTAGAATTCCTATATAAATCTAATGATTTTAATTATTATGCTGATAACAAGTTAAGCACCACATACAGCTCGTTTTTAAGCATTGATATCACATGTGGGGGAAATCTGCTGTACATTTCAAAATTATTTACAGTATGCATTCTTAATTACACAAATATTTAACTACTGGACACTAAAAGTCATGTGAGGAGTAGTTTGTATAACCAAGAGAATGTTAACTTGATTACATAGAATAGGAAGTTTAGCTATGAATCAATTTTTTAGCAGTAATATTCAGTTATTGAATACAAATGCAGTCTAAAGCCAAGGTATGGTGATGGACAACTATAATCCCTGAATTTTAACTAGAAAAGCTGGGGATAGGAGTATTGAGATCTCAAAACTGGACTCATGTATATAGTGAGTGTTTGGTGCCAGTTCTTCCTAGAGGAACCTTACCACAAACAAACAAACAAACAAAAACACAGCCTCAAATAAATACCCGTGTAACAAAACTATATAAATATGGGTTTGTGTAATTTCTAATTGCCAAAACTACAATCTTTTACAGTGACATTATCCTTATAACAATAGTACATTACTAGAACAAATTAGTAAAGAATTTAATGCCTAATAAAAATGATATAAACACTTTGAGCCTTGTAATTTTAATCAATACCTTATTTATATAATTATTGGTTTGAAAAAAATAAACACTTAACTTTGTATTTCCCTTCATGATTGTTCAAGAAAATGGAAAAGAAAATTTAAGCTGTGAGAAAAGACTTAATTAAGATGATGTCATTCCCTGGGTGGACATTAATGTTAAGTTTTCTATGAGCGCATTGTAGAATACAGATGAGTGGCACACTTCCCCTTTGTCTTAGTTTAGGGTTTCTATTGCTGGGAAGAGACACATGACCACATAGGAAAAATTTAACTGGGTGGCTTAGAGTTACAAAGGTTCAGTCCATTATCATCATGGTGGGAAACATTGTGGCATATAGGCCAGCATGGTGCTTGACGCAGAGCTGAGAGTACTACACCTTGACTTGCAGGCAACAGGAAGTGGCCTGTCTCAATGGGAGTGGCTTTAACATATATGAGACTCAAAGCTCACCTTCACAGTGACACACTTTCTCCAACAAGACCATACCCACTCCAATAAGGTACTCCTAATAGTACCACTCCCTTTGGGGGCCATTTTCTTTTAAACCACCACACTGTTAGTGATTAGATATGATTTATTATGTATGTTTTAATTCAGTGCTCTCCTAGATATATTGACTAAACTCAGTCCTTTCCCCATAAAACATCTATGCTGAAAGAATCCCCGTTTGTTCCTCTCAAGGAAAAATAATTCACTATATAGTTAAAAATAGTTAACTCTTCTACGATGAATTATTTTGCAAACTTAAAGTGAGGCCCACCTGTTTTCTGGATTTTGTTTTATTTATTTATTTATTTGTTTGTTTTGTTTTGTTTTGTGTTTGCTTTCAAGCTCATTTGTTTCTTCTCCACATCCCTCACAGACACCTGTGAGAAGCAGGGAATTCTGACAGAAAATCAGCTTGGAAGCTTCCAGGGAACATTGGTCTGCAGCACAACAAAGAATTTATCAGAGCAAAACCTTGTGATGCATATATCCTTTATTTTGCAGGAAATCATTTCTAGTATATTTCCTCACTGTGTGTCAAAGCGGTAATAGAATTCTGTAAAATTATATGTTGCTCTGTTCCTGCCTAACTGTAGCCTTGGTTCTCAAAAAGGCTTTCAACAGAAAAACTGGCTTGTTTTATATTATGCCCCTGAAAATTTCTCATTGTACCTAGTCAAAGAACACACATCAGAGCTTTTGCTGAGATCAACACACTGCATGGAATCTTAACATAATCTGTTCCCTGTTCTCTGTATTGAAAATAATTGATAAATGTATTTTTTGTGACTGAAAATATTAATGGTTAACTGTGGTACATTATTAATTGACTTGACAGGTCCTTTCTAAAAAATGTAGTACTTTTACAATCTTGGGTACCTCTTTATAAAAGAATATTTCTCCCCAAGATCCCTTCCTTCTTCCCCTCTCCCCTCCTCCTCTCCACTTAAACTTCCCATTCCAGTACTACCTCCACCACACATCTTATTATCTGTTCTATTGTCTATTTCCATGGAGATCTATTTGTGTGTTCCCCATAGACCCTTACTCTATACCTAAATTCTGTTTCTGTAGATTGTAAGTTGGTTACCATTGACTTAACAGCTAATATCCACATACAAACAAATATATACAATATTTGTCTTTCTGGGTCTGGTTACCCCATACAGGATGACATTTTTTTTCTAGTTCCACTCATTTACCTGCAACTTTTATTTTTATTCTTTTTATTGAAAACAGATATTCTATCCCGCACATAATATGCCCTGATTACAGTTTCTGTTTCATAATATCGTCCCAGTTCCTCTCCACCATCTCTCCAATCTGGATCGACCCCCATTCTATATATTAGAAAATGAACAGGCTTCTAAGGAATAATAATAAAATTAAATATAATGAAATAAAATATACTTAGGAAAATCAAACATATTGGAATTGAATAAAACAAATAAAAGGAAGGAAAAAAACCCAAGACAAGGCACCAGGAACAGAGATACACTTGTTTACACACTCAGGAATCCCATAAAAACACTAAATTGGAATTGTGGGATAAAAGAGAGAAGAAGAAAAAATAGAAATAAAATAAATGTAATATGTAATATATATTATATAATGTAAATGCAACAAATATTTGAAAATAAAAATATAAGCCAAAATAAGGGAAAAAAACAGAGGAGCTCCTACATGACATTATGAAACAGGGAATCTCCAAAGTTGCCTTTGAGTTCACTTTCTGTTGACCATCTACTGTAGTTATCATAGCCTACTCTTAAGGGCAGTTTGTTTCCCTAGTGAGACTCAGTGGATGTAACTAAATTTTCATTAGCCAATGTGTTATAAAATGGACATGGCTTCTGTGTTAGAGATGGGGGCATGCATCCACTTCTCCTTTTCTACTCTAGGACAGCAACTGGTGCAGACCCTTGCAAACCTTGTGCGTGTTGCTTCATTCTCTGAGTTCATCTGTGCATCTATATTGTTGTTTATACTCAATGCCCGCTGGCTTTTAAACTCTTTCAGCCTCCTCTTTTACTGGGTTCCCTGAGCCCTGAAGAGAGGGATTTTATAGAAACTTCCTGTTTAGGGCTGAGTTTCCCAAGGTCTCTCATTCTCTCTAAAATGTCTACCTGTGAGTTATGTAGTAGTTCCCGTCTGCTACAGGATGAATGGGTGTGGAACTCACTGATCTATGAGTACAGCAGAATCTATTAGGAATCATTGTCTTGCTCTGTGTGTGTGTGTGTGTGTGTGTGTGTGTGTGTGTGTGTGTGTGTGTGTGTGTGTTTAGGACAGTACTATTTTAGGACAGTACTATTTGCTTTTGCCCTAGGTCCCTAGGTCATTGAGTTTCAGTTTTAGAGTCTCAGGTTCTTGGTCACTCAAACAGTGCTGGGTATGAGCCCCACCTTGTGGATTGGGGCTTCTGCCACATTAGATATTAGTTGGTTCCTCCCACAGATTTTGTGTCACCATTAATTAGCATATCATACAGATAGGACACCATTGTAGATCAAAGCGTTTGTGGCTCGGTTGGCGTTTGCATTTCTCCTTTGGTTGTTTGCAGAGTACATTTCCTGTACCAAATACTATAAGGGAAACAGAGACCCAACTGGCCATCTCTTGTCACCCAATGATGCTTCCAGTACCAGGATTGGATTATATCTAATTGAATTGTTGGCCAAAGGGGTCCCATGGAATCTCCAAACAACTCAGACTGTTTCCAAGACTATAAGTTGACCTCTACCCACTGAGGCAATGACCCATTGCTGAAGACAATGCCTGTACAACTCATTGTACCTATAAAAGTCAAACTGGTGCTTACATAGAGCTTTAAGCCCTATGTGCTAGATCCATTGGTCTAAGAAGGTTCTCTGCATGCTATCAAAAGAGAAATGTAAACACAAAAACAGGTACAAACACTTTGATCTACAATAGTGTCCTGTAGTAGGTAGTTACCAACAGTGTCCTACCTGCCTGATATGCTAATGCAATGATAGTGCAAAGTTTGTTAGAGTGATTAACTAATATCTGATTTGATTGAAGGCCCACTCTATGAGACAGAACCCCCATCCAAACTGTTTGGGTTACCAAGAACCTGAAACTAGGTAGCCCAGTGACCTCAGGTCTAACTAAATACTAAATACCACTATGTCACTATGTTTTGTTTTCTTTTTCTTTTTTTTTTTTTTTTTTTTGGTTTTTTCGAGACAGGGTTTCTCTGTGTAGCTTTGCGTTGTTTTGTTTTTTAAGTAACAATAAAATGACTTCTATTGACATTCTATTACACTCCTCCATCAGTGCCTTGCTCAGCCAATACCAGAGAAGCTTACTCACAGGCAGATATTATACAACCATAAATGGAATGTCTCAATCTAATACCTCCCCCCCAGGGCTCGGGGAACCATGTTGAAAAGGAAGCAGAAAGAATGTAAGAGCCAGAAAGGATGGAGGAAACCAAGAAAATAAGATCCTTTAAATCAGCATGATCAAAGCTCATATGAACTCACAGAGACTGAGGCACAGAGGTGGGTTCCTGGAGCTGAGAGGACACATGAACACATGCCCCCATTCCTTTCCAGAAACTCTTTCCAGCTGATTACTTCTTGCAAATAAAAATTTAGTTCTATCCAAGGGAGTCTCACTGGGAAAACAGACCACTCTTAGGGGTAAGCTGCATGACTACCAGAAGAAGGCCAAGAGAAAATGAACTCAATGGTATCTTTGGGAGTTCCTTGTTTTATAATGCCATGTTTGGACTTTTCCTTTTTTTTCTATAAGAAATTGTTACACACACACACACACACACACACACACACACACACACACACACACACTTCTTTCTTTTTATCCTATAGGCCCTTGGAGTATATACCCCAGCTTAGAGTTTAGAGTCCTTCTGTGATTCCTGAGTGTGCAAATGGGTGGGTCTCTGACTCTTGCTGAAAGAGGCAATTTTATGTGAATGTTTTTGTTATCATTCAGAGAAGTGACTGGCACTTTAATTTCACATATACAATTCTAGCACACACAAAAAGAGTGTCATAAATTTATCTCACATTCTTAATTGGAGCCAATCTCATTTTATTTGCCAGTACATATTATTCCCAAATGGATATCGTCTAGTGGATCATCCAGTTAAGCTACAGAGATTGTAAAGGATAACGCCTCAGACACTCATCACCATTAAGAAATCATCATCATTAAGAAGTTTTTTTTGCTGACATTGGTCTAAATATTTGCATTCTGATACCCAGGGTTCTAATACTTTAAATAATGCTATATTATACTTACGTAGTATTTGTACTGTTCAACTCTGCTTTTACACATACTTAATCCTGACTTGCTCTTTATAACCTATACAGATTTTGTATTTCCTATGGTAGAAATAAATAGTAACAAGGATGCATTTTATATTAAAGAGGATAGACTATCCCTTGAGCAAGGGAATAGAAACCTGCTCACTCCTGTCTGATTGAATGTGATGTTCTGGTCTAAACAATACTCAGGACACAATGAGTAATGTGAAAAATAATATGCATCCCAGGACTTAAGTAACTGGTGCAAAGCATTGAGGAAGAAACCAACTAGGTAAAGAGAAATAGACCAAGTTGTTACCATAAGCATTTCTTGTTTCAGCGTAAATAAGGGCATATATCTTTTTTTTTATAATCTTGCTTTAAAGAACAAAAATAACTCATAACCTTTTAAAAACAACAAAACACTATAACACTGATATGTGATTTTTTTGTACAGTTCTTTCTGAAATTCTCATCAACTGGGATTTTGATTCATTGTCATAACCATCATTATCCTCATCAATATCAACATAACCCATGTGTGTTAGGGATGTGTGTGTGTGGGGGGGGGTGCTGCTTGATGAATATGTGGGTGTGTGAATGTTCTATAGTTCAAGGGTGGTGGTTAGAAAACAAATTTGTAGACTTGGTTTTCTCCATCTATGTTTGCATTAGAGGATTCTAAGTATTAAATCCCTGGGCTATGTTTCTATAGCAAGAGCTTTTCCCTGGTAAGCCATTTTCATAGTCCCAAGTGAGATGTTTGACACTGACAGACAGAATTTAAGTGGAAAATGAAATGAATGGGAGGACTTCCATTATTGACACTTAGGTGAGTGTGGTCACCTCAGACTAAGCTTCTAGTTGCCTCGGAGAGTTCTGAGGCATACCTTGTAAGAAGAAGACAAAAGAAAGACAAACTTTTAGAGAAACTGTGTGAGATAATGTGAGTTCATTATGAACAGAGGAAGGAAAACCTGATACAATTGGATGGGGCAGAACAAAAGGATACCCTCAAATTGTTCAATAATTAGCTTAATTCATATGGAGAAAGACAAATGGATATTGAAAATATGATACACACACACACAATGAAATACTATTCAACTGTAAAAAAAGATTAAATTTGCTGGTAAATGGATGGAACTAGAAAATTTACTGATTGATCTAACATAGACCCTGGAATACAAACACTACCTGTTTGCTCTTCTTTCTGGGTACTAGATCCAAATCCCTGGTTGTGAGTACATAACTTGGAGCAACCACAGAAATCATGAAAGTAAAAAGGGACTGGGGGATGAGACAAGTGGACAGAAGCTCTAAAGAGTAGACTACTAGGAGACAGGTTCTATCATTGGGGAACTAGAAAATGCGGGGATACTACTTGGGAGGGTGGGAGGGAGAATAATAATGTGAGAGGAAGGAAGGTGGTATAAATAATATTAAGAATGTTTGAAAAGGCCATAGGAAATAATATTACTTTATGTCTACATAGATTTTTTTTTCAGTTTTTCGAGACAGGGTTTCTCTGTGTAGCTTTGTGCCTTTTCTGGAACTCACTCTGTACACCAGGCTGGCCTCGAACTCACAGAGATCCACCTGGCTCTGCCTCCTGACTGCTAGGATTAAAGGCTCAGCCATTAAAGGCTAGGCTTGCAACCAAAAATACATAAAATTAAACATAAAAATGTATATATGTAGTCACACCATTTGGGTGGCAATGCTCCACACCCAAAGCATAGGAATATTTAACAA
The DNA here is from genome assembly GCF_004664715.2 of Peromyscus leucopus. Taxonomy (NCBI): domain Eukaryota; kingdom Metazoa; phylum Chordata; class Mammalia; order Rodentia; family Cricetidae; genus Peromyscus; species Peromyscus leucopus. The sequence goes on along the minus strand of NC_051078.1, from coordinate 16,821,616 downwards.
AAACTCCAGCACCAGTCATGGGAACTCTGCTTTTCAGCTGTTGGTTGGGAGATTTTGAGAGACTTCCAAAGCAGCATAGGCAATTGTCATTGCCTTGGGTTGGCTTCCAAAAGCAGAAGGCAAAACCCTGTTGCTAAAGGCATGAAAGACTTCAGATGGAGGACTTGTAAAAATCAATCTGAAGCTGACCTGGAAGCCTGCTCCCTGTAGACCAGCTCTCATTGTGTCAGAATGAGCTATGCAAGCTGCCAAGGGAGAAAGGTAGTTGTTACTCCTACCCAGATGTATTGGCTTTGAACAAGAACAATGCCCAGAATATCTAGACATTCTGAAAGATGATAGCAGCACTTATATCTTAGGGGTAACCAAACATTATCTATTTGGATTTAAAGCCTACTCAATGGGAAAGAATGCATGCCTGAATCTATAAACATAGATAAACAACCATAGTTTGTGAGGTCATGGACCCTACCTGACTATTGCTACCATGCTAAACAAATAATAACTGCACCTTGAATACTTATCCTTTCATCCACATGCAAGTCAAGCTCTCACATATGGTGGTATTTTATTTGTACTGAAATGTGATTTTAATTGTATGTTAATAAATAAAGTTGCCCGGGGGTCAGAGCTCTTAGAGCCATAGAAAGAGCATGGCGGTGGTGGCACACACCTTTAATCCCAGCACTTGGTAGACAGAGCTAGGTAGATCTCTGTGTGTTCAAGGATCCAGCCAGCATTGGAGACATACGCCTTTAAGACCTGGAGGGCTGTACTTACAGGCAATGATGAGGCAATCACGCGTTTTGGTTTACAACCAATGAACAGAACAGAAAGACTATTTAAAGACAAACACACAGGAAGTAGCTCTCTTTCGGAGAGGTAGGTCCACTACAGGAGGAAGGATAAGGTTTTAGCTCTGACCTCTTGGCTTTCTCTTTTACATTGGTTTTGTGTTTCTTATTTAATAAGATGGTTGTTTACATCTACACTCAGACCTAACCAAGAATACTTCATTTTGATCAGGTATGGTTGATTACAATAAGCTGCAACTATTCAAAATAAAGGGAAAAGCTGATGGTGAGGTGTTTAGAGTCCCAACTGACTCATCAGGTTATATATAATTTATAATATATATATAATATATATATATTATATATATAAAGTAAGAAGACATCAAAGATAGAAGACAGAATGATAAATAAGCACATGATAGCAGCTTTTGGGATTGGTGTCTCTACAAAAGGTTAAATTGGTGTTTATAAAGGCAAAATATTATAATAGGTAAAAGGAAAAATGATGTTTAAATAAGCATGTTTGAATAAGACTTTATTTTCTCAGTTCTCAATTTCTTACTTCTAAAGGAGCTTAGGGATGGCCAATGCTAGCTTTTGGTTGATTTACTGACTGTTGGATAATAAAGTCACTGAGGTAGATGATGACTAATTTTCTGATAATACCAGCTGTTTGTTCTCTGTGTTTTTCATCTTGTTGATGCAACTATGCTGTTGAAGTTTTCTGGGTGTAGTCACATTGTGATCCTAATTTCCACAATGGCTCATTCTATTAGCCATGAGATACACATACAGAGGTTGTAATCTGTCCCCAACAGACCAATGAAAATGCATTCTTCATTCAAACTTTTGCCAAATACAGTCCAATAATTGCCCCTACCCTAATTACAGTATTCAGAGGTTTTTCAACACCTGTAGTTACAGAAAACCTATTCTGTTACCTCAGGTTAATGATGGGGGTAATTGGGGTAGTCTTCAAAACTAATAACCCACTTCAATATACCTACAATGTCCACAGTTGCTGCCTGCCTCTGTTATCATCCAGCAAATCCCAACAGAACCATATAAAATCAAGGTTAACACTTTCTCATGCTGGCAATAAATCAAGTGATTAAAACACACACACACACACACACACACAGAGAGAGAGAGAGAGAGAGAGAGAGAGAGAGAGAGAACCTACTGTAATAAAATTAACTAAAACTTGGTTTATTTCTCTTTGTATTCATTGATGTTATCCAACAATTCTCTCTCTCTCTTTGTGTGTGTGTGTGTGTGTGTGTGTGTGTGTGTACATAGGTGTATAGTTGTGAAGGCCAGAGGTCACTGTTGACTATCTTCCTATATAACTCTCCATTTTATTTTAGAAAGAACATCTACCACTCTACCTAAAACTCACTGTTCCAGCTATCCTGGCTATCCAGAGCATGTCAGGGAATATGTCTATCTCTGCTCAACCACCAGTGAGACCAGAGAGCAATGCTGTCATGTCTGTGTTTTACTACTGCTGGCAATCTAAATAGATCTGAATACTTGAGCAGCACACACTTTACTGAGTGAGCCCTTTCCACGGCCTTGATCCAATAGTTACAATCAGTGTCACTGCTTTCTCAGGCCAAGCTAAACAAATTCTTCGTCAAACTCCTTCCTTTCATACTGTTTGGAGTACGAGGCTCATGCCTACAGTTCAACAGATGGCAGATACACATAGAAGTGGTGAGAAAGTTGTACAAGAAATTTGTACCCAGAATATAGTTGGGAACTAATGTAGGGGATCAAATCAAAAGTACTTGGAATGTTTTGGTACATCACTTTAGCAATACAAAATTATACTTTACATTTTCATAACTGTCTCAAGCATCATTAAAGTTAGGAACAAAAGTTCATACTTTACTTTTTAAAAATTCATAGACTAAATAGGCAACATTTAAGAAAGCTAATTTTATCCATGACAGGACACTCAATGACTGCATAAAGCAGAAAAAGTGTGACAAAGAAGTAGTGACATTTGCATTGAATTTAAGAGGGCTGACTTTCCTAATAAAAGATTTTATACTATGTGACTGAATAAGTGGTGTGAACAATATCACTTCATGGAAGTCCAGCCACTGATTGGCCACTCCCACAAGTTCTGTGCCTCCATTGCCCCAGCATATCTTGCAGACAGGATAGATTGTAGTCAGAGTTTTTGTGGCTGAGTTGGTGTGCCAGTTCCAACATTGGAAGTTTCCTGGTTACAGAAAATGGCCAGTTCAAGCTCCACATCCTCCATTACTAGGAGTCTTCACTAGGGTCACCCCCTTAGAATCCTGGGAGTTTATTTTGCACTCACTAGGTTTCCACATCACCCCCCAATGCATACCAATTTCAGTCTTCTCTCCAGGTATTCTCCCTCCATTCCCCATCACTACCTGATCCTTCCTATTTTCTTCCCCAGCTCAGTTTTCTTTAAGATGGAGGCCCCTGCTGAGTGGACCTTGCTTCATTGAAAGTATACATATCCAATAGTATATGGGTAGTACCACATCTATCTACATGATAAGTTAAAAAAATGATGGTACCAAATGGGATTGATAGGCAAGGGGGCATTGCTGTAGAAGGAATGAAAGGGTTAGATAAATGTGATTTAAAATATATTGTATGAGATCCACAAAGGACAACTATAAAGTAGAAGGAAAGAAAAAAGAGATGGTTCTCAGTCAGTTGGTTCTGAAATTACACTTGTTACATGTATCCTAAGATGGAAAAAGACAGCATATGTATACTTAGGCTTGAATAAACCTTTATTTTTTATCTTACTAGGGAGTAGTCTTACAATATTCTATCAGTGTTTTCCAATTGGAATCAAAGCCAAAATCAGTATACTATTGTGGGTTGACTTAAAGTAATTATATTATAGGAAAACAGACATACATAAGTAATTTCAGTTGACTTAGGTGATAAAATCATATTAACTAAATATCTGAATTCAAATGATTAAATTTATATCACTAAGTTTGGTAAACAAATGCTTGTAAAATGTTTCTCACATGTATATTTTAAATGTTTCCAAAGGATCATTAATTACAGTCTCCTGTTCTTTTTTTTTTCACTTTAATTACACACATACACTTACCTTTTCAGAGGTTTAATGAAATGAAAGTCAGTACATTTTAGTAAATTGTTTTTAAATTTGAAATTTCTTATTATCTTGTGTGATGCATGATGTCTGTATGAGGGCACACATACCACAGCTTGAGAGTGCAGGTCAGAGAAAGAATTTGTGGAGTTGATTCTCTTCTTCCACTTTGAAGTGTGTTCTGGATATCAAAGTCTGATGTCCAGATTTGTGAAACAAGTGTCTTTATGAATTTAGCATAAATTTAGCATAAAATCTTTCGGGCCTTATTTCAATAACCAAATGTTGTAGAATAAATTCTAAATGGTCTTATTAAATAAGAAACACAGAGCCAAATACAGAGTTAAAGCCTAAGAGATTAGAGCAAGAGCCACTACTCCCTTATCTGACCACCTCGCCACTGTCACTTCCTCCGAGAGAGAACTTCTTCCTGTGTGACTTGTCTTTTTATTGCCTTCCTGTTCTGCCTTCTCATTGGCTCTAAACCCAACCACATGACTTCCTCTTCACTACCTGTCTATACAGACCTCCAGGTCTCTATGGTTGGTACTGAGATTAAAGGTTAGGCTCACCACCCTTGGCTGTGTCCTTGACCACACAAAGACTCTGCCTGCCATGTGATTGGATTAAGGGCCTGGGCTACTACCACCTGAATTCTGTTCCTGGCTCACTATATGACCTCTGATATGCAGGCAAACTTTATTTATTAACATACAAATAAAATCACATTTCAGCACAATTAAAATATCACCATACCAAATACTATTTGTAGTATAGTATTGAACTAGAAATCTTTTCCAAATGTGTCTAGATATATGGCGGCAGGAAACAAGGTGAGCTTTTCAACTCTTTTTTTTTTGGGGGGGGGGAGGGTGTTCGAGACAGGGTTTCTCTGTGTAGCTTTGAGCTTTTCCTGGAACTCACTTGGTAGCCCAGGCTGGCCTTGAACTCACAGAGATCCTCCTGGCTCTGCCTCCTGAGTGTTGGGATTAAAGGCGTGTGCCACTGCCCGGAGGCTTTTCAACTCTTAAAGGACATCATGTACCATTCCAAAGAATTCCAATCCACCCTAAAGAAACCCCCCCTCTTCCCTCTCCCCCTCCTTTCCCTCCCCCTCTTCATCTCCCTCTTCTTCTTCCTCCTCCTCCTCCTCTTCTTCTTCTTTTCTTCTTCTTCTTTTGTGAAACAGGGTCTCATTACATACCCCTGGCTAGCCTGAAACTCACCATGTATAAAAGGCTGACCTGAAAGCCAGAGATCAGCCTTCTTCTGCCTCTGTCTCTGCTTCCTGGATGCAAGAGGCATGCATTTCCATGCCTGACTTGTCCTCAAATCATTACGTGCTAGAATGTGTGAACAATTTAATGTTCTATATCTAACAAACTTCTGGATTCTTTTATCCTTCTTCATTCAGAAGCATCATTCACAGTAATGATGGTTAAATTTTCAATAGCATTGTTTAATAGATATTTTTTTTCTTTCCAAACAATTTAAGAACATCAACAATGGCAATCGTCTCTGAATGTTCGTTTTAACATAAAAGCAGCCAATATCAGATCTCAGCAAACACACCAAGATATAAAATACAATGTGAAACTTTCATTGATTATATTAGCTACATTTGTCTTGATTTCTTAAGACAAAAAAAATCATTGTTTTTCTTTCATTGATGTTGTTTTTGTATTTCAACCATTTCTGTTAGCTGAATTGTGGTGTTTGTCACAATAGGATGATTAGTCCATACTTGGTCCTGCATTCCCAGCATTATCTATGGCATTTTATCTGCTTTATTATAAGACAGCTAAAGTGATTTTGTGGTCACTGTCCCTTTTATGTGCCTAATTACTATTTTGGTGACTAGAGTTTACAGAGACTGAGATGTATTTTATTTTTTATTTATTTTTGGCATAGGGGTAACACAAGAATAAAACAGAGCAAATTCAAATTAGAAACTTAAGATGCCAAAATAAATGTTCAGAGGCCAAAGAGCACAAAGATTATACATTTTAAATTGACATTGAAAATAACTTAAAAGGGAAGGTGATCTAGGCAACTAGAGATAATGCAAAATCTTTGTAAATAATGATGTATTTAATCAGGATAGGAGCTCACCCTTGTGTACTGATTCTCCATTCTCCACCTCCATCTCACTGAAGGAGTGAATGCCAGAACTACAGAACCATGCTACCATGCCTCATGCCTGGCTTACTATATGGATTCCTGGGATCAAGCTCAGGTTGTCAGGTTTTCAGGCTACTACTTCTACCCACTAAACCATCTCTCAGTCCTCTTAAGAAACTTTTTTTATTCTGTGTTTTCATTTCAATGGCAATCTGAAACCTCATTTTGTTTAAAAAAAATATTCGGTATCAAGCAAATGTGTATTTTACAACCAAGTCTAGTATCTGAGTTTGAGGCATACTGCTGTGTACCCCACTGAGATAAGATATCACCTCATAAACCCTGAGAGCAATGGTTCACAGGGAGGAGGAGCCCAAGCCAGCATACCTGTCTAGGCTCCATAATGGTTAACTATAAAAGTATGTCTCGACCATAAAATGGATGTCATCTACTTGAGGATAATTGGGCTTTACTTTTGATTTTTGTCTTTAAGTTTAACAGGCATATATTAGAGCTATATATAGAAAGGAGTATAGTTTTTTCTTAAATTTATTAAAAGGTAAGTGTAAAAGTAACAAATACAAATAGAATCTAAGGTAAATGTTCCTTATTGAATTACCCATTTACAATTACTTTTATTAAACTTGTAGTCACCGGCCAACCCTTCAAATGTACTACATTAATTAATATTTGGTTCTTTTAACACAATCTAAAGAAAATATGTCAAAATACTATTAGTTCTCCTCTGGGAATTGATGGTAGGCTGTGTTCGGGGAGCTTTCCCTACTGTTACTAAAAATAGATTCTTTTTTCATACAAAATATCCCTATTACAGCTTCCCCTCCTCATACTTCTCCCAGTTCTTCCCCAACTCCTCCCCTCAACACTAAGCGAGTGTTCTTGTTGTGGGATGAAGTGTACTTTGGGTATATGTGGCAAAGAGTGTTATACCTGGATCTTGAGTTAGATTGATTCCCATCTTGCTAAGGAACTACCATGCTGATTTTCACAGTGGCTGTACAGGTTTGTACTCTCACCAGCAATAGATAAGTGTTTTTATAATCCTCATCCTTGAGCTGTTATTTGTGTTATTTGTCTAAGCCATTCTGACAGGTGTAAGATGAAACCACCAGGGAATTTTAATTTACATTTCCCTAATAGCTAAGGACATTGAACATTTAAGTGTTTCTTAGCCATTTGAGTTCCTCTCTTGAGAATTCTGTTTTGATCTGTACCCTATTTTTTCAATTGAGTTTTTTTTATATCTAGTTTTTGTGTTCTTATATATTTTGAATTTTAGTCCTATATCAAATGCAGAGTTGGTAAAAATCTTTTCCAATTCTGTAGGCTTTGTCCAAATGACAATGATTTTTGCATTTATTCATTTTATTAGTTTTTCTATTTCATGAAATCCCACTAATAAACAATTAATACATTGTTGAACTTACTGCTTGTTCTAACAGTGTTCTTTTCAGAAAGTTTTCTCCTGTATCAATGCATTGAAAGCTATTACCCACTTTCTCCTCTATCCAGTTCAGTATATCTGGTTTTATGTTGAAGTCTTTGATCCATTTGGAGTAAAGTTTTGTGCAGGGTGATAAGTATGGATCTATGTGCATCTTCTACATGCAGACATCCAGTTTGAAAAGCATCATTGTCGAAGATGCTGTCTTTATTCCAGTGTGTGTTTCTTGCTACTTTTTTTTTTAAAAAAAAATCAGGAATCCATATTTATGTCTGTGTTTTTAATTCAATTCCTTTGGCTAATGCGTCAATTTTTATGCAAATTATATGTTGTTTTTTATTATTATAGCTTTGAGGTATAACTTGGTATCAGGAATGACAATACCTCTAGTGACTCCTTTTATATTCAGGGTCGGTCTCACTATCCTTCTTTCTCTTGATTTTCCATAAGAAGCTGAAATTGTCCTTCAAGGCCTCTGAAGAATTGTGCTGGAATTTTGTGGGGATTGAATTGAATCTGTGACTGCTTCCAGTAGGATACCCGTGTTTTCTATGTTAATCCTATTGATCCATGAGCATGGGAGATCTTTCAATCTTCTAATATCTTCTTCAGTTTCATTCTTCAAAAACTTGAAGATTTTACCATAAAAGTCTATAACTTGATTAGGTAGGGTTACCCCCAAGATATTTTATATTATTTGTGGCAATTGTGAAAAGGATTGCTTCCCTGATTTCTTTCTCAGTCCATTTGTTATTTGTATATAAGAGGGGATACTGAAGGCTGTTTTGTTTTCTTCTTTGTTATTTTTATATACAATTACTTAGATGAACGTGTTAATGATATGTAGGAGTTCTCTGGTGGAATTTTTCGGGTCACATATATATATATATATATAGACTGATCAGTATGAAAGACAACACATGCGTGTGGAAAATAGGAAATGGTTAGTTAAATGGTAACTTAAAATGGCAAATTGAGATTAGTAAAATTATGTCATACTAAGGAAAATGAGTGCAAGATTATTTTTAAGGAAGTGAGAATCTATTTATCAACTTGATTAGGGAATTAAAATTGTTTAAAAGATGTGGGAAAACTCTTGAAGAACATGCAAAGTCAGAATTAACTTTCCTTTTGCTTCAATTCCACAAGTAAGCCGAAGGAACTAACCCTAGCTCTCTTCTCTATTAAAGTGACTGGTAAAATACATTTGGGAGATGTGGAAAATTAACTGAAACAAAATACATGAGACATCAAGTACAATGTTGGCCTAGGTTATATTTCAGCAAATATTAGTTACTTAACAGCAAGCAGAGTGGGGAACCAACAGAGGCCTGCTGAGACCTCAAGCAGGAAACATACTGAATAGATTATGACTGTAGTTAATAAAGGTTTGATTAAGATAATTTTGTAAGATAGGCAACATCTCATTGATGAAAGGAATATTATGGGCTGGGGTAATCTCTAAAAGTTTTACTTTATATGGATAAAGAAGTGGCACATTATAAGTGGCTGGGATAAGTTCCTTTAGTTCAAAGTAAATAGATATTTTAGATTACTTAGGCTAGGTATTTTGTTTATAACTTATTTGTTTCAAAGTTAACTTTATGGTACCATTGAGAAGGCTAGGCAATAGCTATGGGATTGGAGTTTAGAAAAGATTATAGAGCTGGAGACAAAACCTTGGAGACAAAACCTTGCTGTGATGTAGCACATTGGCAACACAGCTTTCCAAAAGCACGGGTCTAGTGTATGTGGGAAGACATGATTTCTAGCTGGGGTGGAGATGGAGTAAAAGAGCTTTGGGGAATTAAAAGTCAGAGCTTATACCTAAGACTGATTTCTGATTTTATTACTCTTCTCAGAATCTTAAGAATGTCAAATTTGCATTCTAAAAAGTAAGTATAGATTCAAATAATATATAAATGAGATGGTGTAATTTTTATGATCTAAAATGTAATATGCAAATATAAGCCTAATTAACAATTATCTATTAGGAGACTAGTGATGTTCTAATTGTTTTAATGCTTTGCTTTGTTTAATGTCAACAATGCTATAAGAATTATTCTACATTTTCTACACACAAATATGCACGGTTTCATTTATGTCCATATACACATGTACATATACACAGAGATACATCTACAGGACTTGGTCACATGTATCAGTTTCTTTTGTATTGCCCTGGTAAAACACCATGAACAAATTAACTAACAGTGTGGGAAGTTTATTTGGGCTTATCCTTACAGAGGGAAAGGGACCACCAGCCTTCCTGGCAGGGAATTTAGACAGCAGGAAGGATGCATGGTGGCAGGAACAGTTCCTTACTCTTGTCTCACTGCAAACTACAATTAGAGCAAGAACTAGGAATGCCTTGAGATTTTTTAAACTCCAAGAGACTGCCTCCATTGACACATTTCCTCCAACAAGGCCACGTCTCTTAATCCTACCCAAACTGGGTCACCACCTGGAGACTGAGTATTCAAAACTATGGAGGACATATCTCATTAAACCCCCACATCACAGAAATCCCGAGAGAGTGCTAAAGACTTTACATAAAGAAGAGATGGAACTCACATCTGTCAGGTTGCAGAGGATGTGTGTTAAATTATTTTTATTTTGCTTTCAGATGTTAAGTTTGTCATTACTCATTTAAGAGATCATACTTTAGGATATTTTGTATTTATATTCCAAGCATCTCTTATATTTGTTCATAGTATTAAAACAACCAAAGTGTGGAGGAATGATGCCTCCACTTGGAGATGAGACATGAGAGAATAAAGTGTGTGAAATGAGTGCTTAAGAGATGAATAAAAGAGGAAAGGAGAAAAAAGTGAAAGGAAGGGAGTGGAGGAGAGAGGTGAAGAAAGACAGGTGGATGGATGGTGGAAGGGAAGGAAGTTGGGATGAGAAACCTGGAATATACAAATATGAGGTTTGGAAACAAAGTACACAAAAGATAGAGATGAGTTCAGAAGAACAGGAAGAAATGAAGAGAGTTCATGACATGCAAAAATTGAAGGTTTCAAAAGGAAAAAAAAGCCATGTGTATGAATTTCTATGATGATGCTTTAGGTTTCTCTTGGAAACTGGGCTGCAATAACATGATTTGCATACTGTCATTCATTCAGATTACTGAGGATGTGTCTTTTCCCCTAATCTCCATGCTGGGATATCTGTTCAGTAACAGTTTGCTTTTATAGAGGCCTCTGCCTGTCATTAACTTCCCACGGAAGCCAGAAGGAATGGTTTCCTCATTTTGAATTTTGAAAGAAGCAAAACAAACTAGGAAACAAAACAAAGGCAATCTGAGTATGCCATCTGAAGCTCTTTCCTACAATGTTGTTCAGAACTGAGTAACAGGCCGGTGATGCTGAGGAAGCCCTGCGATTGTCGGCCTCTGTGACCACACTGGTGTGCTTCAGAGTGTCCATGTTATGCCATTGTTTCTGTCGGGCATCATCGTGAAGGTAGCCATTCATCTTGGTCCAATCACCTCATAGTTCCTTCTTGGCACTGAAGAAATGGAAATTGTCTTTAACAGGAATCTCAGAATGAAAAAAGAAATCAAACCACAATAAATAATTGCAAGTGATAATTTAGAAAAATTACTAAACAGGGGTTAAAATAATGACATACTTCCATTATATTAACCTAACCAACAAATGGACTTTTGAGTACATATTCTGAATGATTTCCTTGTGAGGAACACTTTTATTTCCTTTCTCTTTAACAAGAAAATCAGCTATATTTAGTGGCATGTGTCAAAACTTCAGGTAATTTTGCATGAAAGAAATTTCTCCCTATGAATCCCATAGTAATTAAAATGTTTATAACTCCATTAATATTTTCCTGTTACTTTGAAGGATATTTGATGACATATTTCATTTCATTCCTACAGCCTTAAATTGCATCTATTAAAAATATGGGCAACCTCCTGTATATCCAAAACACAATGCTTACATCCAATAAAATCACCAACAATTTCAAAGTGAATGAATGAAAACCTAGCCATTAGGGTAAAGATTAACAACTGAACTCTCACTTTTACCTGATGGGAGAGGGAAAATCAGTTTTCTCCAATAGAGCAATACTGTTTTCATCAACTACTCTGGGAAGGCCTCATGTTCAGGAGTAGCTGACCAAAATATAATGAATTCCACAGTTTTTTGTGTGTGTGCTTTTATTTGGTCACAGTTTGGTAGTGTTTTGTTGTTGTTGTTGGGAGTTCCAGTTCTAACAGAGTAAAATTAGTATTTTTTTTTTGGAAAAAAATCAAATGATCATTTGGATAATGGATCGTTGTCTTTTTAGTAGTACTCTTTTTAATTTCACTTATTTGTTAAACATAACTTTGGTACAAAACATTTCCAATAGTGAATGCATTTCAGTAGTTCAAGACTCAGACCAACTATTTTCAAGTAGTATATGTCTTTTCTAGGTTGAGAAAATATTGAAGTGTAGATGGATTTATGTTGAAGTCTTTGATCCACTTAGACTTGAGTTTTGTGCATGGTGATAGATATAGATCTATTTATCCATTTGGAGGAAAGGATGGGGTTTCTGGGGAGGCTGAGGAAGAGCAGGAGGAGAGATGAGAGAGTGATCTGTGGTTGTATGTAAAATGAATAAAAATATTTTCTTAAATAAAAAAGAATAAATACTGTTTTCAAACACATGTAAAACACCTATGAAGGTTAGCCTGATGGAGAATAAAATGTTAAAATAAAAAAAAGAAATTACTGAGTAACAGCAACTCACATGCCTGAAAGCACACACATACGTATGTACCTATTATTTTGCCGTTTCATGCACACATACTCAGTTATTTCTGAACTTTGATTTCCTGTTTTATATTTAAGCATTAAATATTCCATTAATGAAAGTTTTGATTTGTAATTGTATTCATGTCTAAAGTTCCCTTTTATCACACAGTGTTATAGCACAAAAACTATTTTTATTTTCCTACCATAAGAGCTCAAACCATAGAACTCCAGCAATGACAGAGGGTGAAGGGATATATGAAAAAGAAACAACAACATAAACTGCAAGAATAGCATTTATCATAACTTTGTAAAAAAACTTCTGTATTTTATACCCCTTTTAATTGTATCTCCTGAAGTAAAACTTTAGCCTGAGTTTCTAAAAACTAAGTTTGGACCTGAGAACAAAAGAATGGGATTTAAACAAAAACAATCAATAGCAACACATAGTTTATTATCTTGAGACAATAGGCATCAATGTATTTGAAAGCAGGAATTATTCTGCAAATAATAAGAGTGCATTTTAGCTTCTTGTACGTTGAGCCTGAACATTTCCCTTGGCCAGAATTTATAATGATGTTTCCTTCAAACACTAATAATTAATTTAGGTTTCTCCCCATGTAATTGTACAAGTCCCAGAGACTCAAACCTGAGATTATTTGTCAGGAAGTATATTGAATGCATTAACTTTAAAACAGGGTTACTAATAGCTTACACAGTCTAATTTATAACCGGCACAATCGATATTGAGTTATATCAACTTTAAACTTTTCTTTTACATGTTACCTCTTTTAAAATTTCTCCCTTGATACAATCTGCCAATGAAATTCTTTAAATTCTACCATTTCTAATCCTCTACTTGAATGCTGACTTCTAAAACTTTAATCTCCTAATAAACTTTTTTTACTGTGACATCTTTAACATGTCTGAATTTACAGAGCTTGTTCCCATTAGAAAAGAATCATTTGTGAAAACATAAGGAAACTTATCTAAGCTGGTGAGTTTTCTTGCCTCCGTATTTCGTGATCAAATGCTAATAAACTAATAAAATAGAAGAGATTAGGATGACCGTTGTTTGGATATGATTTGGATATGCCCCCCAACACACTCAGTAATAAAAGCCTTGGCTCCCAGTATGGCTGGGTTGAGGTAGTGTAACATTCAAGAGGCAGTACCTCATGGAAAGAAATCATGTCATAGGATACTACCAAAGGAATGTACCAATGTGTAACTGACAGGACAGAAATAGCCCTCAGAGGAGTGGTTTTTTGTAAGGGGATCTGCCTCTTCCCTTGAATACCTCTTCCACATGCCACATTCACACATGCTGGCACATATGATTCTGACTACCAGGAACTCAACAAAGCTAAGCAGGCACTGACATACATTCTTATTTATCCATAAGAATTGTGAAATATATAAAACCTGTTTTATTTTTTTCCCCTTTCATTCTAAAATAGCAGCATCGTGTATGTTGTTACTGCAACACAAAACAGATTAAACAATGGTCTTCAGGTCTAAGAATATTTTTTGTATTTACTTATTTTATTTCTACAGCTCCACTGCAGTTCCCTGCCCACTTCTCTCCTCCCAGTCTCTCTCCATCTCCCAATTCACTACCCCTCCATTTCTCTTTAGAAAAGGACCAGCATCGCATAGATATTAACCAGCCATGGTATGTATAGTTGCAGAGAGACTAGAGATCCCCTCTCCTATTAAAGTTAAAGAAGGCAACCCAGTAGGAGACAAGGGATCCAAAAGCAGGCAACAGAGTCATAGATAGCCCCATTCCCATATTAGGAATCCCACAAAAAGACCAAGTTACACAACTGTAACATATGTGCAGAGGCTTACCCTGGTTGATAATAAATAGGTTCTCTTGTCTGTCCATTTTAATTAATTATGGCTATCACGTAGAGGTGCATTGGATACATACTTCCTGCTATTTTTAATACTTTTTAAAAAATGTTATTTATTTGAAATTGAATTACAATGGTTCCCCACCTCCCTTTCTTCCTTCCAAATGATTCCAGCAACCCTGTATTTATATAGCCAATTCTTAGTTGTTGTTTTTTTTTTCTTTTGCTTTTAAAGATGCATTTATTTATATTCTGTGGTACAAGTATCTGAATGGCATGTATACCTGTGCTCCATGTATGTGCAGTGCCCATGGAGGCCAGAAGTGGTGTTGAATGCCCTGGAACTGTAGTTATAATTAATCGTAAGCAGCCACGTGGATGCTGGGAATAGAATCAGGGTGTTCTGGAAAAGCAGCCAGTGCCATTAACTATTGAGCCATGTTTCCAACTCAATATATATATATATATATATATATATATATATATATATATAATGTAAATCTGCATTTAATTAATTAATTTGTTTATTTAATAATATTTTATTTTTTTCTTTAGTCTAGGGAATTAACTCAAGGCTTCATACACAGTAAACAAGTACACTATTATTTGGCTGTACCCTTATCTCCTGCTTTTGTTTCATGTTTAATGTATCAATGTTCCCCCGATAAACTTAATAAACACACACACACACACACACACACACATATGTACACACACACAAATGTATTGCAACAATACATACATATACAGAGAAAAAGCTCAGGGGCTTGCTTCACTTCGTTATGGTGGATAAGAAGCTCAACATCACAGGCTATATATCCTAAAAAAACAACTCTAGTCATAATCAGAAGTAAATTCCAGCCTGAAAGCAGTCTCCAAGAGGATATTATGTTGCTCAGGGTAAGTAGGAGCTTTTGCTTCGTTCAGTCATTGACTTAGGTGAGGGAGGACCAATTTTATTTTGTACTTACATGTTAGTCACATCTCAAACATGCTCAAGGTTGGCACAATAACACTCAAAAATGTAATGCTTCTTTAAGTGTCTTTTATTCATGCCACATCCCCAATTTACTCCTTACAGTACTTATCCTGAGTAGACAAATTGCATGGAGACACATGCATTTTACTAGTCTTAATCAATACACATTTAGTTTTGGATTATTCCCTTGTCCTACTTTCTATAACCTTCAGTCTTTAAAAAAGTCCTAATATTGCTGATCATTTACAAACATATGTTCTTACATTCCATTAGCATGAAGAGTTTATTTTGAAAATTCTGCTCTGATGTTCACGGGGAAGAAATGTATGTGACCTTGATGACTCTCTTGATGCAAACCTTGTGTAGTTCTGAAGACACTTCATGCTCTTAGCATTACATGATGTTTTTCTCTACTCTTATCTCTCAGAGATGTCTGTTGGGCTCTTTCCTTCCCCTGTTTCTTTCTTTTCTTTCTTTGAGTTCTACACTTGACATTTTGCTTCCTTTGCTTAAGCATTGTTTTTAGTGGGGTTGAGATGGAGGCTTGCTATCTTTAAGAACTTGAAGAGCTCTCTGGAAAATTCTTGTTAAAAATGGATTATTTTGTAGGTTTTGTTCTAGAACATCCCTCAACAACTAACCAATCTCTAAATGAGTAGAGGTGCTTAGCTTGAAAATTGACGTTATTCAAAGAACGTCTGTTTATATATTGTTGTTTATATAAATGGACATTCTGTCTCAAACATGATGTTATAGAACAATTGTATAGTCAACATTTAGGTCTTTTCTATGTGTGGGCATAGAGTAAAGGGAAATTGTTAATGTATGTGTAATGTGTGTGTGTCACTAACTGCAATGAAAATGTTATGTGTGCTTTTCCTGGACAAGGTATGTTCAATATAGTCTGACCAAACAAATCAATTATTAATGCCTTCTCTTATGGGCATATTTCTACTCTCTATGGGCACGCTTACTTCTATGGGTCTTTAATAGCAGGTCTTAACAGTTAAGAAAGTGACCTGGAATTCAGGTCATTGTAACTCATGCTTTGCAAGATTCCTAGTCCTCGTGTGAATATAGTGTTTTTATTGTTGTTTATAGTTCTTAGTCATCAGGCTAAGCATTGAAAATTGTTTTCAACTCAAATGGCAGTTTTTACCATATTGCCTGAAGTCTACCTTAAAATGAGCGCAAGGTTAAACATGTATGATTTGGGAATTAAATGTTATAATAAACCTTACAGAATAACCACAGGTGAGACAAGGATCAAATGGAGAAGTAACACACATAAATACCATTTTTCTTTTACCAAAGCCCCTAACTCCCAAAATGTATTGGTTGTGGGGGACCAGCCTCCACATTTATTTACCCCAGGGACTCTTGAGGAATGAGAGACTTAGTTAGAAATAAAGAGGGGAGAGAAACAGAGAGAAACACAGGATAGCCTCGGGTGGGCAGGGACCCTTATCCACTGGCCCAGAACTTTATTCTCAAGAGCTATTTATAACAATGCCAAGGGGTGGCATAAAAGATCTCCCCCTTGCTAATTACAGTCACCTGATACTCAGGCCTGTGGTCCATTCAACCTATTATTCAGTCCTGCTTGGTATAGCCACTGGGAAACCTAGTGGGCTCCAACAATTGGTAATTCTTATCTAGAGCTAGTTGTCTCAAATGCTTCTGATGGAAATTGTAAATTTGTATCCATTTACAAATCTGTACTAGTTAGGCCCTTAATCTGATTTACTCCATTTCCTGAAAACTGTGGTATAAAGCACAGAGCTTTTGCTAAAGCAAAATCGATATAATTAATCTATTAGGGTACTTATCATTTTACCTTTGTGATTTCTATATAATACTATGTTATTTCTAGAAAAAAAAGCACTAGATTTATTATATATCATCTGCAATCTTATTATAATGGCTTCAAGTTGTAAAGATTTTCATTTTAACTTCTAAGAAATTTTCTGCAATTTATAAAAACTATTTGGTTAAAATATTGTTAGTATAACATTAAAGATGTGACTGAAGTAGTGATATGTCAATCATGGTACTAGGTACTGTGTCTGAGTTTAGAATGTATTATCATTGCTTCTTATAATTGACAATAAATGATGTTTAACTAGGGCTGCATGTGTATTTCAACTCAGTATTAAATATATGTGAATTGTGTATCAGGTATATTAGTTTATTGTCTCTCATCAACAGCACAAGCTAGGTAAGTTAAAGAGAAAAACTTATTTCAAATGGTGACCCTCAAGATAAAAGATCCATATTGAACAATGGCCTTCTTGCTGGCTGTATCCCAAGCTGGTAGCAAGCATCATTGAGCAAAAGATAGGAAGCATAGGGCTTCTTTGCCCTTTGTTTCTTACAAAGCCATCAGAATTCTGTTTTCCAGAATCCTCTCTAATGCCCTTACTTTATGCAAATCACCTCTTAAAAATCTCACCTCTGAACATCATAGATTAAATTTGCACCCCTTCAAGCATAACAATGGAACTTAAATTTTAACTTAAATTTAATTAAGTCTTTGTAGGTGTACTTAAGTCATAGAAAAACCATAGCCATTTATCATGGCACATACCTGCCATGAAACCAGTCATGAATCAGAAGCTAGAGAATCACATCTTCAAGGTCAATCTGGGCTATAGAGGGAATTCTAGGCAAGCCTGAAGAGGATAGCTGTTTCAAAACTATTAAGCAAAATAGCTTAAAACTTAAGTTTCAGTGACATTTCTGGTATACCTACCTGGCTGCTAAAAAAGTTAGATTTTTATCAACAATCAAGTAAAGGCAGTTGTGTGACATGCTATATCAGGTTTTGTAGATGATTTATTCAATTCAGTTTGGCTGAAAGGCTTCTAAGAGAGGGATGATAGATTTCAGAAGAATGGAAAAACTGGACAATGATAAATGACAACTTGCTTCTATCTTGTTACAATCTATAGTAACTCTCAATTATATTTCAATAGAAGGAAGAAATAATACAGATAACTCAAGCCTCCTCATTCAAAGCATATTTTGCTTCATTTTAATACAGCTAGAATAATAAAATATTCTCTGACATACACATCCTGATTTTCACCTTATCTTCAGTAATATTACATGTATCAATCAAATCAAGGACACTTTCAGCTGTTCTCTAGATTCATATGGCATAAAATTTAAATGAACATTTAAAATATGTGATTTGAGAGAGAGAGGGGATGTGGAAGATATGGGTGGACAGAGAGGTTGGATGCAGCACACACACACACACACACACACACACACACACACACACACACACACTTAAAGATAAAGCAGCCATGAATCTGAGAGAAAGTAAGGGGGTATACACTGGAGAGTTTGGAGGGAAGAAAGGGAAGGGGCAAATAATTATTTATGTTAGAATCTCAATAAGTAAAAAAAATATGATTAAAAGCAAATACAAAAAGAAAACAGAAACAAATAAACATTAAGCAGTAGTACTTTCTCAGTACTATCTGGTAGGTACATGGGGTTCAGAGGAAGGAAGAGTGATAACCTGTCTTGTACATGGTATAAACTATGCATGCTAGCAAGGATGAACTGTTAGCTCCATCACTAGGTACCTCCTTTCTGAAATTAAGGTTCATCAGAAGGATGAGGCCTGCTTAGTTCATATCTGTTCTCATTAATTTTGTTTGTTCTTGGGTTCTTGTTTATATTCAGGATAAATCAATAGTACAGATTTGAATATTATATTATGAAATAATGATATATAATTTCGTCGCGCTCCCCTGGCACTCAATGCTAAGTTTTTAATATCTGCAATCCAGTTCATCAAGCAAAGTTGCTAGAGAATTCTTCAAGTCAGCAGCTTCTTTGTCCGTGTGTCAAACTTTGTGCAGAAGCTGTAATTCTGAATTTGCACATTTCTTTTGTTGTCAGGAAAAGATAGCAAGTCGTATCTAAATTGTCTCATTTTGTTTCTTCTGCGTGTTCATACAATTTTAGAAATGTACGCATCGTGTGTTTTGTCTGTTATTTTTCTGAGAAATTTGAACAAGAAAAATTAGTTTGCATCAGAAAAGTTAAGACTGTATAGCAAAAAAAATATTTTGAGAAGTATGAGATGAAGTCACATCACATGCAAAATTTCAAATTTTGCTTCATTCTCATAAGATTTTTAAAACTTCCTTTAAACTGGTTTAATTGTTCATGCATTGTTTAGGGAGCCGTGTTGCTGAGACTTCATGGGGACAGCATTGCTGTCATATCTAGAATGCACAATCTCACAGAAGACATCCCGGTCCCCTGACCATTACAATCTTTGCTCCATTGTTTTCCGCCATGATCCCTGAGCATTAGGTACAGGAGTTGTGTTGTAGATGTACTGGTGGGGATGGGAACGCCAGTCAGTTTTTTTCTTTATTTTGACTACTTGTAGCTTTCTATAGTGGTCTCTGTTGCAAAATGAAGCTTCTTCGGTGAGAGGTGAAGCATACGCTTATCTCTGGATATAAGGATTATTATTTATAATGCAGTTGGAAATTATGCTAGTTTAATGTAATGGCAGTAGTCAGTTCTCTTCTAGGATCTATGGCATTACCAGACATAGGTCATTAGCTAGGTCTGCAGACCTGTCATAAATTTCCCCTAGGGGTCTTGACCCATTTATTTCAGATTATTGACATCATTGTCAATATCATGTATAGCTTCCATCTCATGGAGTGGGCCTATTTCCAATAAAAAAAAGTAATTGGTTACTTCCTTATATTTATGTGACCATTGGACCAGTGGACACATCTTACAGACCAGTCATTATGATAACTCACAAAGTTTGTAGTTGGGTGAGGTTGATGATCGCCTTTCTACTGCAGTAGTGAGTAAACACTGCCTTGTCAGGACAGGGTCCATGACTGAAGCTATGTGAGAGGATTTCTGAAAACATGTAAGAAAACTCCAAGTAAACAAGAGACTTGTAACCTTTGTTCCTCCGTAACAAGAATTTATTCACGGAATGTGCTTTCATGCCTCTCACAGGTGCAGCAAATAGGAGTGGGTTTTATGTGGTGGTATTGTGTTCCCCAAAATATTGTGCACCCCAATAAGCTTATCTAGGGTCAAAGAACAGACCAGCCACTAGATACAGAGGCTAGAATATCGTGGCATTCACACCTTTAATCCTAGCATTCCAGAAGCAGAAATCCCTCTGCATCTCTGTCAGTTCAAGGCCACATTGGAAACAGCCAGGCATGGTGACACATGCCTTTAATTCCAAGAAATGAACCTTTAATACCAGGGAGTGAGGGCAGAAAGCAGAAAGGCATATAAGGCGTGAAGACAGAAACTAGCAGCATTTTGGCTGGTTAAGCTTTTAGACTTTTGAGCAGCAGTTCAGCTGAGATCCATTTGGATGAGAACTCAGAAGCTTCCAGTCTGAGGAAACAAGATCAGCTGGGGAATTGTGAAGGTGAGGTAGCTATGGCTTATTCTGTTCCTCTGATCATTCAGCGTTCACCCCAATACCTGGCTCAGGTTTGATTTTATTAATAAGAACTTTAAAGATTCCTGCTACAGGTTTTGCTTCAGATTATCCCTCATCTCCCACATAATATTCAGAATGATGTTTCCAAGCATGATACACATACCATGTGACCTTGCCCTGATGACTGTATACAACTTGAACTCAAGTGAACCTTGCTCACATGACCTTGGTAAACCCTCAGAATGCCCTCAGAATATAAATTGTCTGTTGCCCTGAATAAAATTGGCTCTTGCATGAGACTTTAATCTGCCTCATTTTTAGGCTCCACTCTCCCTGGTTCATGCTGCCAAATTCAGCAGTAACACTACCTACTAGTGGTAAATCTTCCATTTGAGTACAAGATAGATTTATCCTTGTTATATGCCGTAAGTATGGAGTGTCTTCAGCAATAAGGTTTTGTGATAAAGTTGTGAAGGGAAGCCAACATTATTGGAAAAAACATAATGTTTGAGAATCCTTTGGACTGAAACCATCCAAAACATATTGTTCTGCCCATAGATCAGTGTTTCTCTCAACCTTCATCAGAGAAGTGTCCTCTGGAAGAAAAGGGTCATCAACAGAGAGATGCATAACTAGACAACATGCAGGGAGTGGGAGAGTTTGGAGTACTGGCTTTAAAGATGTCTTTATTACATCCCTCCAATCAGGGATCAGGAATCTGTGTATAAGCAGAGGTGGGAAGATTATAAGAGCCAGAGGTGATGGATTATTTTAAGGAAAGAGGAATTTGCAGACACAAATCGGGTTGATGCACATGTGAACTCTGAGACTGTGATAAAATGCACAAGACTTGCAAAAGCATATAAAAGCCAGACAAAATCCAGCAGAAAGGGATGGAAGCAGCCACAAAGACAACTCCCTAGACAAGAAGGTTGTCACAGATAGTATTCTTTGGGAGAGGGAAACTCAGTTTTCCTCAATGGAGTGACAGCGTGTAGTTTAACAGCTCTCCAAGCTGGCCCCCGGCCGAGGTCAGGAGAAGTTGTCCAACACAAATCAGAGCCAATAGGCTATATTTTCAGTTTTGTTGTGTTAACTTCTCTACTCTACAGTAATGCCACTTTTCTCCATTTCTCCTCCCTCCCATTCCTGCTCCCCACTTCCCCTCTGACGCCCCTGCCAGCCCTAATCCACTCCTCCTCCATTTATATTCATAAAGGGGCAGGCCTCTCTGGTATGGGGTTTTGTTGTTTTTCTGTTCTCTCTCTCTGTCTCTCTCTCTCTGCCTATCTCTCTGTTTCTCTCTGTCTCTCTGTCTGTTTCTCTGTCTCTCTCTGTCTCTCTCTGTCTCTCTCTGTCTCTCTCTCTCTCTCTCTCTCTCTCTCTCTCTCTCTCTCTCTCTCTCTCTTTCCCAGAGAAGCATTAAGTCCAGTGAGTAGGGAAGAGGAGAGGAACAGAGAGAATATGTGTGATGAGATAGAATATGATAAAATAGACTGCCCCAAATTCTCAAAGAATAAATACATCTGAGAAAAAAACTCTGGCTTTAAAACCTTAACTCAGATCCATTTATGAAATTAGTCAGTCATTGGTTGTCTGCTAGATCACTCACTATGCCTCATTTGTTATCCAGAAAATAGAAAATGGAAGTAGTAAGATTGATTTCTTTTTCAAAACTATGATCATTTGAAAATTGTAAGTAACAGGCCATTTCCCAAACCAAATGTGGTTGACTACATAGTAGACTCTGTATTCTTCTAGTTTTTGTATTTTTACCTCCAATAAGCCTAATTTTGAAGGGCAAAATTTATTGGTCAAAATTTACTAAATAATATACCTAAGATTTACTAAAATATAAGTACATTAAGTCAGTTCTCTATTTTGTATAAAGATTTTTTAAATGATCATTTTTATGATTTTTATGTTCACCGAAGGCAAATTATATAGATTTCAGAAGTGCTCTTACCCACAATCCCTCATACAAAATACCCCCACTGCCAGTGTGGCTCAGCAGAATGGGTATATTACTTAAGGTCAATAATCTGACATGTATATACCATAATCATCAAAAATCCAAAATTTAATTTAATGTTCATTTTTCTCTGTTTTGTCCATGAGTTTTAAACAATGTGTAATGATAAGTATATGCTAATATTGTGTAACAGAATATTCTCATGGCCTAATATGTCCCACTGTTCAGTATATCTTCACACTCCAACTGCTGAGCACAATATTTATGACTACCAAACTTATCTCATTACTCCTACCTTTTCTAGGTCGTTATACACAAGGAATTCTAGATCATTTAGGCTTTTTATTACTGGTGTGTGTGTGTGTGTGTGTGTGTGTGTGTGTGTGTGTGTGTGTACTATGTGTGAGGGTGTACATGCCATTGTGTACATGTGGATATCAGAGGCCAAATTTGTAGAATAGAATCTCTACTTGCACTTTATTGTGGGTTTTGGGCATGAAATTCTGGTTGTTAGACTTGCATGGTAAGCATCTCTATCTTCTAAAACATCATAACAGCCTTTATTTGTCTGTTTGTTTGTTTCTTTCTTTCTTTCTTTCTTTTTAAAGACTGGCTTCTTCTGTTTAGTAATATGTGCTTAAATTTAGTCTCAGGATTTGGTGGCTCATATTATTGCAGTTAAATAATATGTCATTGCCTGGATCTATTACACTTAACTGCTAATCTGAAGTACCATTTTTGTACCCACGTTTTGGCAGGTGGGATGTAGGTCAAGCTTTTATACTTTGAAGATAACCCATTATTTTACCTTGATGACTTTAATGTCTTTATTTTTATGTTATAAAAATATATATCATAAAATATTTTGTAGCTTAAATATGCATGGAAATTTAATGTAGTAGAAGGTTTAAACTTCTCTGTAATGTTAGAAGTTAACCTGCTTTCTTTTAAATGTTGATGCTTTTAATATTTTTTTTCATACTGCAATAAGCATATATTACAAAATTATGAAGAGTTTAGACATGCATAGAAATTTAATGTACTGGAAAGAGCTCAAAGTTCTGTGTAATATTTGAAGATAACCTGTTATTTTAATTTGATTCTTCTAATTTCTTTATTTTTCAAAGTGAACTAAATATACATCATAAAAATATATAGGTTAGGCATATGGGAATTTAATGTAGTGGAAAGAGTGGAAAGAGTGCAAAGTTCTGTGTAATATGAAAATGGATCAGAATTATGCAGGAATAGAATAATATTTTTTTGTCCTTTAATTTGACCACAGACACAGCAACGTATTTCAATTTCTTACACACATTATGTTATGGGTAATATTCACATATTGTAATCACTAGATAAAAATTCATAATGTGACAATTATCACATTAGAAGACCCACCAGGCAGCGTAAGCTTTGTTTTTTTCAACTTTCAAGTTTGCAGTACTTTTCAAATATTAAACATAAAATGTCTTTATGAACAGCAAAACATCCCTATACATGTGAGCCTGACACTGTGTTTATCTTTTATATTTGGATTCTTAGTCAAATGTTAACGGACCATTGCACATAGACTCTATTGATGTTAGGTCCAGATGGGCTATCACTCATCCTTAGATTAAAGAAAAACAAGCAAGATATTGCATAGTTCTTACATATGTGAACTATGCAACAGTAGAAATGTGTTTTCCTGTATTTAAGACAAAACATCCTCACATCACTTGTTGGCCTTGAATCTTATGTTGTGGTCTGAGCTCTTAGAGATTTTTACTGCTGTTTAGTTTGGGCATGTCTAGCATTTTCAAGTAAATGAGATAGCAACTATTACCTTTTTAATGATCAGTGAAATTAGTATTACCTATTTCTTTAGGTTTATAGAACAGTGGTAGAGGTTAGGGAAGCCCTTGGAACTTAAAAATGTAAGTACAGATGGACCAGTGATTGATTGATAGGTGGACAGACAGACAGTCTAAAAATGTGACCATATGACCTGCTACACGTTTCACTCAGATTTTGCTATCTCACATATATTTTGCTATAGTCTCAAAGAGTAAATGAAGGTCATCTTTAGCCAGTTGCTAGAATTTGAGAATTTTCAATTTCATCTTCTCACGTCACACAATAGAATTCCCTATATTTCCCAAACAAGTTTTGACTAAGATTACATTAGAGTAATTGTCTAATCAGTGGCTTTTACTGAATATGTTTTTTTCAATCACAATTGCTTCATGTATTTTATAACATCTAATAAATTTCAACAACATATTTTTTTGGAGGATACAATCTCTATTAAAAGCATGCACAGCTACTGGGAGGAGGCCATGATGCTGGGCACACTGTCAACGTTGATCTCCATGATGTTCTTGGGCTTAACACTCTCCTCCTGGCTACAGATGAAGATCTGCCCTACTCATCTGCACTCCAGATGTACATGCTCAATCCATACTCTTAGCTGGTGGCCAGTCAGATATCCAAGCATCTCAGCAAGCAGCTGAGATGTGCTGGTATATGATGCCTACAACATGGTAGATAAATTTTCTTCTTCAAAGCCAGTTATGCCTCCCAAGAAGTCAATGTTTCCATTCAGGGCCTGCCAGAGGACTTGAAAGTGGTAGGTCTACAGCAGGTCCCCAAGATACAAGATCTGTCACATGGGCTGTTCTTCTTGGTGTCCCTGGTCGATCAAACATTTGCACAGGTTCGAGAGGGCTTTCAGGAAGGTCTGGGAAGTGACTGTGGTCTGAAAGAAGGCTGGGTTGAACAGGTCCAATTTCAGGACAGCCAGGTTGACCTCCAGATCATAGGCATTCTCCTTGGCCCGTGTCTCCACATACCCCAGGTAGCCAAGTTCTCATGATTGTGCTTTTCTATATCCTTGGACAACTTGCCCACATTTACTTTCATCTACTCAACATCGCTTCCACAGCCCCAGCTGCACTTGAATAACAGGCCTGGAAAAAAAGTAGCATGGATGCAGTTTTTATCTGATTATACTTTTATTCACAGTTTTCAATGGGTTCATGACTTTCCATCAATCAATGCATGATTCTCTCCAGAATCTCATCTATCATATACACATTGCCAAAACACTTTAAGTATAGTTTTTGTATATTTTTTTCTGTTCCGCTATCATTTCAAATTCAGATATTTTTGAAAAATACTACATCTTGATAATTACTCACTTGTAAATGAAGCTAACTTTCCAAAAGTTAGTTTTATTTGACATTTTCTATGCAAACTTAAAATAAGTATGCTAAGTATACTATAAATCAAGACTTTTATTTTTCTTTAATTTAGAAGCCAAATTTACTACATCATTTTCAACAATTAAAAACATGAAAGTAGTTTACAAGATTACAATAACAATAATGCATGTGGAATTTTCTTATATGTAGGGTTACATTGACAATCCAGTCTTTAGATATTCTCTAATTCATTTCTGTTAAGAATCACAAATGAGCCAGGCATGGTGGCACATGCCTTTAATCCCAGCACTCGGGAGGCAGAGCCAGGCAGATTTCTGTGAGTTTGAGGCCAGCCTGGGCTACAGAGTGAGTTTTAGGAAAGGCGCAAAGCTACACAGAGAAACCCTATCTCGAAAAACAAACAAACACACAAAAAATCACAAATGAATCATTATGTCCTGCTTTCAATGGTGTTTTCCTGTATTGTCTTTGTTGTAGTACAGTGAACATTTTTTTAATGTTTCCAGCAGAAAAATAGGAGATAATTCATTCATGTTAATTGACATTATATCCAGACATTAAAAATTATTTAAAAATAATTTCATGCACATGTGCACACACATATATGTATATGAATACACACACACACACACACACACATATATATATATATATATATATATATATATATATATATATATACACATAAACTGATGTTTGGTAATACAGCTTTTGCTTACTCACTGAGTATGGGGGAGGTTGAGGCAAGAGGATGGAGCATTTGAGGCTGTGATAGCCTATGAAATAAGAACATATCTCGAAAAGGAAACAAAATAGTAAATTGTGTATTATTCATTGCTGTTATTAAGATTCATTCATAATTATATTATCATAATATATAATACTTAACATTTACTATGGCATTTATATAAGTAAATATTATTAACATTTACTTATAATTATGTTATTTACTTCCTCCATCTAAAACAAAGTCTTAACTTTCAAAAAGTTTTAACTTATAATGATGTTTCTTTTCTCTTATGGTTCTCTTCAGAAGTAAAAAGTTTATTTATCCTTAACAATCAAGTCTAATTGTTTACTCTAAATGAAATGTAATATACTGGTATTTCATTGATTTCCCATTAGGCCTTTTACATACGTTTTATAGTACATATTTTGATAATGTCTTATACGTTTATACTTTTTATCCATAACATGCTAATCATTATCAAAAAGTGTTCTGTAGGGACGAGTAAAATCTGATTAATTTATTCAATGACAAGTAAAACCTCCATTCCTCTGCCTTGTTAGTATTCTTTTCTTCAGAAAAATACAAAACTTTTTGTGACACTAAATTCAACAAAAAAACTTTGAAACTATTTTTATTTAATTATATGAAGAAGATATCAAATATTTAGCCATTTTCACATGTGTCTGAAGTAGTCTTTCATCAATATTCTATCTAATGAAAGGATCTTTTCCTCTATCATAGATTGGTCAACAATTATTAAGATAGAGTGATAAAAAGAAAATTAAATGGATAATATACTTCATAGTATTGCTAATGTAGTTTTCTTAAAAACTTGTATAATAATAGAACAAATTAAATTATTACCAGGGCATGGTGGTTCATTCTTATAGCCCTAGTACTCAAGAGACTAAGGAAGAAGACACATTTCTATGTGTCGAGGTTAGTATGGGTTTCTTTATAGACCTTGTTTCAAAAATTTATTAATTAGATTCTTTAAATAATTGTTCCATAAGATATTATTTTCTTGAAAAGAAGATTTATTCTTATTTAACAGTTGCAGCTACTTTCTTGTCGAAGGTTAGGTCACATATGTATAAAGTCTGGCATTTCTTTTCATGCTGAAATTTCTGAAGAGGTGCTTGCTAGATTCCAATGAGTGATGCATTATTGAGATGTAACAGAAGCTCTCCAAGGACAAGTAAAAATGAAATGCTACAGATTGTAGTTGTAATGGATACATCTGTAACTATTTATTAATATGATGAAACTCAGCATTTTCATCTTAAAATCCGACCGACTGAACACACAGAACTTCCCAGAAGGCTTCAGTTCAATTACCTGAAATGGTTTGTCAATGTAAATGTAATAAAATGTTGTTGATTAGATTGTAAGGTTTTCTAACTACAGGGTGCTACCTAATGTGAATTAACACTTGTAGTCATCTTGTGCTCTTGGTTTCAAAAAGAAATTTTCAGTTGGTGATAGAGCTGCATGGTAAAGCATCTATTCAGACAGACTCAAGCTAGATTCCAAGAGGTGGAAAACAGTGTTTGGATTTTACTCACCCAACTTTTATAATATAGTTTTCTAAACATAAGCATGAAAGGCTATAATTTTTCCGAGGTTCAACTATGTTATCCATAGAATAAAGTATATTGAATATATTAATTCGCTAATTTAACATTTATTATTAGAAAATACAGCTTTATATATATATATATGTGTATATATACATATATTGATTTACATGTTCACTTACATAATGTAATACAATTAAATAAGCTAAATATTTTATAGTATTGATTTGGCCATTTCTGGAACTTATTTCCACTAAAATATAACATCCTGATTATTAATGTTGATTTTTTTGTCTTGTAACTTTGCTGAATTCTTTCATCAGCTCCAAGAGTTCACTTATTAGTTTTATCCTTTATTAGTTCTATCTATCTATCTATTCATCTATCTGTCTTCATGTCATTCTGAAACAGTGACAATTTGAATTTTACGTTTCCAATATGAAGTCCATTTATTCCTTTCTCTGGTCTGATGGCTCTGTCCAGGACCACTAATAGGGAACCAAACAGAAATAAGAAAATTATCATCTTTGTTTTTTAACAGATAATCATTTCTATTACTTCTCTATTCCTATGGCACCTTATAGAAAAAGATACCTTATAGAAGAAAGAATTTACTTGGCAGCATACAGTTTCAACGGTTTAAAGTCTACAACCATTATGACAGGAAGCATGGCAGCTGACAGGCAGTCATGGCCCTGAAGCATTAGCTGAGAGTTTACATCATAATTCACAATCACTAGGTAGAGAGTGTTAACTATGAATCACATGAGATTCTGAAACTTCAGTGCCCACTCAAAAGTGACATAACAGTTCCAACAAGGCCACACTTCTTAATCCTTTCTAAACAGTTCCATCAACTAGGAATCAAACATTCAAATATGGGGCCTTTCTCATTCAACTTACTAGAATCATAATGAGAATACTTATTAATTTCCCTCTTACAATAAGAAATTTAAGGTTTTATTTTAACCATAGCCTTTGTGGTGTTGAAGGACTTTGTGTCTATAATACATCTTTTCACGGTTGTTATCAATAAAGAATGTGGATTTTATCAGATACCTTTTCTGAAGTTTATGGAGATAAAATTAAGTCTTTGTCTTTCAATGTATTGATATTATTTATAAAATTTATGGATTTGTCTTTGGGATTTATACCATTGGTCATGGTACATAATGTTTTTAACGTACTGTTGGATTTGGTTTGTTAATACATTATTGACAAGTTTTTCTATTTGTATTCATCAGGGATATTGTACTACAGATTTCTTATTGTTTGTTCTGGTAGCTTTTGTTACCTTGACACAGGTACAATCATGTGGGAAGAAGAACATACACTAAGAAAATACTTCTATCAGAATTACTTAATTGATAATTGATGTGGGAAGGAAGACCCAGCCCACGCGGAGTGATGCTACCCATAGTAAGAGACATTGGATGGTGTGGGAGGGCAGGTTGAGCAAGTCATTGAGAGCAAGGTAGATTAGTAGGATTCATCCATAGCATCTGCTCAGTTTCTTCCTTGAATTCTTTCCTTGGTTACCCTCCATAATGATTTATAACTTGTGAGATATAATAAATTCTTTCTTCCCTCAAAACTTTTGGTTATGGTCTTTAAGATGGCAATAAAAACCAAACTAAGACATTATTATGTTCTTTTTGCAGTGTTGGTATTACAAAACCATGGCCTCACAGAACGTTCAAAAGAATTCCTCATATATATATATATATATATATATATATATATATATATATACAAAATAATATTACTTACTTTTTAAAATGTTTGGTAGAATAGAGTACTGAAGTCATCTAGTATTGACATTTCTAATGAATATCCAAATTATGATGGATTCTGTCATGTTACTCATTATTACCTTTAAAGTGTTATACTCTTTCATTATCCATCTTGAAAAGGTAGCCAATATTTGTTCACATTTCTCTAGATTAAATACCAATGGCATGTCTCACAGAACTATAAAAGAATTCTAGAATTTATGTAATAAAAAGAACACAAAGAAATAACCCACCAAATTAATTATTGCCACAAAAGACAGAAGGAAATATTGTCTAAGCAGATGTAAATATGCACTGAAAAATTTACTAACTTATTTATATTATTTATTTTCCATATAGTCAGTAAAATGTGTCAATGCCCATGTGAGTCCTAGGGCTGGAACTCAGGCTCTCAAGCACCTACATCCATGTTGCTTCAGCTACAGCCAACATTATTTCAGTAAATGTACTGAGATCACACATTGAAGGTGGACCCTCTTGTGAGCCCTATTTCTCCCTTTTTTCTTTTCTTTTCAAAGGTGGATCTCATATTGTCTCTGAATTCATTGCAACTCATTATTAAATCAATTAGGATAGTGACAATACTCATACCACTTTCTCACATGTGAGGGGCTGAAACCAGCATATGCCATCTCGCTTAGCTAATATTGAAACTTTATAGTCAAAAAACATAGTGCTGTTTTTATGTAAAACATAGTATAAAATCGGGAACATAAAACTAGAAGTAGTCCAACACTTTTACAGCCAATATATTTGCAATATAAGTGCTGAGATCGCACATTGAATAATGACAACATTTTCAATAAATGGTATAGAAAACAGTGTATACCAATATGCAGAGGAATAGACCTACATTCCTACCTCTCTCAAAACTTGAAATCAACTAGAATAAATCATAAAACTGTTTTGGGTCATTGGAATGGACAGGCATTCTTTGGTAAACTTTACAAAAAATGAAAAGCAACAAACAATCAAAAATGAAAAGCCATATGAAACAAAAGCAAAAATAGAAAAATGTCACCGAGTAAGCAAATTGTCTCTTCATTAAAAAGGCAACAGTCTCCAAAAAGCCAGCTCATGCCCTACGGACAGGTCCCGGACCCACTGCCTGGGGGCCTCCCAAACAGTTCAAGCTAATTGAATGTCTCACTTATCCAGAGGGCCTGATTGAGTTCCATGGGGGCTTCTCAGCCATTGATTCATAGTTCATGTGTTTCCACTAGTTTGGCTATTTGTCCCTGTGCTTTTTCCAATCATGGTCTCAACATCTCTTGCTCAAGCAATCCCTCCTCTCTCTCACCAATTGGACTCCCTGAGCTCCAACAGCTCAGCCTGGTGAAGGGAGGAAGGAACTGGGCCTCCCCTGCTGAGCTGAATCCCCTGGGGAGTGCTTGCCCTGGAGGAGATGGGTATGGTGGGTGGATTGGGGGGAGGGCGGGTGGGGGGTAACAGGATAAGAGAGGACAGAGGAATCCGTGGCTGATATGTAAAATTAAATTAATTATAATTTTTTTAAAAGGTAACAGTCAACACAGTAAAGAAAAAAACATACAGAACCAGAAAAAATATCTGAAAACCCAGCTCAGACAAAGGGCTGATATCAGGAATATAAAAGAAACTCAAACAACCCAAGAGAAAAATAATGCATTTTAAAAAATGAGCAATGAATATAAATAGGGAACTCTCGATAAATACAAAAGGCTAATGTGAAAATATTCACTATCACTAATTATAGCAATCATGTTTCTCAAATTGCAAAAGATTCTGTTGAGAAATTTTACTGTAAAAAGGACAAGAGAAGTGTTGGAGAGATGGCTTAATGATTAAGAACACTGGCTACTTTTCCAGAGGACCAGGTTTGGTTCTAAGCCTGTACAGATGACTCAAAAATCATCTGTAACTTCCATTACAGGGGATGTGATGGTTTCCTTTGACCTCTGTGGGTGTTCACGTAATGCATACACATACATGTAGACAAAACATTTACTCATAAAACAGATCAATCTAAAAAGGGCCACGAAAATGTTAGAATAACTCACACTGTTGTGGGTATGTAAAATATTGTCACTATTATGGAAAACAATATGTATTTTCTTTCAAAATTAGGAATTAAATTGAAGTATGATTGAGTCATCTGGATATTAGGTATATAGTTAAAGGAAACCATGCTATTATATTGAAAAGATATCAGCACACTGATTTTTATTGCCAACACTAGTCAGGACAGGCAGTGTCTACCAACAGGCATAAAGATAAAAGTGGTGTGATATATATATTGAAATCGTATTCGGTCACTAAATGTCTAGAATCTTGACATTTGTAACATATGAGTGGAACTTGAGATAATTGTAACATGAACTATGCAGACACAGAAATATTACTGTATGATATTCACATGTGAAATAGAAAGTTGATAACTCTAGCTCTTGAGTGTGCAATAATAGGAGGCAGAGGCTGAGGAAACTACGAGACAAAGGGAGAGGGATTGTGATCTAAAGCACTATTCAGGAGTAAGAAAAGAGACATAGTTTAATTCTCTATTGCACATTGAAATGTCCACTTAATGATACTCTATGTCTTATTTCCAGAAGAAAAGAAAAAAAAAACTGGAAGAAAGAATTTTGGTTATTCTGACAACAAATAAATGTTTATCATAATAGATGTCCTTACTCTGATTTAAATATTATATAATATATAAACTAAAGAAAACATTATTATATACTATTCTTTAAGTATGTACAGTTTTCTTATCTGTCAATTACAAAATTTAGTAACTGTCATTTTCTACTTATGTATAATCAATACTAAATTACATCTCAATTAGAACTGATAATTAGTAAATTCCATCCTCATTTATGATCTTCCTAACAGTTCTTCATGGCCTTAATACAGAGGAAAGTTATCTTGGTAAAACTATGCATTTATTAGAATTTTCACAAACATCTAGAAAATAGAATAAGGTCACCTAAACTTTGACAGTCTATACCTTATTATCTCATAAGTGACCTTTCTGTGAACAAAAAGTAATGCTTGAATGTTGTACTAATCTCTTGGCTTTCAAATGTGCATAATTGCAGCCCAGAACTAAAACTTACTCCTTCCTATTGCAAGCAAAAGATGGCCTTTCTTCAAGAGACTTAAGGATCTGCCTACCACTACCCACAGTTTTTTGTTTTTTTTTTTTTTTTTTTTTTTTTTTTTTTTTTTTTTTTTTTTTTTTTTTTTTTTTTTTTTTTTTTTTTGTGTGTGTGTGTGTGCTGCATCCAACTTCTCTGTCCACCCATATCTTCCCCATCCTTCTTCAAGGTCTATCCTGTTGAGTCTCCTTGACACTCCACACACCCTGTCCAACCTGCTATATCTAGCTCAGACCCACCACTCAGTAATGCAGTCCTAGTTTGACTGCCCTTGCCTGAGCTGCTACCAATCTCTAGGACCTTCTCTACTATCACACATGCCCCTCTGATGCCAAATCCAATCTTCCCATGCACCTGAATCTACTCTGTGTGCTGAGCTCAGAACATGGGGCGCACTTTGTAACCTGTGCAGCACCATCCCTCTACCAAACTTAAGTACACCCAAGCCATTTTCAACTTCTAGTCCCAACCTGATTACTCATTCTCTCTTCTTCCTCAACATGCTTTTTCTATATAAGACTTAGGGAACTAGCAAAAGAATTCCATGTGTCCAAATGTCATCACAAATACATAAACGATCTAGAAGATCAAGCCAGTATCTTCTCTCCAAAACATACTAAACCTGTAGAAATGTTTGCCAATGAAAATCACCTAGATGAACTCCAGAAAATAGAATTTAAAGAGTCATAAGTTTTATCAAGTGACTCAACGAGTTTTAAGAAGACACAAAGAAGTAGCTCTCAATGAAATTAATGAGAAATAACCTAAGGAGAATAGACACCCAAGTGATGCCCAAGAAAGCACACAATAAGACAAGTAGAAATGATCAAGACAATGCAGGACTTGAGAATGGAATTCAATAATGGAATAGAAACATTGAAGAGAACTCAACTAAAGTGAAGAAGGAATTGAAAGGAAAGCCCTATAACTCATCTAGAAAGTGTAAAGGCAAACCTTACAAGTATAATGAACCAAACAGAAGACAGAGGATCAGGACTCAAAGATAAAGTAGAGAATCTAAACCAAATAAATAAGGAATATAAAAATTAAAAGAAACACAGGAAATGAACATTGAGGGAATGTGGGGCATCATGAAAAAAAAAAAAA
Source organism: Peromyscus leucopus (assembly GCF_004664715.2). NCBI lineage: Eukaryota > Metazoa > Chordata > Mammalia > Rodentia > Cricetidae > Peromyscus > Peromyscus leucopus. Next base: position 16,787,546 of record NC_051078.1, on the reverse strand, counting down.
CCTTCAAATTATAGGCACAGATGAGGGTGAAGAATCCCAAGGCAATTTTATAGACCAGATCTTCAACAAGATCATAGAAGAAAACTTCTCCAAATTAAGAAAAGACATACACAAACAGCTACAAATGTCAGACAGAATACCAAGTAGACACCATAAAGAAAATGCCTACATCTTATCACAGTTAATACTGATTTTACATAACAAAGAGAGTATATTGAAATTTACAGGTCAAAAACAACCAAGTCACATATAAGGGAAAACTCACTAGAAGAACATTTGATTTCATAATGTGAATTTTGAAAGTTGGAACTACACTCCAAATCCTAAAAGACTATGTCAACTAACCTGTACTAATATACCCAGCAAAATTATCAGTCATATTTGAAGGGGAAAGAACAATTTTCCATGATATAAACAGCTTAAAAATGATAACCAAGAAACCATATAAATAAAATAGTAACTTGATATTTTAGGTTGTAGAAAGGAAGAAGTATAGCAAAAGAATACAGAAAAAAATATAAATCCTTAATTTTTAAAACACAAAGTACCACAGAGACCAGAAGGACAATATCAAAAACACAAGGACCACAACACATCTATTTCAGTAGTAACTTTTAATATCAATAGCCTCAATTCTCCAATCAATAGACACTGGCTGATGAAACAGATCAGGAATTAAAATCCATGTCTCTGTTGACTACAAGAAACACATCTTAGTTAAAAAGATAAGTATTGATTTGTATGACAGAATTGATAAAATTACTCCAACCAAATGGAACCTGGAAGTCAGCAGGCATCATTGTCCTAATATTTGACAAAATAGACTTCAACCTGAAAAGAGAATAGGTAGTTAACCAAGAAGACATTACTACCTTAAGCCTATGTGCGCCAAACTCTGAGACACACAATTTCATAAAACAAAACAAAACAATAAAACTTATTCCTAAATTTGGAGAAACAGTATAACATCATTTCATTAAAAGAATGTGATATCTATATCCCATTTAATCCAATGGATACTTCATCTGGACAAAAAAATAAACAGAGGAACATCAGAATTAATTGGCATCACACATCAAATGGATTCAACAGATGTCTACAAAATATCCCACCCAACACCAAAGAACACATACTCTATTTAACATTGTATATAAGCTTTTATAAAAAAAAAATAGACCATATCCTGGGAAATAAAAACAATTTTTTACAATCTTAAAATATGAAGTAACTGCTTCTATCCTATCTTACAACAATACAATAAAACTTACAATTTGCCACAAAACATTTCTAGTAAAAATACAAACTTACTAGAATTTTTAATCTACCACCGATTTCATCTCCAGAAATTATGCTCATCTTTCTGAAGTGCCTCTACAAAGGGACCTTCCATTCTCTAAGTTTTTATATATATCTTACACTATTATGACATTTGGCACATCTTATCTGAATGACACTTTCCCTCACCTGTGTACTGCTATGTTCCCACAAAAGTTCTAATGATAATGGATCAGGAGCCCGCCCATGTGGATGTTGGCTGTTAGAGAAAACCCTAAGAGGTCAGCCTCAGTGAAGTAAAATTAAGCCACTCTTTCAGGGCATGTGAAAATTTCAGTCACTTCCTCTTCTTTTTTTCTTCTGGACCACCATGGATTGAGCAGTTTTATTTTTTTCATGAGCACCATACCTCAGTGTTCTGTTTTTCCAGTAGTCTAAAAATAATGAACCCAATGAACTATGTGTGGAATACCTGAAACCAAAAACCCAAATAAAATTGTCCACAATTTAAATTTATTCTCTTTAGTAATTGTCTCACAGCAATTGCGGTTTGGGTAGTGTATTTATCTTTAGAGATTAATGAAAGCATAGGCACCAAACACAAAAATTTGTGCTGGTAATCAAATTTTGAAAATCTCAAAATTTTGTTTAATCTCAGTAAAATCTTCTAATTGGCTTTAGTATCTAAACATAGAAATTAAAATCTCAGAGTCTAAGCATTCCTGAAAGAGCCTGATAATATCATTCATATATAGTCATGAGCTGGTATGTCCCGTCAGTGCTCTAAATTGAATAAACAACATCCATATCAGCATCTGCTTACCAATTTAAATAGAGTAAGAATATGTGGTGTTTTATTGATACATTGATACATATATTTAACTGTGACAACTGACTTTTCCTGTAGTTTTTTTTTTTTCTCTCTCTCTTAAACTCTTTACTCTTTGGGGAGCCTACCACTAAGCTTCCAAATTATCAAACAGATTTATTCTTTCTTATGAATGCCCAGCCTTAGCTTGGCTTCTTTCTAGCCAGCTTTTCTTAATTTAAATTATCCCATCCACCTTGCGCCTTTGTGCTTTTATCTTTCTCTGTTCTATATACCTTTCTTTACTTCTTACTACATGGCTTGTTGTGTAGCTGGGTAGCTGGCCACTGATGTTCTCCTCTCCTTCTCTATTTCTCACTCCTTAAACTTCTCTGCCCACAATTCTCCTCCTATTTATTCTCTCTGCCTTGCAGCCCTGCCTATCCTTCATCCTTCCTTGCTTATGGCTCTTCAGCTCTTTATTAGACCAGTCAGGTGTTGTAGACAGGCAAAGTAACACAGCTTCATAGAGTTAAACAATTGTAACATAAAAGAATGCAAGACATCTTTGCATCATTAAACAAATGTTCCACAGCATACAGAAATATAACACATCTTCAACTAATATTCCACAACATGCTACAACGTAAAAAAATATTTATATTCCTTATCATTATTAGAGTTACCCCTGACGAATTTCTATAAAGTGACCCATTTGCACTAAGTACCT